>NW_022103922.1:11868535-11915459 GCF_000313985.2 Echinops telfairi | reverse complement strand
TGAAGGGGAATGAGGAGCTAATAGCAATGGATATAAAAAGAAATCAAATGATCTTGAATTTATTATGGTGATGATTATACAACTTTTAAATATAATCATTGCATTAAAAAACCAACAACACGACAGCCAAGAGAGGGGACTTAAACATAGCATCAGTAAAACGTCGTTAAAAAAGAACTCCTAAAAAAAAGAACTCCTTTAATATGGCGACTAATACTCCTGGATTGTTTTAAATGCCAGTGTGATATCTAATTGAATTATTGCCCTATACCTGGTCAAAATCTTCATAATCAGATAAGAAATCTAAGACTTGGAGAGAGAAAGTGTTTTCTAACCAACAGGTTGTAAATTACAACCTAGAGGTTACACGGTACATGAGCATGTTGATTTCCATTTGTCTCAAAAATGTGAACAGGTGAATAGGGTGTAAGTTGCAGCCATAATATCACATTAACAAGAAAGATTTTTAAAACAGTGATGCGATTGCCAATATGATGCTACTTGATCTTTTGAAAGAAGGATTGCAGTTCTTCTTGAGATCAAAGTGCCCGACAGGTGCAGTGAGACATATGAAATTGCTAACTACATTTTCCCCGAAGAGTTGCTATGGGTTAGAATCTATTCAAAAGCAGTGGGTTTGTTTTGGTGTATTTGAGACCACTTAAGTGTTGTTCTAAGACGAAGACTTCTCATTCCCTATTATTACTACCAAATTGGTGTGTGCTTTGTCTTTTAATTTTTAAATTAAGATTTGATGGACATACATACAACCAAACATTTACCAATGCAAGAACATTTGCATGTCTGAGTGTAAGTCAATGACATTAATTCCATTCTTCAAGTTGCAACACTTTTATGGAAAACCCTTTCTGAATCATTTCCCTCTACCTGTCTCTCCTAAGATTCTCGTCTATTAGAATATGGGCTTCAGTGGTGTGTGTGTGTGTGTGTGTGTGTACACAGGTGTACATTTTGTTTTGTAGATGAATATATAAATGTCTATATATATTCTGGAGAGGACACAGAGTAACAAGCGCTAACATATTATTTCCAAATGCTCCTGTTTAAAAAAAAATCGGTTTAGCTGGCATAGGGTCCTATGGTTTAGTTCACTGGGTATTTTATGCATTTTATAAGACCTGGAAAGATTTATAAAAATAACAATAATGGGTTTTACCAATTAATTTCAGGGGCCTTGTGTGTCCTCACACATTGCTGTATCTTAAAACTTCTTGGGGGAGACTAATGAATAACTAGGGAAGGAATTCCCCAGATAATTTTGCTGCTTATCTATGGTGAAGAACTATTAGTTTAAACTTAGAATAGCATCCTCAGAGCTTTCAAGATTGTCCTGTGGCCAAGGTACAATAAGCAAGGGCCTACTCACGCAGTATGCTATCATAAGGAGAGGGCAAATTTAATGTTAGTTTACAGTTAATGTTTTGTTGTTCTTAACCAACAACTTTTCTATTTGAAAATCAAATTTACTGTAACTCTTGAGAATCCTTCTCAGTGCCTACAGTTTGTGATGAATTCATAAGACTAAGATCTCCTTTGTATATTCATCCAATTGTTTTCAACATAATATTAGGCAATAGACACGGCCACTGAAGTTTTAAGGAATAAAACCTTCAGGAAACAAAATATCAACCCTTTAATGTAATTAGCATGATGACACATTAAATGATCAACAGTCTTACCAATTTATTCAAATTCTGGGATGAGGTCGCCATCAATGTTTTTCTCCAGGATATTGACCATTTTTGTAAAGGATATTATACTTGAAGTAATAGTTGAAACTGCTATACCATTTGAAAATTGATTATTAATATGATGTTGTCAGGCTTCTGTAGTGGTGTACCTTGATTCTTGCTTCCCAATGCTGAAGGAATTCATGTGGCAGAAACTCTTTTGTAATCCTAGTGACTTTTATGAGGGAAAGGGAAGTTTCAGGTGAAACACTCTCAAAAATCTATGCTATTTCTGGAAAGTGTGCAAGGCCAAGAGAGGACTGCGCAGCGTGGGTGACTGAATGCGGAAAAACCATGTGGGAAGAATACCTGAACAGGAATGCCAAGATCAAGAGCAGGAAAATCCCCAGAGGCAAAGAGTGCGAGCAGGCCTTTGTAGCCTGTAATGTGAACAAGAGATCAGAGGAAAAAGGTGACTGGCTTTTCTCCCCACTGGCCGGGGAGGCATCTGAAGGCATGGCTGACATTATGAGCTGAGTTTCAGGGAACCTGGGTGATGTTATGTGGCTGGTGCCTAGTATTGTGTGGGGCCCAGGTTGGATTTTCCCATAGGTGTCCAATTAGTGTGCCTGATTTCTTTGTAACCCCTTTATTGTGGCATGGACAGCTCATTTTTGTTTCGTGTGGGCATTAGGGAAGACAAGCCCCTTTCCCGTAATCTAGTGACCTGTCAGTGTCACTAAAGTAAACCAAACTCACTGCCAGCACGTCAAGGTCAACACTATTATTAATTGAATGTCCTTCCCAAAAATATAAGAAACAGAAAAAACATTAATGTGTGGGCATGGGTGTTGGGCATATTTGGAACTGTTTGAATAAAGCATCCTTAGACACATAAAGGCACAGTTTCTTCTAAGAAATGTCTGATCTACCGTGCTACCGTTTTAAAGAAATCAATAAAGGAGTTATTTTGCATATGAAAAGCTGAACATTAGTATCCTCTTGAAAAATTGATGTCATTAAATTTTAAATGAAAATCAGTAAAAATAAGAACCATAGAATTAAAAACAAAATGAACATGTGTATTTAATCTGATAAACAACCTAACTTTAAAGCTGGCGAAAATGAGGATTAACAGCTTTGTCCACATTACAGGTGCAGGGTGATGGTTGGATAAATATTCATTGCTGTTTGTTCCAGAGACATGACTCTTAAACTGTGTTCTCGCTCTGTTCTTGTATCCTTTTCTTGTATCTGCTCTGTACCCACCCCACATGAAGTTGTGAAATTCTTGTTTCTAATATTGAGATTAGGAACCATTTCTCCCAAGCTACCATTTCTCAGTTACTGTGTTGACGTGCACTTCAAACTCAGAGACCTGCTTCTATGGGCCAAAGTTTGTGGTGTCAAAGGCATTGATCCTAGAAACAAGAGACCAGTTTTTAGATCCCAGATCTGTCAGGGAGACATTCTCCAGGTAATGAACTCCTGAATTATGGACAATTCCTTGTCCTTCAATGTTACGTAAAACTGTCCGCACTTTAAAATGATTGATCTAACCTCTCTGCTCTCGAGGATTTCTTGATCACAATCACTTTCATTTGTTGCATGTGCAGTTCAAGTCATTAAAGAAGGCATCAAACCTTTTCTAGGCACTAAAGCAAGGCTAAAGGACCACTGCAGGCACCTATCCTGACTTACCTACAAATTCAAGTTAAAGAGACCAGTAGTGACAGGTATCCTTAGGAGACTGTGCCTGCCGGTATATCAACAGGGTGGTCTTTGGAGAAGTCACTTGATTTGGAGTTTCAGACACTTGCTCTGTAAAATTCCATTAGCTGCAAAGAGGAAGAGAAAAAAAACAACAAACCCACATCGGTCAGCAGTTCTCAAAGTGATGCCTGTGGAAGTTTAATCTGTATTCAGTGATGAAACATTTTGCACGTTACATGCCTTTCATAGAGATTTAATATGAGCATTAGCAAAGTAAAAGGTTTGAAAAATCCTAGAGTGAAGAACTTACTTACCATTGCTTAACCAAGCATCTCTGATCATATTGCAACAGAAACTATGTTTCCACTTATGAAGGGTTACTTTCCTAGTATTATAGTGCAAGATGGGATATGTGATTCTAAGTTTCATTTAGCTTTTACATTCTATGACTAAAGCTAAAATAAGGAGACTTCTAGGGGGAGAGTGATTCCTATGATATCTGCTCATCTTTACAGACAGAAGCAAATGGAACTGGTTGATGCCGATCTTTTGTAAGACATTGCTAATAGAGCAAAGAATTCATCAGATAAATAAGTCACAGAGATATACAGATATATAGTTACTGTTATTGCTCTTGTTAGGTGCCTTCAAGTCAGTTCCTACTCATAGTGACCCTAAGGACATCAGGAAGCAAGCACTACCTGGTCTTGCACCATCCTCAAAATTACCCTGATGTTGCACCCATTGTTGTAGTCACTGGGTTGTCCCGTCTTGTCATGAGCCTTCCTCCTTTTTTCTGCCCCTCTGCTTCATCCAACAGGATGCCTTCTCCAGGGACTGATCTCTCCTGATAACATTTCCAAAGTATGCAAAATGAAGTCTGACCAAACTTGCCTCTAAGGAGCACTCTGACTATACTCTTCCAAGGGAGATCTGTTTGTTCTTTTCGCAGTCCATGGCACTCTTAATATTCTTCACCCACACCACCATTCAAATGCATTGATCCTTCTTTGTTTCTTCTACCTAGGAAGACTTTCCTTATTATGTCCAATTTGGACCAGTAGCTATTTCTTCCCTCTTCCTTTCACCCTCCCTCCCTTATGAACCCTTGATAAATTATAAATTATTATTATTTTCATGTCTTACATCATCCACTGTCTCCCTTCACCCACTTTTCTGTTGTTTGTTTGCCTGGTGGTGGTGGGGTGTTATAAGTCGATCATTGTGACTGGTCCCCGTCCCCCCCCCAGGCGCGCCCTACTCCCTACCCTCCTGGTATTGCTACTCTCATTATTGGTCCTGAGGAAGACCAGTAGATATCTTACAGGTGCATGTGCCAACTAACAAGTATCTCAAGGGATAGCTTTGACTCACATATAAAACCCAAAACTAAACTCAGTGCCATCAAGTCAATTTCAACTCACAGTGACCCACTATAGGAGAGTAGAAATAAGCCAGCCCTCTTCCCTTCCTCCTGCCTTAATTTAATAGTTTGAATTTTTTATACTTTCACTAGGCTAATTATGATTCACAATTGCTTATTTTTCTTACATACGTTTCAAGGTGACCATTAAGTATTTTAATCCACTCAATTGAATTATATTTACTCAATTCAAAGGAGGGCAACAATAATCTACCTACATATGATACCACATGAGAATAAGTGACAGTGATGTGCACTCATGTGTTATCGTCACAAGATTTTCTAAGACCAATGGTCCTGGCAGTACCATGCTTGGGAAAAGGCTAGAACAGATGTGAGGATGGCAGCACCAGGTGGTGTTTCTTTCTGTTGTACACAGGGGCACTGTGAGTCAGAACCAACTTGATGGCAAAACAAGAACAACAACAGAACACATGAAACAACATGCATTTGGATGTGTTGGAGAAACAACGGAAACAACAGATGTGTTCAAAATGCAGATTTATATTTGAATGTTTAAATATTTTTGCAAAGTCTCAAATCACTTGTCTCTGTTTTTCCTTTTGGAAAATCTTAATTACCTTATAAAACCACCCACCAGGTAGTCTGTACCACCCATACCCAGCATTCCCTGTCTTTAAGCCAGGCTTGTAAATGGCCTTCATCGTGATTAGAGTATATTTAAATGTGAAGCTATATATTCCTGAAGATGACTACCATACTCATTTATAAATGTATTTATCCATCCCGTAGGTACTGGCCCATATTAGATTGATAATCTCATTTCCATTTTCCTCCAATTTAACTTAAAAAAAATAAAGCCTTTTTTGTCAGATGCTAAACATGTAGACATGCTAAACAGTAAAACCTTTTTCTTCGACATACAAACACTCTGCCATGGAATCGTTGTTGACTCACAGCAACCATATAAGACAGGGTAGACCTGTCCCGATGAGTTTCGAAAGCCTCCTCTTTCTCACTCTTCAACGTGCAAGAGTAAACAGAACAGTTTTGCTACAAAATTTCTAGTTCATATGTACATGGATTTATTCCAAATAAAATATCTTTAAGCATCAATTTAAACATGTGTTTGCAATCAGTGAATGGCTGCAGATAAATGTGCTAGTAATATACTTAATCTTTTTATTGTTTCCTTTTAAAATACAAAATGATCCATAGAAAACCGTGGCTTCTGAGAGGATCTGCTAGGCTGGAAAAGAGGGCAGTTCAGAAGGATATAACAACTGTTCTAGGAACTCTGAAAGGCTGTAATCTTGATATATTTTCTCAAATAATCTAGGAAGATGATGGAGGATTATCGTGAAGATGTTTTAAGAAAATTGGAAATGGCACTGTTGAGCAAAAGAATCAGAAATCAAAAGTTGATCCATGGGTATCTTTTTTTCCCATCATGATGATGTTCTTGCTCATTCTTCAAAGGTAGCAAGGGCAGTCCTACAAAATTTGGGGTGGCGCGCACGCACATGTGTGTGTGTGTGTGTGTGTGTGTGTGTGTGTGTGTGTGTGTGAATCTTAGCCCATCCACCCAACCTGATTTTGCCACTTCAGAGTTCTTTTTGTTTCAAAACTCAAACAACACAGAAAAACAACAAAATGTTTGCCACTCAGGTATGCTAAAACTGCTATTTGGAGTGGTGTAAATAAAAAAGTATTGATCTCTTCAGGAAAGGGAAAGAAAAATGGAAATACCACTTTCAGAAGTGGTAGACGCAGATGGAGGATATGTTGAGGAACAATAGCTTCCCATCTTTATATTTTTGTTTAATAAAGGTGTCTATGATTTCATAGCATAGGCTTTTTCACTTAACCTCATACTAATTTCATTTATGGTTAACTTTATCTCATTTTATTATTGAATTTATATTCCATATGTTTCAAATACACAGGATTCTCATTATATTCACATATGTTTAAATGTGTTCGAAAGCATTTTTCTTCTCTCACTTTTTCCTACATTTTAATAATTTATATTTCAGATTATCCAGCTGGACCCAGTTTAGATGATTGCAATTCGGTTGGCAACATCATATTCAGGAGCCATTTGAACATATGTCTTCTCTCCATCAAGCCTGATGAGGGTGCTGACCTTGTCTATCTCAATGTCATAGAGCTTCTTCAGAGTCTATTCGATCTTTTGACTTGAACATCCCCTTTGAACACGTGTGTAATTATCTTGGGTCTTCTTTATGGCTCACTCAGCCATCAGGGGGAACTTGATCATGGCATAATGGTCAAACTTGGGTCATTTTAGGGTGCATTTCAGGGTATATTTGGGCTGAATTCTTGGTCTCAGTGTCTTATATTCTTATTTTTGTGGCTGTGGACACCTTTATGCATGGCCTTCTTGGTCTCAATGCCTTTGCTTTGGCTTCTATTTCGGAAGGGCCAGGGACCTTCTTCTTCCCCTTTGGTACAACCTTCATATAAAAGGCTTCCTTCACTGGTTTTTAATGATCTGGGGATCTAGACACATATATATGTATGCCTAGATACATATATTAATTATCTGTATGATATCATGATTATCTGTATGCATGTCTGCTTTATAAACCATAAGAATGTTTCTTTGTGAAATATAGGTATCTTATGTTAACATAAGTGATGTTTTACTTTATCCAATCAATTTTAATTTCCTTAATAAGTATGACAACTTATCATATGTACTTTGGTGATTTGTTTAAAACTCTAATGTGTTATTGGAAAGTAAAGACTGTGTGAGCCCAAATTTTAGTAGAGTTTATTTTCTGATCATGATTTTGTTCTAACAGCCCTATCTTGTGAAATAGACCCCAATTATCTTGAAAGTTCAGGATAATGAGAGCAATGCTACTCAAGGCATGTTTTTTAAAGAACAGTGTTCAGAAACCGTAGGCAGCAGTTCTCGTATGCAACACATGAGATCGCCAGGAACCTGATTCAATTCCATGGCAACTGGTTTGATTTGTCGGTTTGCTTTTTTTTTTTCTTCTTAATTTACAGTAAAACCATTATTCAACCATTTTTCTGAGAATTTGATTACCAAGTGTCAAATTGCCACCTAATTTTGCCTATATTACACATGATTAGACTTCCACTAAAATAGGTCATCATAGCTCACACTCTGAACTTTCTTTAATAATGATAATATAGAAACCCTAGACTGTAAAAATTTCTAGTGATATTCAAGATGAGATCATAGTTCTCAAATCTACCATCTTGCCTACATTGGATAAATTATGACATATATATAATAATTAAGGAAAAATATCAACCTACCAGGTTTCGTAATCCAGGTCAACAAAAGTAATTGTAGAATGGTTATAGTGGCTAGAAAGCAATAGTGTAGTGGCCAGTCTAGTGTCAATCCTCATCCCGATGTAGACCATGTCTGCTGCTGCTTTTCACCGATTCAGCGCTGGCACATGGTACCACCTCTGACTAATTCATGAGCCCAGAGATATTTTGATTCAGGTTCCAAGTCTTCGCATTGAAACACACTGTGATGAAAGCCGTCTGGGACTGAAGCCTGACTTACCAAACAATTAATCAGTTTGGCAAAGGTGCTAACAACCCTGCAGAACCCTGACGTTATCAAGAGTCTTACCTAGCACATAGTTTTAAGATGAAATTTAACCCTGGTGCTGGATTGGAACATTGCTGTCAATCATTCAAGCATTAATGGGAACTCAAATACATGTGTTTGAGTTTTTACCATGTGTATTTCTACAGAACTTGACATCTTATTATAGAACTTCATATACATTCTTGGCCAGCAATATGTATTCCAGTAACTTCACTTCCTCCAACACATCCTCGTTTTTTCATTTCCTCAGGCTTTTACCTGTCTTTAAACATATGAACGGCCTGATAGCTTTTATTTGGAGATTTTTTAAAAGCTTAGCTACTTTCTCCAAAATAAGTTTGAGTCCTAACAGCAAACAGCTGGATACTGTCCTCCGGAATGCCTCTTTCATGCTATAAAATGGCAAAGCACTAGGGAGAATGTTCAGAAACACAGGACACAGAAATGTTTTGAGAAGTGTTGTTCTCACCACTTTGAAAATAATTGGCGTCTAGTTCACAGGAGTAGGCTGTTAAAACAAAATTATGACCAGAAAGGAGACTCTGCTAACAGCCTAACTCATGTAGTTCTCATTTTCAAGTGTTAGCAATCAGATCTGAAAACCAGGCCACTGAAGTGGAAACAGGCGTCTCTGGGTAATGTCAACATTCATTCCCTTGGTGGCTCACTGAAGGGTGTGTGTCTTCAATTGGAGCCAGGGGCTTCTTAGAAGAAAGGGCTGGCGTCTGCAAGGCCATCATCTTCAAACCTCAGTGGGGCAGTTGGACTCTACAGTGCATGATGAGGCAGAACCAACTTGGTGGCACATGATTTGGTTCCGTTTGAGTTTGTGTTTTGTTATTGTTTTGCTGGACTCAATCATTGTTCTTAAAATTTGAATAAAAAGTATGAAATTTTCACTGAACTTACAGTAAATCGGCCATCACCTGCCACTCTCTGCACTTCTGTAGTTGCAGATGATATAGAAACCAGGAGTACAAGAATTTACTGGTGATATGCAAAATGAGATCATAGTTCTCAAATCTACTGATTTGCCCGTGTTGGAGCTACCACATCCTTTGAAGTTCGTTCTTTCTTTTGCTTTGGGCACAATTTCACGCTTAGGTTGTGATATTGTGCTGTCATATCCTAAAATAAGGAAGGCTTAAATCCATAGACAAAGATCACCACTGAATTAGCTCCCACTTCAACGGTTTTGAAGTCAGCGGTGGCAGTACTGAAAGCAGCAGTAGCGGGTATTTCTGTCTCTCCATGTTTTACTTAATCATTCACCTAGAATTGAGATCAGGTATTGCACACTAGGCTTTTTCTACTATCCACTCGCAGTGGGTCCCCCAAACTCCCACATACACACATGCTAGTGCAAAAGGGGACAAAAGACACTTTTGGGTCATTTTTCTTTGTTATGTTTTGCCCTTTCCTTACTTATTTTAGGTTTTACTATTTTTCGTGGCCCCTCCTTACTTCCCAGGAATGTCTGACTATCCTTCTCCGATAGATTGGTCTGTTCTTCTGGCAGTCCACGGGACTTTCAATAGTCTCAGCCAGCACCATGATTCAAATGCAAGGATTCTTCTTGGGTCGTTTTTTGTTTACTGTCCAATTTTCACATCCACATAGACAATTGAAAAGACCATGTCCTGAGTTAGGCATACCTCAGTCCTGAAAGTAACATCCTTTCTTTTCAACACTTTGAAAAAGTTCTTGTCAAGTAGATTTGCCCAAAGCAGCATGTCATTTGATTTCTTGACTGCTGCTTCTATAAGCACTGATTGGGACCCAAGCCAAGGAAATCCTTGACCATGTCAGTTTTTGCCTCCAGTTATCGGGCTGTAACCTGTCAGTCCAGTTGCCAGGATTTGGGTTTTCTTTACATTAAGCTCTAATCCATATTGAAGTCTGCCATCCCTGATCTCCAGCAACAGCCCCTAATGGAGACTGAGTGTTCAGTAAGCAGTGTAAGCATGGGGTTACTTGTGCTTACATACTAATCTACAGTGAGGTGTTTCACATGGTTTTCTTCCTTCTGGGGCCTTTTTTATGACCTTCCTTCTTATATTAATCTCCAGACACTGTATATTCCCAGGCCTAAAAATTTACTTTGTACTTCAGATGTTAGCCTCTCAACTGTATGTGATATCTTAATGAGGGTTCCCTAGTAAAACATAGGCAGTGAGATAGATGTATGGATTGGATAGGTAGGTAACTATGCAAAGGATGTGTGTGTGTGCCTTAATATGTATGTATGTATATATGTACATATCTATATATCTAAAGATTTACTTCAAAGAATTGTCTCATGTGATTTGTGGAAGTGGTTATAGGTGTTCATGCTGGTAAATCCAAAATCCACAGGGTAAGCTGGAGGCTGGAAACTTCCGGAAGACTCTGTCACAAGCTCTGTAATTTAGGAAATGAGGGATTTGCCAAAATATCTATTTGTAGTTTGGCAGCAGAGCACACATCTGTTGATCTGAAGGCCTACAATTGATGATTGTTTTACATTAGGTTGTATTACATAAGGCTACATTCTAGAAAAGTATCAACTACCTTAAATTAACTATGAGATTATTATATTGTATTATATTGCACTAGCACTTGTTTAAGGTTAACCAACTTAGTCACATGTAACTAGATTAAATCTGTTTGCCCAAACAAACTGGGAACGATAACCTAGCTAAACTGGTCCGTAAAATTAACCATCTCATATGGTTTCCACGTACTTGTTCCATTTCTGAATAGGTTTGATTTGAAAGGCTGCTTACAATGACAGGTTTTTGACTTGCTGTAATTCAGATACACTCATTTCCTTAGTGTAATCCATGCTTTGAGTTATCAGATAAATCTTTCTTAGTACATTTGACACAATGTTCTCCAAAGAACTAATAAGATCATTATAAGTCTCTTAGCTTTAAATCTCACCACTATAGGCTACCACCTCTCTCATAACAATTATATCATCCTGGCCCAAAGTGGTGGTTAAAGCTCCATTACACCTTCTTCATCACAGGATGAAATAAATGTCTGGAAAATCTGTATTAATTCCCTGTAATGATACCCTTAGAACACACATCCCACACTCCTGTTGACATCCAACTGGTAATGATTTATTTATACAAGAAAGAAAATAGCATGGGGACTATTAAAAGTTAGACTTAATTCCAAGTGTCTATAAAATGACCCCTAATAGTGGGTCATTATTTTTAAAAGGAATGAGAGACTAAATATTGGGGGAGAAGATGGCATTTAGTGTCAGTATGACACTCTACAAAACTCAGCTTCATGGCATAGGTCACAATCCTGTAGAAAATATTTTTCTTTTTATTTATTTTCCCTATTTAAGAGGTTTATACAGTCAGAATGGTGTCAGCATAGTACTTGGGCCTACAGGATCTGAGATGTCCAAATCTTCGTCATCTTTCTCTCTAATAGCATTCTCAGCTTGATTTAGTGTGTTCGGCCAGGCTGACTAGAGGAACAAATACAGTGACACATATGTGTAGGAAAGAGCTTACATCAAGAAGCTTTTTACATCACGAAAACATCCCAGGCAGTCCAATTCAAGTCCATAAGTCTGATATTAGTCCATCAGTCCCCCTTCAGACTCACACAGTCACAAACAATGATGCAGAAGGCAGGCATGTTACAGGCTGGTGGGTGCAAGATCTTGTGGATCCAATGACGGTGGACTCATCTCCAGGACTCTGGCAGGTCCCAGGATGGCAAACCACCAGGAAGATGAAGGCAGAGAAAAAAGGGGGATTTCCAGGACTCTTCTTATGAGTAAGCCATGACCACAAGGAGTTAACATCAAGCATTTACCTGATTGACAGGTTGAATGCCATGGTGTACACTATTTTATATAGTTAGGTTTACATGAAATCACCACATTTAGGTATGTTTTTATGTCTCCAATAAATCCTTAGATTATATGTTAGGTGAAAGTTCAGTAGTTCAGTGAATTAAAAAACTACCAAGTTTCTCAGTCTTCCAAGAAAGAACATCTTTCTTGGTCTCTTATGCGACTGTGAATTTGAATCAACAGTGTATGAGCATTGAAGTGGTTCCACATGCTCAACTAAGTATTGTCAGCTTTTTAATTTTAGCCACTCTCATGGGAATGTAGCAGTATCTTGTAGGTTTTAATTAGCACTTGCTCATTGAGAAACTATGAACATACATTTCATGCACCTAGCCATTTCTATAAATTTTCTGTTTAATATCTCTTCAAATTTTTTAACTTATCCTGATTGGAGTGTTAATGTTTTTTTATGATTGGATTGTAAGAATTCTTTATATGTTCTAGGTAAGTTCCTTTTCAGCAACATATATTGTATATTCTCTGGCTGCCTTTTTTGAATGATTTTTTTCAAGAAAAAAATATTTCAAATTTTGATAAAATACAACTTATTATTTTTTCTATTATGGTTTATGGTCTAGGGCCTGGGAAAACTTGCCCACACTCAAGTCACAAGAATTTATGTTTTCTTGTAACTGTTTTATAATTTCAGCTGTTAATTTGTTATCTATTTTATATACTTTTTTATTTATGGTGCCATGTGTGAGTACTTTTCTTTTTCTTCTTGGGTACCCAATTGTCCCAGTCTACTTGTGGAAAGACTTTTCTTTCTCCAACAGCTGCTTTGGCATCTTTGTAAAAAAAATCAATTGTCTTAATACAAGGGATCTTCAAAAAGTTGGTGGAAATTTTTCATTATCTCTTAATTCCATTTTCCACAAACTTTTTGAAGCCTCTTCATATGTGCAATTGTATAGACGAACCCTATTTCCTCATTGATGTGTCTGCCAATCCTCCTGCCAGTAGTGCACTGCTGTAGAACTGTAGATGCCTTGCTAACTGTGCTTTAACTGCAATAAGCCTTGAGTTCACCTCGTACCAGCACCAACATTTTTTTATTTTCCCTTGTAATTACTTTGGTTTTTCTTGGTTCTTGACTTTCCATGTTGGTTTTCCAAGATATTAGAATGAACCTACTACATTTTCATTATGACTGAGCTCATTTGAGCTCTTAATACAAGGGACATTGCCATAGTAACGATACTGAGTCTTCCAATCCATTTTTATGGCATATCTTTCTATATTTATGTATTTAAATTTGTTCTCAACAGTACATTCTAACTTGCACTTAGAATTCTTGCATATATGGTAATATTATGTCTACCTAAGTATTTTAAGTTTTTGAATAATATTGTAATTGGAAATGTTTATTTTATTCCCCCATCTTGTGCGGCTAATATATATTGTATGTACACTCAGTTATTTTAGCATATTAAAATTGTTTCTAAAACCATGCTCAATGCAATTGCTTGAAGTAATTATTTCTTAGATTCCTTGGACTGTGCTGCTTAGAGTCATGTTATCTGTTGATGTAGGTATGTTTACCTCCTCCTTCCGGAACTTTATGTCTTTTCCTTTCTGTGCTTTATTACAATGATTAGAACCTCTAATTCGATACCTTGTTTTTGATCTCAGGGGGAACTATTCAATATTTCACTAATAAGTATGATTTTCAGCTGTAGTTTTTAAAGCAACTTTATTAGGATATGAAAGTAGTATTGTATTCAAATATAATTTGAATGCTCGTCAAAATCAGATGTTGAGTTTTCTTCCATTATTTCTGCATCTATTGAAACAATCAACTGTATATTTCTACCTTACTCTGTTAATATGCCAAATCTCAGTGATTTTTGTTTGTTAATCCTTGTATTCAGTGGATTAAGTCTACTTTATCATGAGAGAATATGCTAAAGTTTTATGACTAATTATTGCCTTTGTGTTTGGCAGGAATATTAATCTGTTCATTTCTTTCTTTCTTTGTCTTCCCTCTTTTTTGTTTAATGTCTGACAGGTGTGGATATCACAATGATTGATGGATCCATACAATTAGCTGGTAAATTCACTCCCTATGCATTTTCTCAAAACGTTTATACAATTTCAAATCTCTCTTTACCTGACTATGTGTTTCATGTGTCTTCATTGCTGAAGAGTGTTTTTGCTGGACATGGTTGAGAGTTTTTGTTTTGTCTTGCCTTCAGGTTTTTAAGAAGATTGAATCACTATCTTACAGCTACCATTTTGTTCAAAGGTGACAGGGACTCAAATAATTTTCTCTTTAATGTAATATACATTTTTCCTCTGGGAACTTTCAAGATGGTCTCTTTCTTTGTAGCTAACAGGTTATCTTTAGCATATAGTATTCTTCCTATTGAAGCTATGTGTAGATGGCTGAATTTCTTAAAATATATCAATTTGTCTTTCAACAAATTTGCTAAGATTTAAGTGATTTTTTTTCTTCCAATATTTTCCTCTCTCCTCTCCTTTTGGAGCTCCAATTACATGTATATTAGACTCAAGCATTCTCATTTCTTTCTCTTTATTTTCCCTTGTTCTTGTTGTTGTTGTTGCTTTTAGGTTTCTTGCAGTCAGTTTCAACTCACAGCAACCCGGAAACAACAGAAAGAAGTACTTCTCAGTTTGACCCTTTCTCACCATTGTTATGAGTTAGAATGGACTCAATGACAGTGTGTGTGTGTGTTTCGTTACTATTTTTGCAGCAACGGTGTTAATACATCTTCTTAAGTGTCTTCCTCTTTTTTCGAGCTGCTCCCCTCTGTCAATCATGATATTCTTCTATAGAGATTGGCCGCTCCTAATAACATGTGCAAGTTATGTACCATAAAGTCTTTCCATCCTTGTATCTAAAGGATGTACTGGCTGAGTGAAGGGCCTTCAAAATTCCTGGGAAGGTGAAGTTAAAAGATGCTGATATTATGACATGAACTTTTTGAAGCCCCTTTAATTCTTCCAATAGAGTCCCGTGCCCTCTCCCTTTCTTCTGGGGGGTCCATGTTATATTTACTAGTCCTTATTAATAACATGATTTAAAGACATCAATTTTCTCCAATCTTTAGCTATTGTTTAGCATTCCTATACATATGAAATGATTGAAAGTGCTATGACTTAGGTGTATGTCAGTCTTCAAGGTGAAATCTTTGCTTTTTAATACTTTAAGGAGATTTTGTTTTTGCCTTAGTTTTCCCCTATACAATACGTCCTTTGATTACTTCACTGCTGCCTCAATGAGCCATTGATTTGGGGTCAAAGTAACGTGAAATACTTGATAACTTCAATCTTTCATCCGTTTATCGTGATATTATCTATTGTTCCAGTTGTGAAGATTTTGGTTTTCTTTCCATTGAGTTATAATTAACTTTGAAGGCTGTAGTCTTTGATTTTTTTTTTATCCTTCACTAATATTTTTCTGGATGCCTAGACATCTTTCTTGGTTTTCTTTTTTCTATGATTTTTCAACCGTTGTATTAGGGGCTTATACAATGCTTATCACAATCCATACACACATCAATTGTGTAAAGCACATTTGTACATTACCCTCATCATTCTCAAAACATTTGCTCTCCAACCTAACCCCTGGCATCAGCTCCTCATTTTCCCCTCCCTCCCCGCTCCCCACTCCCTCATGAGCCCTTGATAATTCACAAATTATTATTTTGTCATATCTTTCCCTGTCCGACGTCTCCCTTCACCCACTTTTCTGTTGTCTGTCCCCCAGGGAGGAGGTCACATATAGTTCCTTGCAATCCGTTCCCTCTTTCCAACTCACCCTCCCTATACACTCCCAGTATCGCCACTCACACCACTGGTCCTGAAGGGATCATCTGCCCTGGATTCCCTGTGCTTCCAGTTCCTACCTGTACCAGTGAACATCCTCTGGTCTAGCCAGACTTGCATGGTCAAATTCGGATCATGAGAGTCTCCCTTTGCTCTATTTGTGTAACTGCCTCCTGGTCTATCTGCATATAGGTTCCATATGAGCAAGATTCAGCATTCTGAAACTCCCATTCTTTGCGATATAAGTTCCAACTTAGTTGAGCGTGTTTGCATAGCTAATGAATACAGGAGAACATCACAATTGTGGTTTTTGTTTTCAGCCAAGATCCATCTATAAGCAATGATCTCTTTAATTCCACATCCACCTCTGAATCAACCTTGAAATTTGCAATGTCCCTGTGGGTAAACTGCTGAAATTGTTTTTTAATTATTTACAGTAAAATTTTACTTTTGTGTGGTATTAATTGTTCAATGTTTCAGAGCTTTATTGGGTTCATCATATACTCCTTCAACATTTCAACTAAAGGTTTGAATACTTGTCTTCGGTTCTTAACATCGTGAGCAATGTCAAAATCTTTGTGACTTTCCTTATGATGCTTTGTTTTCTACGGTCACCCTTTGAAATCGTCTGTTCAGCTTTTTTGCTTCCTTGCCACCTCCTCTTTATTTAGCTATTCAAGAGCAAATTTTAATCTCTCCTTTCATTCATTTTCATGTTTTCTTTCTTTCTTGTCTTTTTAATAACTTTTTGTATACCTCATATGTGATGTCCTTGAAGTAACCCCACAGCTTACCTGGTCTTTGGTAGGTAGTGTTCAATGCATTAAATCTATTAGTACAGTCTCTAAATTCAAGAAGAATATTCTCAAGGGCATATTTTGACAATTGTGAACTTGTTTTAATTTTTCTCTTGAATGTGTATATGACTATTTGTCTCCTAACCAGTTGTCCCCATAAGTTGTCCCCCTGCTCTGAAATTGTCCCCTAACCTGTTCTGAGTGATATGGAGTTTGTCCATTATTTCTTTCCACAAAGGTAGTCTATTTGATTCCTGTTATAATATCCAGCAAGGTTAATGTGCACAGTTGTTTGTATTGTTGAAAAAAGGAAAGGTATCCTGTTATTAAACCTATTTAATAAATCTAATTTTTTAGTTTAGTGTATTTTTATTATTTTAAAGGTTTTTTAAATTTTCTACTAATCAGCTGAAATTTCCTACTTTTTTCATCCATTATAAGCCTATTTCCTTTAACTTATAGTCATAGGACTACTGTCTACTTTAAAATCCTTGAACAATCAGCATTTGATTCAAGTGGCATTGTTCTCAACATTTTTTCAATGAAAAGGTAGGTCACAGAGGTTAACTTAGAGTAAGGGGAAGATTATATCCTACAGGTGGAGATGGGTCAAAAATTAGCAGGGAAGGAAAACAGCAAAAACTATTGTAAAGTTTCATAACTTTTTTAAGTTGTTGAATGCAAAATGATGACCTGTGTTTAAGCTCCCATATAACACACAATAAAATATATATTTTTTAAATTAAGTTGAATTTACATATGCCAATTAAGAAAACTTCTGAACTTTATGAATGCAGATGCTTTTATTTGTTCCTTCCAAATATATTTGTTTGTTACACCAGTATATCGGTTCAACTCAAACTGTGAAATCCATGAAACCAAAGCAAACCTACAGCTATTCAGCTTATTCCAACTCACGTTGTTGTTTTTGTGGTTGTTAACTGTTAGGTGCTGTGCAGGCTGTTCTAACCCACAGTGACCCCATGCAGAACAGGAGGAAATACCCTCTGATCCTGTGCCAACCTCACAACTGTTCCAATGCCTGAGCCCATTTTTAGAGCCACCGTGTCAATCCAGCTTGTTGAGGGTTAGAACTTGTTGTTAGGTGCTTTCTCGTAGCAGCCCTCTGTGTAAATGAAGGAAACACCACTCAGCCCTGCACCCTCCTTGTAGAACTTGTTATCTTTGAGTCCATGATGGCAGCCACTGTGTCAATCCAGCTTGTTGAGGGTCTTCTTTTTTTTTTTTCACTGACCTTCCATTTTCCCTAGCATGATGTCCTTTCCCAGTGACTGGTCTTTCCTAATAACAAGTCCAGAGTACCTGAAACAAAGTCTTGCCATCTTTGCTTCTCAGGATCAGTCTGGCTGTTCTTCTCCCATGGCGGATTTGCTTGTCTTTCTGTCAGTCCAAGGTACTTTGTGGCAATTGAAAATATCATGGAGTGGGTCAGGCATACCTTAGTCTTCAAAGTAACCTCTTTGTTCTCCAACACAGTAAAGAAACCTTGTACAGCAAAGTTGCCTAAAACAGCATGCTTTTTTATTTCTTTACTGTTGCTTTCCTGAGCATTGCTTGTGTGGCCCCAAGCAACATGAAAGCTTCAGTCTCTTTTCCATGTATCATAATGTTGTCTTTTGGTCCAGTAGTAAGGGTTTTTGTCTTCTGTATATTGAATTGCAATTCATACTGAAGGATGCAGCCTTTGATCTTCGTCATCAAGTGCCTCAAGTCTTCTTCCCTTTCAACAAGTAAGATTTTATCATCTCTATATTTCAAGTTAATAAATCATCCTCCAATCTTCCTGTTGTTTTCTTATAGTCCAATGCCTAGGATTATTTTCTGAGCAAACAGATCTTTTGTAAAGTCTCTTTATTCATGTTTCTAATATGTTGTTTTTTTTTTAAGGAGATTCCCCTTGGCAGAATTAGTGCCTCTCTTAACATCTCAATTTTACTTTTCCTATGTCAATGATAAAGCATCCTTGCTGGTGCAATCAGGTAAGCATGGGCCTGCTCATCGCAAGTGCTGTGGTTGGAAACCACTAAGTGGTCCCCAGAAGAAAAAAAATACTGTCCTCTTCCATAAAGAGGTACAGCCTTGGAAACCCTCTAGGGTGGATATACATCAGAATTAATTCAATGGCAGGAATTTAGAGCAACTATAAGGAGCCCTAGTGTCACCGTGGATAAATGCTCAGCTGCTAACCAAAAGGTCAACAATTAGAACCTACCAGTCACTGTAGAGGAGAAAGATTTATGGCCTTAGAAACTTTACAGGTCAGCTCTACTCTGTTCTACAGGGGTGCTATGAGTGAAAATCAACTTGGCAGCAGTGGGTTTTGATTTGAGATAGTAATTATCATATTACATTATAACATGTTCCTTATGTTTTATTACTCTTATTTTTTAGCACAATGAGGGAAGGGACAGTATCTTATTTCCTCTTTCTCTCCTGAGATCCAGGCACAGAAGTTGCCTCTAGCTCATTTCAGGAATGAATGCGTGATTGAATGGCCAAGCAAATTTGGGGTGATTTTTCTTTTGAGTGTGACATCAGGTAGTGCTGATAAAACTACTCAAGATGATGAATATAGCATTCTTGGCAGTTATAGTTCCTGTAACCATACAGATTAGACACAGATACCACTCCAGAGACTTGCAGCTTTGCATAGTTACTATATCATGACTGTCAACTTCCCCAAAGACAAACTGACCTTTCTTAATCAGTGCATCATTTGGAATATGTCGCATTGGAGTTTCCTGACAACTGTTAAACTTGAAAACCAGAAATCTGCACATAAAGATTCCCTTGTGTGGGCAGGCCATGATTTCCCTCTTCCACAGGCTTGTCATTAGTAGTACTTTGCTGACCCTGCACAATCTTCTTTAAAGCGCAAGAATGCCATCATTAGCAGTTTCTGAACGACTGTCTCGGGATTTATGGTGATCTTCACAGGCTGTTGAGTTAAAAGGGGGAAGGAGCTTCCCATAGGAGCACCAGCACATTTTGGCACCACCTTCCAGCACCAGCATATGTCCGAGGGTACATTTCATACGGCAATGGCTGTCTTGAAACAGATTGCTCGTTCACTTAGAAGACACATCTTTCTTTTAATGAAACACAGTTGGTTTTTGTCTAGTGGGAAAAGAAATTAAAATGGCAACTAGGAGTGGAGGGAGTGGCGATGGCGGGAGGCTGGAGGGAGGGGAGGGAGAAAGGGGGAACAGAGGACAGGATCTACATGTGGCCTCCTCCCTGGGGGGCGGACAGTGGAGAAGTGGGCAAGGGAGATGTGGGATGGGGTAAGATATGATAAAATAATAATAAATTGTAAATTATCGGTGGTTTGGGGGGAGGGGGGAGAGGGGAGGGAGGGGGCAAAATGGGCTGACACCAGGGGCTCAAGTGGAAAGTGGGGTGTCATAAGAATGATAAAATCAACATATGTACTAAAGTTCTGGACACAGATGATGTATGTACAGATTGTGATGAGTTGTATGAGCCCCTAATAAAATGATTATTTTTTGTTAAATGGAAACTAGGAATTGAAAATGAAGACAAAAGAAATGTGGCCTTAGTTTCACATTGGCTGTTGTCTCATATATTTAGCTAGACCACTGGATTTATTTGACTTGCTGAAGATGCAAATGCTATGGGGTGATGACAATCTGTAATACAAGCTTTTTTCCTTTAAAAAATATGAAGCATACAAACAGATGACTCGTGTATTCATTCACCTCCTCCTACTCATGTAATTATTAGTTTCAATACATCACATCTGGGTAAAGCTATTAAACTACTTCAGCCATTTTGATAGCTTAGTAAAAATTATGAAAACATTTCAGTCATTTTGATGTTTGCATTTAATCTCTGTGGACACATCATACATACATACTTAAAATGAATATTTAAAAATGTTAAAATTGCCAAATTACCTAGGAACTGAGTAATAGGGCAATTGTTTTTAAGGTAGTGTGTGTGTGGCACTCCAACTACTTTATTGGAGTACAAATCATGACCATGTGTCTCTGGCACCCCAATTTTCATTAAGGACATGTCTAGTCTAGACTACTTCTTGACAAGGCTAGATGGTTTCTTCCTGGGCCAACTAGGTGAATCTTAATCTGCGTTCAAGCACACTTTGCTTGAGGTCAAGGCTTTTTACATCACTGATAGATGATTAGAAAGAGGTCAACATAAACTTAACTTGTGTCAAGATTCCAAATTGGAGTTAAGATTCCCGTTATGAACTAAATGCTGAAAGTTTAATCTGCAATTAGAACTTAATCTTCTGAAATGCACATGCTGACAATTTAAGCTCTCATGCATCCTCTCTCTGATCATGGGTTTTAATAAAAATCATTTGATCACACTGAGATTGGTGTCCTTTCATCTACATAGACTCCTGCATGACTCCTGAAGATAGCCGCTTGCTTTAGGACAAGCCTGTAAGGCCCGAGGTACTATTCTTTCTGATAAGGCCCAGATAATATTCCTTTGACAACAGGGGACCATCTGATTCCTCCATCTCACTTTACTGTAGCACTTGTTTCTCCAGTGATCACCTATTTTGATTTATGTTTTGCTGTTTCATTTCATATATGCACTCATAGGCCAGTGTGCCAAAATGTCCAAATAGAACTGACACCATGGGGCCCCAATATTGATTTAAAATATTATTTTAAATATATTTAATGGTCTCTGACAACTACCATGATGCTGGCTAAGAATCATAAAAGAGAACCAAGAGGCTGTGTGCATGAAAAAGGTTAGGGGATGGAAGAAGCACACCAGTTTATGCAACCACAAGGTGTCGAAGGGATCAGGTGTAAGGCATCATCAGAACAAAAAATCTTACCATAGTGAATGATGGGGGGAGTGCAGAGTGGAGACCCAAAGCCCATTAGTAGGCCACTGGAGATCCCCTTACAGAGGGGTCTCAGGGAGGAGATGAGCCAGTCAGGGTGCAATGTAACAATGATGAAAAATACAACTTTCCTCTAGTTCCTGAATGTTTCCTCCCCGCTCCTACTACCATGACTCGAATTCAACCTTGCAAGTCTGGCTAGACCAGAGGAGGTACACTGGTACAGATAGGAACTGAAAATACAGGGAATCCAGGGCGGATGAGCCCTACAGGACCAGTGGTGTGAGTGGCGAAACAGGGAAGGTAGAGGGAGAGTGGGTAGGAACGAGGGAACCGATTACAAGGAGCTATATGTGACCTCCTCCCTGGGGGACGGACAACAGAAAAGCGGGTGAAGGGAGACAAAATAACAATTTATAAACTATCAAGGGCTCATGAGGGAGGGGGGAGCAGGGAGGGAGGGGAAAAATGAGGACCTAATGCCGGGGGGTTAAGTGGAGAGAAAATGTTTTAAGGAATGATGTACAAATGCGCTTTACACAATTGATGTATGTATGGGTTGTGATAAGAGTTGTATGAGCCCCTAATAAAATGATTAAAAAATAAAAAGGTTAGGGGATAAGAAGGAACATGATTTGAGTATTAACAACAATTAACATGCCACTTCCCTATTGTCTTTTATTTCCAACAATGTCAAAATACTTCAGTTATTATCCCTTATTCATTCCTTTTTGAATCTTGTACCATTACATTTTATTTTATTTTATTTTAATTTTTATTATTGTTTTACATTTTATTTTGCTCTACCTTTTACCTATTTACCTATAAGGTAAATCTATTGTGCTTAACTATAATGTTTTAAAAGCGATTCTGAGGTTCTTTAGTTGAACTTGGAATATTTGCTCATGAGGATCAAGGACTGCAGCTTTCAGTATGAGTTATAACTCAATGTAAAGAAAACCAAAATCCTCACAACTTGCCTAATAGGTAACATCATAATAAACAGAGAAAAAATTGATGTATCAAGGATGTTGTGTTGCTTGGATCCACAATCAATGTTCAGGGACACAGCAGTTAAGAAATCAAAGGACACATTGTGTTGGGTAAGTCTGCATCACAAGATCTCTTTAAAGTGTTGAAAAGCAAGGGCGTTTCTTTAAGAACCAAGGTGCATAATTCATGGTATGTTCAATTGCCTCATATGCATTGATAGATGTGTATTGAATAAGGAACATAGAAGAAGAATGGATGTATTTGAATTAGGGTGCTGGCAAAAGATACTGAAAAGAATCATGGATGGCTAAAAGAACAAGAAGTATAGCCAGAATGCTCCTTAGAGGCAAGTGTAGTGGGAATTCATCTCACACGCATTGGATATGTTGTCAGCAGAGAGTAGTCCCTGGAGAAGGGCATTGTGCTTGGTAGAGGAACAGCAGAAAAGTGGAAGGTCATGGCCAAGATGGATTGACACCTCTTTCAGGGAGTTCTAATAAAGAATACAATAATGCAATGAATCTTTATATAATATGTATTTGCCTCAATGTCCTAATATAATTCTTATTCTGAGCCAACATTTTATACATATTTTCCACAAATGTTCCCTTGACAAAATTTTATTTACCTTTATTTTCTCTTGACATCATTATTTAAAAGTTGTAATTTTAGTATGAACTATGTACTATATTATGTTTGTTGTAATATGTAGTTAATTTCTTTACTCCAACTAGATCATATGCCTTCTGATGATAAAAATTATGTTCATGAATTTTTTATTGCCTAAAATGTTTATGAAAGTACTGAAAACTCATATATACTAGGTGATCAATCAATAGTGTTGTCTAGTAACTATAGAAATACTAAAATATTTAAAATTGTAAAGTCATAAAATATGTGGTACTACAACCTACAAAAATAATTTGTTATTTTTAATTACATTATAAATTATATGAAACAAAATATCAATTGAATTAGGAAAAGTACAGGAAACAATTACTCAATTTATATTGAACTCTCTTTTTAAAGAAGACCAAGATATAAGAAAATGATTGATCTTCATTAACTGTTGTTTTTAAAAAAGAAAAAAGAGTATTCATTGTTTCAGGATGCATACATCCTAATAGTACCATAGTATGTTTCCAGCTCGTACATCCATGGGAAATGTATAAGTGGATGCACACAAACATTTGTTATAACTAATTTTACATAGTGCATATGTCTATTTGTCATACTATGGTAGATTACATGTTGCTCTTATGTGAAGCTGAGCCGCTGGTATTTCAAATACCCACAGGGTCATCTATGGTAACAGGCTCCAGCAGAGCTTCCAGACGAAGAACTGTAAGAAGAAATAGACTGTCCACTTCTGAGGGATGATCCACAGAAAACAGTATGAAAGCAGAGGAACATCGTCTGATACAGTGCCAGTAGATTTGAGCTCTTCAGGATGGAAGGAGCTCAAAATCCAATTGGAGAGGAATTGCTTCCTCAAAGTAGAATTCTGGGGGGGAAAAGGTCACTGCTATTGACTCAATTCTGACTCGTAGGGCTGCTAAAATACAGCGTAGAACCGCCCTTTTAGGTTCCCAGAGTGTCAATCTTGATGGACACTGGAAATCTGAGCTTACTCTTGCAGAGAAACAGCTTGTTTCAGACCTTGAAGTTAGCCACCCAACTGACAGCCCACCGTACAAACCGGGTCCTTGAAGTCAATAGTAATGATGTGAATAGGGCACAGCTTTGGGGTCTTTCATTTGCTGATGAGTCAAGACTCAAAATTAGAAGCAACAGTTGTAAACATCCACTGATAATTGAAAATTTACTGAATGAAGTATGGATCCAGGAAAACTGGAAGTCATCAGAAATGAAATAGAAGGCATAATGATTAGTACCATGGCATTAGTAAGCTGTAATACTCTGGTACTGACCACTTTGAGTGTGAAAATCATGTTTTACTAGGCTAGAAATTTAAAAAGTTAAGAGGAATGGTGTTATACTCATCATAAAAAGAACATATTCAGGTCTATCTTGAAGTGCAATACTGTATGTCATAGGATAATATCTATATTCCTATATGACAATCCAGTTCATACAACTATTGTTCTAATTTCCACCCCAGCTACTAAAGATAGTAATCAAAAATTGGAGAATTCTACCAAGTTTTTCAGTCTGAAAATGATCAAACATGCATTCAAGATGCATTGATAACTACTTGTGATTAAATTTCAAAAATTGGAAAGAAAGAATGATCACTAGTTGGAAACTATGTCCTTGATTTCAGAAACAAAGCTGGAGTTGTCAAAATAGAATTTTGCAAGACCAAATACTTCATCATAACAAACATCCTTTTCAATTAAATGACACCTGTACGTGTGGAATTCACCAGATGAGATACACAGAAGAAAAAAAACTGGACTCTGATAAAAGATTATGGAGAAGCTCAAGCAAGCCACCAACAAGTCAAAACAAGCCCAGGGATCAACTGTAGGAGAGACCATACATTGATCATTTGCAAGTAAAAGTAGAAGTTGAAGAAAAATAAATCAATGTCGTTAGAGCAAAAATGCAGCCTTGAGTACATCACACCTGAATTTAAAGGCTATCTCAAGAAAACATTTGATTCATTGAACACGAGTGACCACGATCACACTAGTGGAGGAATGGCATCAAGAGCATCACACATGAAGAAAATAGGAGGTCACGAAAAAGACAGGAAGGAAATAAAATGTCAAAGTGGGTGTCAAAAGGCAATCGGAAACATGATTTTGAAAATAGAATAGCTAAAGCTACGGAAAGAAATGATGAAGTAAAGAAAAAGAACTGAGCAGAAACATCATAAAAGCAGCTCCAGGGGCCAGAGTGAAGCATTATCATGAAAAGTGCGAAGACCTAGCCTAAGTAAGCAAGCATATCCCACGTACCACAAGCTGAAGAAAACGACACCAAGAGTTGCAAAATTGAAGGCTTCTGTGAGAAAACTGTACTTTTTAAAAATCAGGAAAGGTATGTGTCTGGATTGTATTCTCTCACCATGCCTATCCAATTTATATGCTGTGGGAGCCATTGGAGAAAGTGGGAAATCTGAAGAGAAACAGGGCATCACAGTTGGAGGAAGGCTCATGCTATGCAGATGACACAACCATGCTCACTGAATGACAACTGGACTAGGAGCACTTACTGACGAAGATAAAGAAACAGCCTTCACTACACATTGTAACTCAGTGTAAAGAAAACTAAAGCATCACAAATGGAACAGTAGACAACATCATCATAAATGGAGACAAGATTGAACTTGTCAAGAGTTTAATCTACTTGGGTAAACTGTTCAATGCTCATGGAACCAGCAGTCAAGAAATCAAACAATGCATTACATTGGAAAGATCTGCTACATAAGACCTCTGTAAAGAGTTAAAGAGCAGGATGCCACTTTGAAGACTGATATTTCCCCAACACAAGACATGACATTTTCAATTGCCTCAGATGCATGTGAAAGGTGGGCAATAAAGATGAAGACCAAAGAAGAACTGATGCATTTGAGTTATGGTGTTGGTAAACAATATATAAAATATCTATCACTGACACAGAACTAATAAATATATCTCAAAGGAAGTACAGCCAGAATGCTTCTTAGAAGTAAAGATAGCAAAACTTCATCTCACATACTTTGGATAGTATATCAGGAGATACCAGTCCCTGGAGGAGGACGTCATGCTTAATAAAGCTGAAGGCCAATGGTTCTGGAGGGACTTGCGTGGGGAAGGAGGCTGGGGAAGGGAGTGTGGTAAGCAAACAACTCCGTAGACAGGAGAAAAACTAGGGAATTAAAATCAGCTGAAGCAATAGCAATCTGGCTGAGAGGAATTACTACTAAGAGGCAGAAGAAGGGCGAGCATGATGGTGGGACAGGAAGAAGGTAAAATCAAACAGAGGAAAGATCTAGGAAGCAAAGCTATGGATAAAGGTATAAGCACGGGTATGTACATATATAAATACATGAATTCATAAAAATAGAGGTATTGGCCTATGTACATACACTTATAAGGCAATACACTGAGGTAGTGGACAGACTTTGGGCCTCTGCTCTTGCCATCCCTAAATGAAAGAACACTTTGTTCTAATAACTTGGCATTCTGTGATGCTCTCCCTCCTGGCATAATTGCTGAAGACAAAATGGTTGCATAAGCAAATGTGGTGAAGAAAGCAGATGGTGCCTGGCTATCAAAAGATATAGCATCTGGGATCTTAAAGGCTTGAAGTTAAATAGTTTTTTAATAAAAAAAAACTTAAAGAATAAAATAAAGCTGAAGGTCAGAGAAAATGGGGATGTATGATGAGATGGATTCACACAGAGGCTCCAACAATGTGCTTGAACTTCACTATGAAAATCACAGAGGACGGGGCAATGTTTTGTACTGTTGCACAAAGGGTCTTTATGAATTCGTGCTAAATTGAAGGCATCTAAATAACAACATCATTAACTTTTGTATGTTGATTTTCCCCCTTTAAAAAAAAAAAGATACATTACAATCATCTTCCTAATCTTCCAGGTTTTGCTGTGAGACCAAAGTAACTCAGTGGAGGCAATGTTTCTTTGATTAATACTTGATTATATTTTTCCTTGCAGATAAAAACAATAGTAAATCTAGTATAAACCAGGTATTTTTCCAAGTACTATTCTTGTCCCTCTCTTGTAGACCAGGAAGCCAAGATACAGTAAAAATCAAACAATTGTCTGAGATCATGCATCAATCAAACCAGCTAGCTGAATCAAACTCTCTGGTCTTTGTTCTTATTGGGGTTGTGGTACTTCCTGAAGAACAGCTGCTCTGGAAATTAAAGGTATGAGCAAGCATTAATCACCAGGAATATTTTATTATAACTTCAATTAGGAATAGTGTTTTATTTTTTCCTTACAGCAACATAATATTTTTCTCCAAATGGAGAAATATGAGAACACACAGGTAAATTTAATCATTAGTTTATTGCCTCTTTTTGTCAATAGATAAAGATAATGTTGCTAGCGTGCTCTTTTTGGGTTTACAGTAAACGTGGCATAAGAGATTGAGCATCTGAGATCAGAAAATTGGTGGGTAATTTTTAAAGCTTCACCCTGGATTGGGAGAGGTGCTGCTAAGGATGAAGACTAACTCCTTGAATGATTTTTCACAAATTCCCATCTATGAGATTCTATTTTGTCCAATACAGTCCTTGGGGGGAGAAAACTTTTAAATGTTTGACTACCAGCTGAAAGGCTGTAGGTCAAAACCAAGGCTATACCACCCTGAACCTGCCCGATCTCCTTGGATCTTTGAAGTTAACTGGGTCGGTCCTGATTAGTATTGTATGGGAGACAATGTGCTTCTGAAAGTTCCACAGCTTGAAAACTGTATGAAGGGGTTCTATTCTCCACCGTGGGGACTCAATTTGTCGAAACAGACTCACTGGCAACAAAAGTCATGCGTGAACATTACAAATAGACTTTTGCCATGGGTGAGTCATCCTGGACATTGGAGCTGGTATAGGTTTTTGGAGTAGTGTCTTTAATGTATATGATAACAAGGGCAAAGAGCTTCACTTTGCAAGAATCTCTTTAGATTCAGATATTTTATATTTCAACATAGTTTCCAAGTAAGAAGCCAATCCAGGTGTATCCTTATCAGATATCAAAGGTCTGCTCAGAAAAGCAAAGTGGAGGGCAAGAGAGAGGAACATCATTTCAAGTGAACCACATGATGAATCACCTGTGAGTATTGAGAAAACAAAATCCAGCAAAGAAGATTTAACAACACCTTTACCCTGTCATGACAATAACAGTGTCTGAAAAGGACTGCCATATTTTATCTTTCCCTAGAGATTAAAGTATTTGGGGTGATGTTTTTATGTTTACATTACTTTTTGTCTTCTTCTGTCTGTCAAAACTCACTGTTTACAATGATGATTGCCTCCCATTATTACCCTCCAGAGGGAGTGATGCTTAAACTCATTGCAGAATAATTTTTACGTCCCTTAAGGCATATCCAAGCATTCAGTGTGAAAGATGAGCTGTGGATCAACTCGACAAAAGGCTGGAAAAACAGAAATGTATTGTGAAGTCCATTTCAATGGGAAAAATCACACTAGCAAAGAATGAATCACTCCAAGAATGAATTCACTTGCAAAGAATGACTCAAACACCTACATGGATATTTCTTCCTTTTCTCTGATGAAACACTAGGCTGGGAGTTACCTAATCTTTTAATCCAGAGTGAAATCATTTAATCCTGTGGAGAATAGCCCAAAATGAGAGGTAAGAAAGGCTTTTAAAATGCATCCATAATTGTATCAATGAAAGTCAATTCCTAGTCTGTCCTCACTGACTTCTGAGATCTTCATTTGTTCCGGATTAGAGGAAAGCAAACCTAGGTAACAAAATCTTTAGAATTAACAGATAGTAAGGGAAAAAACTGACAGCATAATATTAAATAGTTTGCCACAAATGTATAGTGTGAAATACATTTATTGTCTTAATATTAATTGTCTTTTCAGATTGTAACATTAATGGACCATTTTTACTGATTAGTACTAATAACAAATTGAGAAATAAAGCTGATGGTTTTGAATAATTTCAAGAAGATATGGACCAGATCATATCATTGCTGGGCAGTAGAATTAACTCTAAAAGTTAATAAGCAGCCTGACAGGTACTTCATAACTACCTTGGTTTCTCAACACTGCCTTAACAAATACCAGTTAAATCAAGTCGTTTATAAGAACAGAAAGAAAAAAAAAAAGAACAGAAATGATTGTCTCATGGTTCTTGAGGCTGAAGGCCCAAATCATGGGGTCAAACAGCTTGTTTTCTTTTGAGAGAAAGCGTTACATACTTCTTCCTATATCTGGAGGCTTCTGGCAATTCTCGATGTGTTTTGTATGGCAGCTACATCTGCCTTGTTTGGGATTAATTTGTGTCCCCCAAAACGTGTTGTAAATACTAGCAAGCACATCTGTCTTGTAAGAAGTACAACCAGAATGTTACTTAGAAATAACGATGGCAAGACTTTGTCTTAAGTACTTTGGGCATATTGTCAGGAGAGACCAGTCCCTGGAGAAGGACATCATGCTTGGTAAAGTAGAAAGCCAATGAAAAACAGGAAGTCCCTTGACCAAATGGATTCACACAGGGGCTGCCACAATGGGGTCAAGCATAACCATTGTGAGGATGTAGCAGAACCAGGGGATGTGTCCTGTTGTACCTCGGATCACCATGAGTCGGAATGCTGTGGCACTTTACAACAAAGGACCTGCAATGATAATCCCCTCTGAGAATAGAGTTTTCTTTGTTATGCTAACAAGATAGTCTCAGTAGTGTGCTTTAAGTGACTCTCCTTTGAGAGAAAAAAAAAGAGCAGATTGAAATCCAGCAGGTACTAACAGAGGGAAAGATGCTTCCTGATTACCTAGAGCGCAGGGATAGAAGCTGAGGACAGACAAGGGCAGCAAAGGAAGAAAGACTGGTCTAGAGTCAGCGATTCAAACTAACCAGTCACTAGGCAGAAGGAAGGTGAGTCTCTTTGCTCTTGTAAAGATTTACTATCTCAGAAGCCTTAAGGAGCACTTGTATGCTGTCTTATATGTGGTAGAGATGATTCAATGACAGGTTGGGTTTTTATTAAGTTATAGAAGCACTAAGATAGTGAAGACATAAACGTATCCTTCCCTTTCTGTGCCCTGTTTTCAAAGAAGGAAACAATGCCTGATTCTTTCCCACTGTAACAAACCATCTCATTGAGGGTCTCCTTTTCCTCCCTTTGCGGCCTCATGTTAACTGATAACATCTCCCAAAATCCTATTTCCAAACAAGGTTACATGTACAGATGCCATGGATTTAGGATTTAAGTATATATATTTTAGGATAATTTAATTGAATCTATAATAATGACTTTCAGTAATTTTATTATTTGTAATTGTTCATTGGTTTTCATTTTATCTCTAACAAATAACTAAGTATCAAGAAATACTCAAGTTCTTACCTTAATTGAGGAAGTAAAATTATGTTTTCATATGACTACAAGATAAGGTATTATTAAATGCCAGCTACCTAAAACTCAATTTTTAAAAAAAAATCTATTGAATCTTTAACAATTTTATCCTGATCACATTAAACCACAAGGCCAGCTGAGTTCTTCCTGTGACTTGGAGCAGCATATCTTTCTCTGTCTCCTACTAAAAATCAGCTTTTGTCTTTAAATTGCCAATTTATCACAGAGCTGTTATGAAATATTATCACTGTGTAATGTTGCTTTGGGCAAGAGGATAAGAGAGATGTCAGCATTATAAGAAAGATATCTGAATAATGCATCATATAAAATCACTTAATGTTTATCACATTTAAAGTTGAGCTTTCTAGTGTCTAGTTCAGAGGTTAAATAGTCCCAATATTGCCCAGTAATCCTAATTAAATGACCATGTTTATACAAATAATCATTCCCTTATGGAGTTTCAGTCTCAGAAGCCCAGAGGGGCAACTCTCCTTTATCCAATATGATTACTATAAACTGGTATATGCTCAATGAGTTTGAGTTTGTTATATTTATTCAAACCCACTAATTGTTGGTTTAGGAAATATTGTTCATTGTTTCTGGACGAGATAGCAGACCTAGGGAATCAGTCAAACTAGAAAACAATGAGGAGAGAATTAGTTCTAGATAGCATTGAAAAACCATGTGCATATATTTGGGCATCTTAGACTTTAAGGGATTTAAAACAGGGTGAAAACTCACTGCAACTTCATGTAAATAACCTGTCATCTATGAATGTATCCAGTCAATGACCGCTTATCAAGCAACTGCTGTGAGACAGAAGTAAATAGGACATAGTACAAGGTAAATAGGACATAGTACAAGGTCTCACCATAAGGTAATTAAATCTCATAAATGAGCTAATATAAAGCTGGTTTTGGACTTATAATTCATATAGTCAGTAGCCAAGAAATATCTTCCATAGGATAATTATACTTTTTCTATAGAATGTATGTGTAGGTAAAATATATAATGGATATAGGCTTGAGGAGTTGTTATATCAAGTTCCACAATATGTTTTCACAAATAATGGTAATAATATAAAGAACAACAGTACTATCTATCAGAAGTACCAGTTTTTAATTTTGCTTTGAACATTTAACTTCATTTTAATGTCTTCTGGATGAAGGTTTTCATTGTGGTAGGAAGGGAAGAAAATGTAAAATGTGTAGTTGGCTATGCAGAAGGTGTTGAAATTAGATTTGCTATGCAGGGAGTCCTGGTGACTTAGAGGGTTATGTGTTACCAAAGGGTAAGTAGTTTGAATCCACCTTTTGGTCCATGGAAGAGAGGTGTGGCTTTCTACTCCCTAAAGCGTTACAATCTCAGAAGCACAAAGCTGCGTGTCCACCCTGTCTTATAGGGTCCCTATGAGTTGGAGTTGACTAAGTGGCAGTGAATTTGTTTGTTTCTTTGTTTTCTTTATGATTGTTATTATTATTTTGGTTTTGATGCAATGCCCAGATTTGTGATATCCAAATTATTAAAAAATTAAGTCAGTATAATTTTGAAGAAAGTACTAAGATAAAAGTTTAAATAATGGTAGAGAAAACAAAATAATGAAGACTATCAATGAGACAAAAGTGAGTTATTTATAAATATCAATAAGCTCAATCCCCTCTTATATAAACCAATAAAAAGACAATGACAAATTGACCCATTTCAATATTAAGGAAGCATATCCCTGTAAATCATATAAAATAACTATGAAAATTATGCATGTCTTGAGATAACACATATATAATGTGTTAAGTACTAGTCTTGTTCCACAGCAATAGAAAATGAATACAAATTTTATGACAGCTAATTTGATGTTTGGATTAAATGGACAACGTTCATGTTGTTGCTGTATTTTACTATCTAGCCCTCTTTGACTCCTACTGATCTCCTGTACAATGGGACACATGCATCAGTGCGGTGCTAGGCTCACAGCTATTGCTATATTTCAGCCAACATTGAAAGGACTGTATCCATTCATAGCAGGGATAGTCTTCCTCTTTTCTTTCACCCTTCACTTAACACACATGATTTCTCTCTCAGGGACTGGTCCCACCTGGTAAAATGTCCAAATAAGTAATGTAAAGTCTTGCCATTTTCCTTCTAAGGAGCATTTTGCCTGTACTTCATGCAAGATAGATTTGTTTGTTCTTCTGACAGTCCATGGTACCTTCAAACTTTAAAAAACTTATTTGAGAAAAAATAAATCACCTGAATAATTCTAAATTCTTTTAAGAATATAAATTCTTTTAAGAAATGTAATCAATACTTTAAAACTTTCCACAAAGAAACCCCAGAAACAGATGTGTTTACTGGGAGATTTCTACCCAATGTTGAGGAAGAGATAATAGCAATTTTATGCAAGCTGTTCTAGAAATGTAAATCTGAGGGAATTTTTCCCCACTTACTCAATGAACCCACCATTCCTCTTATAACAAAAAATAGATGAGGACCTTGAAAGAAACAAAGTAATATCTCCCAGAGAGATGTGAATTTTTGTGAATTTTTTAACAATTTGAATGTACCAAATCCAACAACATATGAGATTTCTTCACAATAAAATGAATTTTACCCTAGAAGTTCAAGAGAATTTTAACACTGGAAAGCCAATCAAAACAACTCACCTAGTAACAGAAGAAGAAAAACATTAGTAGTATTCCAATATTTGCAAAAATCATATTTGAAAAATATAAAATCCATTCATGATAGAAATTTGAAATGAACTAAACGTGGTAAAGAAGTTTGTCAATCTGTCAAAGACCATCTACAGAAATTCTACAACTAACATCACATTGGACTGGAAAAGCTTTCTCTGTATGATCAAGAATATGCCAAGGTATCAACTCTCTTTACCACTGTTCAACATTTTTTACTGATTCATTCCAGGACAACAGAAGCAGAAAAATACATCAATAGCATAGAGATTGAGAAAGGAAAAATAAAACCATGGGGAGTTTTTTTGCATCAATATGTTTGTTTAGGTCCAATAATCCAAAGATGCTACAAAATTTTGACAAGAGGTAGTAATGAGAAAATATAGCAAGGTTAGGTGGTGGTGATGTTGGTGGTGGTGGTGGTGGTGTTAGGTGCCATAGAATTGATTCTAGCCTATAGTCTTCATGCACCACAGGATGAAACACAGTCTGGTCCTGCACCATCCTCCCAATTGGTCCTATGCAACCACTATGTACATCCATCGCATTGAAGGTCTTCCTCTTTTCAGTGCCTCTCTACATTACCAAGTCTGATGTCCTTCTCCAGGGACTGTTCTCTCCTGACAACACTTCCATAGTAAGTAAGTTGAAGTCTCACCATTTTTGCATCTAAGGAGCACTCTCTGGCTGTTCTTCTTCTAAGACAGGTTTGTTTGTAATAAACACTACTTGTTTGTCAGTTTGTTGTACTCTGGTGGCTTGTGTGTTGCTGTGATGCTGGAAGCTATGTCACTAGTATTTCAAATGTCAGCAAGGTCACCCAATGTAAATGGGTTTCAGCAGAGCTTCCAGACTAAGAACAGACTACAAAGAAGAAACCGACTTCCTACTTTAGAGGAAGTAGCTTCTGGAAGCTTTATGCATGGCTTGGAATGTACAACATCAAAATGCAGAAGTAAGTTGTGTGTTTATGTATTAGTAATGCACAGCTAGAAATTTATTTATTTTTCTTAGGTTAATTTTTTCTTACTTTTATTGGTGGCTCTTACAACTCATCACAATCCATACATTTATCCAGTATGTCAAGCATATTTGCACATATACCGCCATTATCATTTTCAAAACATTCTCTTCCCACTTGAGCCCCTGATATCAGTTCTCCATTTCTTCCCCCTCCCTACTCTGCCTGCCCTCCCTCACAAACCCTTGATGTTATAGATTATTATTTTCATATCTTACATGGTCCTCCATAGCCCCCACCCCACTTTTCCATTATTCATCCCCTTGGGAGGGGGTTATAGTTTGATCCTTGTGATCAACTCCCCCTTTTTTCCTCCCACCCTCCTGGTATCTCTACTCTCATTGTTGGCCCTGAGGGGTTTATATATTCTGGATTCCCTGTGTTGCTGGCTGTTGGCTGTAGCAGTGTACATGTTCTGGTCTAAGCCAATTTGTAAGGTAGAATTGAGGTCATGATAATGGGGGGAAGGAAGCACCAAAGAACAGAAGGAAAGTTGTGTGTTTCACCAGTGCTACACTGCACCCTGGCTGGTTCATCTCTTCCCTGTGACCCCTCTGTGAGGGGATGTCCAATTGTCTAGAGATGGGCCTTGGGTCTCCACCCCATATCCCACCCCCAAACCCCCATTCACATTGGGTATGATCTTGTTCTGGATCATAGATGCCTGATACCTGATCCCATCGACACCTCATGATCACTCAGGCTGATGTGCTTCTTCCATGTGGACTTTATTGCTTCTGAGCTAGATGGCTGCTTGTTTATCTTCAAGCCTTTAAGATCCCAGACAGCCGGACATCATCAGCTTTCTTCACCACATTTGCTTATGTACCTATTTTGTCTTCAGCAATCGTGTTGGGAAAGTGAGCATCACGGAATGCTGGATTTGTTAGAACAAAGTGTTCTTGTGTTGAGGAAGTGCTTGAGTCGAGGCCCAATGTACATTTGCAACCTTTATTCTTAACATATAGATATGAGTACATAGTTCTATTCCCTTCTCATTATATATATATATATTTACATGTGTACATGCCTGTGTTTAGACCTCTATGAATAGCCTTTGTCTCCTGGTTCTTTCCTCCTTAGAGGTTTAGTAATTCCTTGCTGTTACATTTCCCTTGATTAAGTCCCACTAGGCATCCTATGCCCTTCTTTCCATCGATTTTAGTTCATTTGTTGTTCCCTTGTCCCCGGGGTTGGTTTCCCACCCACCCCTTCCTTTCTTTCACCTCCCCTTCTCCCCTATCCCCCTGGAACCATTGGTCCCATTCTTTTCATCTCCAAATTATTTATCCTGCTGGTCTTATCTAGATAAACATGCAGATACATTAATAAGTGCAAAAACCAGCCAAGGCCAAATAAAACAACAAAGGAGGTCAAAACCAACAAAACAGTAACAACCAAAAGAAAAACCAAAAACAAGAGAATAATAATAAAATGAAAGCCACTAACAGAAATGGAAAAGCCTATAAATAGCCCAAAGTCTGTTTGTTGGCCTTTATGATTTTTTTCCAGTCGAGTCTGATGGGGTGCCACACTCTGCTTCCAAAGTCTATTTTTGGTATTCCCTGGGATTTCATCACTTTGCTCCCCTTGCTGCTCTGTTGCATGGCCTTAGTGTTTCACCCCAGCATGATGGAGTCAGATTGTGCACTATTCCTGCACTGTATCCCCAGTGTCGTCCCCCATACTGCTAAGATTTAGTGAGGAATATCGTGTCTCGTGGTAGGGCTGGCCCTATGGTTATATCTGTACATTGTCTGCTCCGAGCAGGAACATCATCCTTGGTGCTTGGTGGGCCAGGATGTCCTCTCATCCCTCTTCATCCCTTTTCATTTCTCCCATGTGCTCTGTTCTGATGTGCCCCTCTACCCAAGCTGTAGCTCCAGTGCTGTCCTCTGGGATTGGGGCTGGCCCCACAGACTTCTCTATTGGTACCATGGTATATCCCAGTATATTGTATTCACATCTTGGCACATCAGGTTAAAACCTGGTCTCTCTCTCCCACTCTTGTGGAGATATAAACAATACTCTCCCCTTGGGTGAGTTAGTTCTCTGCTTCCCCCACCCCATGTCATTTTTTTCTCTCTCTTTCTTTCCCCATCTTATTTAGTTGACTGTCATATGTATCCCTGGATTGGGTTTGGCCCCTACCATAGTTGCTGTGCCATACCCCAGTAGCTTTTCCCCTATGCATGTTTGTTTTTGTTAAAGCTTACCTCAGTGGAATCATTGTACTTCTCCTTTTGTGCTTGGATTACTTCACTTAGTGTGATTTCCACCAGATCTTCTCATGCGGCAATGTGCTTCAGGCATTCATCACTGCTTTTTAGGGATGCATGGTACTCCATTGTATGTATGTACCACAGTTTTTCTATCCATTAATCTGTTGATGGAAATTTGCGTGTTTCCAACTCCTTGCAATTTTGAACTGTGCTGCGATGAACATTGGAGCACAGATGTCTGGGCGTGGTTTGTTTCTTGCCTCTTTTGCCTATATGCCCAGTAGGGGGATTGCTGGGTCATATGGTAACTCAATCTCCATCTGTTTTAGATATCGCCAAATCTATTTCCATAATGGCTATACGTACCTACAGGTCCACCAGCAGTGGATGAGATTTCCTATCTCTCCACAGCCCCTCCAACACTTGTTGCTTTCTGATTTTTGAATTGGGCTATCTTTAAGGGTGTTAGGTGGTATCTCATAGTTGTTTTAATTTGCATTTCTTTTATGGCTAATGATCAGGAACATTTTCTCATATGTTTATTGGCCATTCAGATTTCTGGCCCTGTGAAACTTCTGTTCAGGTCCTTTTCCCACCTCAATAATGGGCAGTTATTTTTTTCATATTGTAAGCTTGCAAAGCATTGTAGATTTTAGTAATAAGGCCTTTGTCTGATGTGTCATTGTTAAAGATGTTTTCCTAATCTGTGGGTTCTCTTATTAAACTCTTGGTGAATTCTTTCTATATACACAAATGATGTATCTTCGTTATATCCCACTTGTCAATTTGTGACTCCTCTGTAGTTGTATCCTTCCCTATTTCCGATAGCATATGTATTCCTTGTGCCAAGGTTCTCAGGTTTGTCCCAATTCCCTTATTAATGGGCCTATTACTTTTGTTTTTTACCTAGAGGTCTGTGATCCACCTTGAGTTTATTCTTGTGCATGGAGTGAGGTAAGGGTCTTGCTTTAATTATCGGCAGGTAGAAGTTCAGTTTTTTCTAGTACCAATTATTGAAGAGGGCATCTGTTTCCTATTTGATATTTTGGGGGCCCTTATTAAAAATCAGTTGTCTGTATGCTAATGATTTTATTTCTCGGGTTTCAGCTCTTTTCCATTGTTCTGAATATCTGTCGTTATACCAGTACCACACAGTTTTGACCACTGTGGCTTTATAATATGTGCTAAAGTCAGGTAGAGCAAGCCCTCATACTTTTTTCTTCTTCTTGGGGAGTTCTCTGCTAATTCTGGGCTTCTTCCCTCTCCATATGAAGTTGGTGATCAGTTTTTCCAGTTCTTTGAAGAAGAATGATGGTATTCATATCAAGATAGCATTAAACTTATATTGTGCCTTGCTCAGAACTGACATCTTTACTATATTGAGTCTTCCAATCCATGAGCATGGGGTATTCTTCCATTTGTGGGAGTCACTCTTGGTTTCTGGTAATAGTATTCAGTAGTTTTCCTTGTACAAATCTTTTTTTTTTTTTAGTCAGGTATATCCCGAGATATTTAAATTTGTGCTTGCCTATTGTAAAGGGTCTATCTTTTTAATTGCCTCTTCTGTGATCTTGTCTGATATGTATAGCAGTCTGATGGACTTCTGTTTGTTGATCTTGTATCCTGCCACTCTGCCATATTCCTCTAATACTCCACTCCCAATACTCCACTTGTGGAGTTTTGGGGAGTTTTGATATATAAAATCATATCATCTGCGAATAATAACAATTTTGCCTCTTCCTTCCCCAGAAAAATACCTTTGATGTATTTTCTTTGTCTTATGTTGTTAGCTAGGACCTCCACTACGAGGTTAAATATGAATGAGGACAAGACACATCTTAGTCTGCTCCCCTTTTTCAGTGAGTGGAATTGTTTTTGTCTTTTCTTCATTGATTATCACGTTGGCTGGTGGTTTTTCATCTATAGCTTGTATGATATTGAGGAATTTTCCTTCTCAGAGTTAGACTACCTTCACAGAAAGAAATGTGGAGTTTTCCGTCTTTTCCTATGTTCTGGAAGGGTTTGTGTAGGATTGGTGTCAGTTCATCCCTGAATGCTTGGTAGAATTCTCCTGTGAAGCCATCTGGCCTGTGGGATTTTTTTGTTGGTAATCCCTTGGTAACCTTGTCTATTTCTTCTATTGCTATGGGTCTGTTGAGGTTTTGAAGTCCATCTGGGATAGTCTAGGGAGGGTTTGTTTTTCCAAGTATTTGGCCATGTCCTCCTTTGTTTGTATTGTCATTTGCTGAGTTCAGGCTGTTGATATTCAGTGTTATTACATCCATCTGTGGACTCTTTGATGTCATCTTGTACCTTTTGTGTTGGTGTTTTCCTACCTACCTATCTTATCAGTTTGTGTTTGTGTGTGTGGTTCATTCTTGCCTTCTTTGCACTATTGAGCTAATGCTATCTTGGGGCTATTTTCTCATTGTCACCCTCTGGGTGGAGTTGTTCTATGTCATGATCTCTTATTTTTGCTCTGTGCATGTAGATCTCCTGCCCATACTGGGTCGGCAAGGATCTTTTATAGGGCTGGGTTTTCTTTTTATGTATCCTTTGAGTTTTTCCTTGTCTGAGAAGACTCTTACTTCTCCATCTATCTTCAGAGATAATTTGACCAGATATAGTATTCATGGGTTTGCATTATTTTCCCTCAAGTTTTGGAATATGTTCTCCACTCCCTCCTGTTCTTCATCATGTCAGCTGGTAGGTCTGAACATATTCTTATTTGGGTACCTTTATAAGTGGCTATTTGTTTTACCTTAGCTGCTCTTATGATTTTCTCCTTTTCCTCATAGTTGGATAATTTAACTATTTTGTGTCTTGGTGACTTATTCTTGGGATTCAGTCTGGCTGTTGTTCTTTTGACCTCCTGAATGGTTGCCTGATTTTCATTTATTAAGCTGGGGAATTTTCCACTTAAGAATTCTCTTACTATGTTTGCTGTTGACTTCTTTGTTGTGTCTTGTTCTGGTAGTTCAATTATTCTAATATAGTTCCTCTTCATAGCATCAAACATGGCTCTCAGATTTTCTTCATCTTCTCTGATTGTCTTATTTAATTGTTTTCCCATTTATTGAAGTCTGCCTGGTTATCCTCTAGGACACTTGTGCGATTATCTTCCTCCTCAAGTCTGTTGGCAAAGTCTGTTATTTTGCTACTGGATTTTGTTATTTCATCCCTTAGGTCTTTTATTTCCCTGTGGTCTGTTGCCTTTTTCTCCCCTATCATTTCATCCTTTATTTTTATATTGCTTCCCCCATATGCTGCAAGACTCCAAGCAGCATTCTGAAGATTTCTTTCTGTGGCAGGTCAATGTCTGCTAGAAATTTATTTTTCTAACTAGAATTTATATATTAAAATGTGAAGCACAATGTTGGAAGTGTATGCTATAAATTTCAAAATCCTACTGTGTTAGTCTGGGTACCTTGGAGAAACAAACCCAAAACAACTCATGTATAAGAGAGTTTTATGTAAAGGTTAAGTGAGCATCAAGAAAACATCCCAACTCAGTGCTGCCCAAGCCCACAAGTCCAACATTAACTCATTAACCCATATGTCCAACACAAATCCAGAAAGTCCTCCTCCATCTCACAAAGCAGATTCAATGACGCTGATTGCAGGAGGAAAGTCAAGTCAGTGAATGTGTAAGCATCTCAGCGCTGGCAGGGGTCTCCACAGGGGTACTTCAGCACCCAGGGCTGCATCAAGGTAGGTCCTTGGGGATGTCTTGCAGGAAGTCAGTCTTGCATGCTGAAGCAGGCTTCTCCTTGGGGATGCCTTGCAGGAAGTCAGTCTTGCATGCTGAAGCAGGCTTCTCCTTGGGGATGCCTTGCAGGAAGTCAGTCTTGCATGCTGAAGCAGGGAACTGCTAAGGCAGCTGCACCCTGGTGTGACTGTGATGAAGCAAGAGATCTGAGAACTCAAAAGGCGAGGCTCACCAAGCCATTTATCCCTCTGCCCTTCAGTTGATCCCACATGTGCTTAACAGCCAGGTTGGCACAATAAACTAATTCAATCCACCCCTTGCCAACCTGTCACCTGTACATAATTCTTTAGCTTCACAATTACAATTAAGTAACACCTACACCTTAACCCTAAAATCCTGTGAATTTCTCCCCCCACCTATGAAAGTTTGTAAGCCAACCACTTCATGCCTTTATCTCCAATTTTGGGTACCAATTTATATACTGCCCACTTACATCAACCCAGTTCTCAGAGAAGACAATCATGTTTTTGACATGAAAAGTCTTCATTCATTCCAGTTGGAACCTTGTGAAGTCTGCATTCATAGGCAAAGTCAAATCCATACGGCCATCCATAAAGTCAGCAACAATATGCGCCAGTTTACAGGCTCGAAAATCTCCATCTGGTTGGGTTCTGGTCAACTCAATATGGGCTGCCTCACTCAGCCTCCACAGGGTGCCCATTGGTCACTTTGCCTTTAGACCATGGGCTCTCACCAATACTTAAGCCTCATGCTAGGTCATGAACTTTGGACCAGTCAACCCGCTCTCATCTTCTTTTTTTCCTGTAAACCAAGTTCACAGGTGTCACTGGCCAAACTCAACCCATCTCTTTATTGCTGCATTTGTCCTACTTCCACTCAACATTAGATCCAGGTGGTCAGCTAGCAAGCATTTCAGCATGTTCTCAGGCTCCCTTTAACATTCAGTTCTAGAGGGGAGTTTTCTTCATGGTTCCAGATTTTTTCCAGCTTTTGACAAAGACTACGGGTTCCTGAGTATGCCAAAGCACTGGGTGAGGCATATATTTTCAAAGCTTTCTTTGCAGGCATGGCCGAAACCCATCTAAAGATCAAATTTTAATGCCTGAAAGTAAGTGGGCTTACAAACTTTCTGTTTTTATACTTCCCATATTTTCCCCAGAAATAACCAAGTAAACAGTGTGGCTTAACTGACCTCAGGCTCGACAAAGAAGAAAAATTACCGTGAGGGAGAGGTCAAACAAACATTTACTTTCCATCGTATGATTTGTTCCTCCAGTACCCCACTCCCAAGGTACCATAATGTATTAGTCTGGGTACTGTAGAGAAACAAATCCACAGAAACTCATGTAAAAGAGAGAGTTTTATATAAAGGTTAACTGTGCATCAAGAAAATATCCCAACCAGTGCTGACCAAGCCCACAAGTCCAACATTAACTCATTAACCCATATGTCCAAGACAAATCCAGAAAGTCCTCCTCCATCTCACAAAGCAGATGCAATGACGCCAACTGCAGGAGGAAAGCTGAGTCTGTGAATATGTAAGCATCTCAGCACTGGCAGGGGTCTCCACACAGGTGCTCCAGCACCCAGGGCTGCATCAGGGTAGATCCATGTGGCTTCTCCTTGGGGATGTCTTGCAGGCAGTCAGCCTTGCAAGCTGAAGCAAGGAGCTGCTAAGGCAGCTGCACCTTGGTGCGACCATCATGAAGCAAGAGACCCAAGAACTCAAAAGGTGAGGCTCACCAAGCCATTTATCCCTCTGCCCTTCAGTTGATCCCACATGTGCTTAACAGCCAGGTTGGCACAATAAACTAACTAATTCAATCCACCCCTTGCCAACCTGTCACCTGTACATAATTCTTTAGCTTCGCAATTGCAATTAAGTAACACCTACACCTTAACCCTATAATCCTGTGAATTTCTCCCCCCACCTATGAAAGTTTGTAAGCCAACCACTTCATGCCTTTATCTCACCCAATTTTGGGTATCCAACTTACCTGCTAAGCAAAATAAAACAAGACTACAAAATTAGAAATATACTATTTTTATGGATTGAAATATTCTCTATTATTAAAATAATACTTATTCCCAAAGTAATTTATGCTTATAATATTGAGTCCATTCACAGTCCCAGTAGAATTTCTTGTAGAAATTAAGTTGTCTTTAAAGTTTTATGGAAAGATAAAAGATTAAAAAAAACCTTTTTAAACAGAAATATAAAGTAAAAGTCCATAACTACTTGATTTCAAGTGTTATTATAAATATATGGCAATAAATGAAATATGTATAGGTGAATGTTGAACATACAGATAAATATTAGGATAAGTAAAAAATATGGCAACAAAACTATAGAAACCATTATTAAAAATATTAAAATATGATGTTTCAATTTTTTGACATGTTCTCACTTTAGATCTATACATTTTTGAGATGTATACATTTCTGAAGGTTTTGTTTCCATCTCTACCCCTTCCTGAAAGATTTCTGCTGTCCTCCATTTATATCACATCAAAAAAGCAATTTTGGCATCTTCATGGGTCTCAAATTGTGTTCCTTTTCAATATTTTTTTTTGATTGGGGGAACAAAAAAAAGGGTGAAGGGGCAGGACTAGACTATAAGATGGATGGGGTAATGATTCTCAAAAATTATCTTCAATGCACATTTCCTGACCTTTTACTCCCTATTACAGCATTTTGTGAAGGTTCTTGATAAGTCCCATGATTGTGGTGACCTTTAAGAAAATATGCCAATATTACCTCTTTGACACCATCTCAACTATCACTTCTGTGGGAAGCTCTATGCCTTGAATTCCTGACCTTGAAAATCCCCTTAGAAGTCATAGTTTTGATGGGACTTTTTTTTTTTTTTTTGGTCCTTTTAAGTCACCTTAAGAAGACTAAGACAAAGAAGAAAAATGTATTACTGGAATGACTTGTCTGCAGTCATCCACTGAGCACAGAGGTATGTAAGCTCATTATTAGGAATTAACATTGCATGGATGAACTGTAACCCTAGTGTGGCGTTGCATAATCTCCCGTCAACTTGTGGAGTTGAGTTTAGCCTGTCAATCAGATCACAGCTTGATGATTTCATGTGGAAGCATGATGGAGATAAAAAATCTCACTGGAGGCCAGACACTCTCCCTGTGACACATTCCTGTGGACAAAACACATGGAGTCACACTGCTGGAGCCAGAGTCCTGGAGCTGGAGGAGCTACAGGGAGATCCATGCCAGTGCTGAGAGGCTTCCACCTCCACTGTACCCACAAGACTTTCCACACACTGATCTGTGATCTTCCTGCATTTGGTGTAATTGCATGTGTTGCATGAGTCTGAAGAGGAATTTATAGACTGGTATCAACATATGGGCTAATATTGGACTTATGAGTTTGATCTTGACTGGGCTTGGACGTTTTCTTAATATATACTTACTCTTTGATATAAGGCTCTTTCTTATGCACATATGAGTATCTGTAAATTTGTTTATCTAGTCAATCCAGACTAACACACCTAGTTGCAGTGCTTTTTGGCCTGCACTTGTACAATAGAATAAAGGGTAAAGAGTAGAAAGCTTTTTAAATATGGTCAACTGATTTTCAGCATGGTATGAACAATTGCATCTCCATTACAAACAAAATGAAAAAAATCTGTATTCAATTCTTGTTCTTTGACCACACATGAAAATTAACTCAAAAACTATATTATAGACATCAATTATGCTAAATTATAAACCTTTTGAAAGAAAGCAAAGCAGAAGTCCTGTGTAGCTTTGGATAAGGCAAAAATCTCCTTAACAAAACACTAAATATAACTCTGTTTAGAATAATACTAACACTGGCAATGTTGAGAATGTCTGCTCTTCAATATTGGCATTCATGTATTGCACAAATGGTTAAGTGCTCAACTACTGGTCAAAAATTCAGCTGTGCAATCCATCCAGAGGGACCTGGTTAAACAAGCCCAGCAGTCTGCTTTATAAAAGGTTATAGCTTTGAGAGCCTATGGGGCAGTTTGCTTCTACACACATGGAGTCCCTAGGGGTTGAACTGATAGGACAACAGCAGCAACCACAAAACTCTTCAAAATTTTCCATAAGTGATTTTTCAAAGCTATGGACATAAAACATTTTCAAATTATGTAGTTAACAAAGAAATAGTATTTCAAATACGTAATGGATTCTCAAAATACAACAATAAGTATATATCAAAGATTCCCTTCATTAATTCCCAGGCATATATTTACCATACGTATGTCTTCACCTCTAGACTCTGTGGGATTTTGCTAAATATCTCCTCAAAGCAATTTGAATTTCCATAGCTCTGGTAGTTACATAATCTGGTGTCAATTTGGGACTTGATAGGATTAAGAGTGAAGGGGTTGAGTCTAGTCTATCAGTGAAATCATAGCCAATGAGGCTCTATATGGGCATGGCCTTCTCTTAAGAATTCTGGGAAATCCTGTATTCCTTCTTCGAGCCTTGATAGAATACTAAATATATATATAGAGATACTATCTCTCTCTCTCTCTGCTCACTTCCTTGGACATGCTCTAATGACAAGACACATGGCACTACGCTGATAGACCCCATGTCCTGGGAACTGGAGAAGCCACATGGAGACCGCTGCCAGTGCTAAGATGCTTACACCACCACCGTATCCAAAGACTTTCAACTCACTGGCCTGTGATTGTCCTGCATTCAGCATCATTGCATGTGTTCCATGAGTCTGAAGAGGACTTTATATCTTGGTATTGGACATATGGGCTAATATCAGACTTATGGGCTTGGATTAGACTGGGTTGGGAGGCTTTCTTAATGTACACTTACCCTTTATATAAAACTCTCTCTTAGACACATATGAGTTTCTATGGATTTGTTTCTCTAGTCTATCCAAACTAACACAATGACCATGTCTCAAAGCCAACATCACCCATTTTAAGTATTTTTAGGTAATTTTTCAACTTATGTAATTATTTCAATATCAGTTGCTTATTCTATAACAATTCAACACAAAATTTAGAAGTTTACAAGATGAAGCTATCATGGCTCACTCACATGTGTAACAAAGTGCTGTTCCTGACAGGAAGTTCATTGGATTATGGACCAGTGGTTGTAATTCCTCTCCATGTGGCTCCCTACATCTGCTACTTGGACTTCCTCATAGGGTTAATGCTGTTTCTAAAAATGATCATTCCCACAGAAAAAGAAGAGCAAGCATGGTGTTTTGATTGTCTAGGAGCCAAATCTCACTGTAACACTTCCACCATACTTTCTTGTTGGAAACACATTGAGGGCATGCAAGATTCAAAAGGATAGATCAAAGGCTTCCGTTCTTCATGAGAGGGGCAAGTTGCTAGGAGAACATTTAAAATTGAACCATGGTTGCCCAATGCAATCCAGTCTTAAGGTAAGTTCTTTAGAGAAGAAAAACAGGTAAAGCTCCTAAATGTCTGTATACAGAGAGGACTATATCAAGGACACAGCTCACAGTTATGCAGGTGGGCCAGTTCCAGGTCTGTAGGTCTGGTGTCAAGGTGGACGCTTCCCCTGAGCTACTCAGCAGCAAAGTTGAAGACCCCAAGACTAGCAGGTCAGATGTCAGTTTCGGATCATACATTTTTTAAAGGTATTCAATTAAAGCATTAATACAACATAACTGAAAGGCTTTGGACACAGTATTTTCCAATAATGTGCTAAAAATAAATGATCATGAATATATAGTGACATATTTCATTTTAATATGCAGAGTCTTTATTGAATCATAACCTAAGGAACTCAACAATATTGCATAACTCAGTCAAGCATCAGGGATTATCATTTTTCCTAGTATTTGGAAGTGTTTGATCTTCTCTTTAGTTCATTGATTCTTGCCTTCTTAAAATAAAAGTTTCCATTGAAATCATATGTATTTATACAAATTTGAGAAGACTCCAACACATTTATTCCCACTAGATTTTGACTCTTCCTTAGAAACTTAAAACACCTACTGGAAAGATAGTCATGCAGGAAGAAAGCACACTGCCAGTTTAAATGTGAAATAAAAATTTAGGTTTCACACCAGTGGAAAGAAATCCTTCTGGCAAAATGACTCTAAAGGAATGTGAGAGATGAACAGAGCAGAGAGCGCATAGCCTCTAGGTTCTAAAATATGCTACAGCTATTGAGGTTGTTAATAAGTATAGTTATGGATATGAACATATTCACCCACACTAAAGATTCTTACTCTTACACAAAAGAGATATGAATGCACATACACACACACACACACACACACACACACACACACAAATAGACAAATGAAGATGGACTATTTTGAAACTGAGATCCTTGCCCCTTAGTTTACCCTAGCTAAATATTTGAGCAATTAAGAACTACTGGGTAATATACTTACTATTTTGCAAGACTTGATAATATAGGTTTAATGTAAAGAAGCCATGGGATTTTCAGTTTTATCTTACTGGCACCATACTAATCCATTGTCTCTAAGAACTTACCTTTTTTTTTCCTTAAAGGAATATGC
>NW_022103922.1:11847227-11868389 GCF_000313985.2 Echinops telfairi | reverse complement strand
TTGCTGTTGACTGCACTTCATGGCAATCTTATGTATACCAGACAGGAAATGTCGACCAGCTCTGTGTCCTCTTCATGATCTTTAATGTCTGTGTCCATTATTGTGGTTCTTGTGTTAATTCTTCAGTTAAGGGTCCCCTTATGGGTTACATTTGGGCTGCTAACCTCAAGGTCAGCAGTTTGAAACCACAACCATGAGAGATTCTATAAGCAAAATATTGAACATTGAACAGACGTTGGTATGGGTAAGAATTAACTGATGACACCTTAAAAACAACAAAGAATTACAGTCTAAGAAACCCACAGAGGTTTCTATACTCTGTTTATAGGATCACTATGAGTCAGAATCCACTCGATGACAGTGAGTGAGTCATTTTTAATGGCCTTCTACTTTACCAAGCAGGTGTCCTTTTCCAGGGAATTGGTTTCTACTGATGATGTGCTCAAAGTAGGCATCCTTGCTTCTAAGAAGCGTTCTGGATGTAGTTCCTGAAATGGATTTGTTCGTTGTCCACAGCGTATTCAGTATTCTTCTACAATACTACTATTCAAATGTATTCATTCTTCTTCGGTTCTTGTTTTTGTCATTGGCCAGCCTTCCCTTGCTTAGGAGGCAATTAGGAATGCCCTGGCTTGCTTAGATGCATCTTTTTGTTGGTAGGTGCAGCTTAGTCATTAGGAAATACCTAAAGCAGCAGTGATGGAAAAGAATACAGAGTTATCAAGGATAAAGGGTCGATTCAAGGAGCAAGTGGTGGTACAGAGTGTGATGGCTGGTTGACTCTTGCACGATGCTATTCTGAAGTCATACACATCGATTTTGCTCAGCCTTGATGTTGGAGGTGTGGGGAGAACTCACCGAGTTCTTGGAGTAGCCAAAGCAGTGGACTGGACGATGGGAACTGGCCAGAGGTCCGGGAAAAGGACCCCAGGAGGCTACAATGATCTCCTATGACACTTCAAAGATGTCAAATACAAAGTGATCTGAGTTTAATCCAGAATGCTGTTATTGGAACACTCGATCTAAGTAATCTGCTCCTTCCTTCTAATTACCATGTTCTAATTTATTACTTGTCACATAAGTCGTGGCTTTTGCAAAGGTACAAAATCTAATATCGCTGATTTGCTTATTTTAGCCATCCCTGTAGTTTTCCCCCTGACCAACTGGGCATCATGATTGCTGCTCTTTATTGCTATGGCACAATGTATTCAGTTGGTTCAAGGATTGGAATGTCTCCTTTATGGAACTTTTAGGAAGTAGGGAGATTGCCCATTGCTTTCCTCTGTCCCTCATTCCTTAAGCTGAAGGTAAGTGAATTTTGATGTGGGATACCCTACTATTCTAAGTGATATGGAGCCTCCAGTAAGTAAAACATCTCCAAATGCTAGGTTAAAGAATAATAATAATCACTGTGCCCTCAGTATAAATAGTGCATACAGCAGCCTTTTTACCCTTAGGTAGATGACATGGAGAGCCAAGTATCAGCAGTTCATATAGAAGAAGGCACGTAGTATCCTCCTACACTCATCTAGCGTGTGTGTATATCTGCTTTTATAAATGAAAGTAAATGGACTTGGAATAGAATCTTATTTATTTACCACGTGTTCATTATATACTATGAAGTATGAGGTCATTAAAAGTACAAAAACTAAATGCTTCATATATCATACATAAGAGATATATATGTGGCTCCTGGGGGCTTAACTCTAGAGATAGGCAGGTAAACTGTTTCTTGGAAAATATTGTTTCTGGTTGATCCCTTCTGGTCCCATAGCCTCTACTCTACACACATTACTAAACACTGTCTCTCCATCACAGTCTACAAATTATTTTGTCAGGATTTCTCTTGAGCTCAGCTGAATTTTAAGATCAATGAACTTACTTGTCAACTTGACAGGGCTATCAGTTGTTGTACCAATTAATTAAGCCTTACAAATTATTTTAACCCACAACTACCAGATTCTACATGGCTCTAATTGCCACTCAATCACATAGTTAAATTTGCCTGAAATTAAAGCAGTTTTCCGCTAAGGAGACAATTTCGACCAGTTGGCCTACTGGCTAATTTTCTGACCATTTCCTTAAGCAGGGCTTTGAAAAAGAAATATTAAAGCTTAAAAAAAGTAAGAGGAATTTCCACGTTTGGAAGCATTTGAAATTGCTCTTTTCTCTTTCAAAGCTCAATTTAAGGTCAAACAAAAATGTTCATGAGGAAAGCTCTTTTCCCCCCCTGTGTCTTTGTGGTATTTAGCACTAAATTAGAGGAGATAAACTGAATGGAGTACAGGATGTGAGAGGAAAGGATAAAAAAGAAGCACATATGCAAATGTGTACACTCACAATTTTACTCACCTGGTTTCATTGACTTTGTCTTGTAAAAATTACAGTCCAGAAAAGGAAATGATAATGTGAACAGTTTTGTGGCTAATCTTAATGTTTAAATATCATTCAGCATGACTAGCCAATTTGGAAACCAACAATCTATGCATCTTTAAAAATATAATTAGGTCTGCTTAGTAAATAGCCCGCAAGCATTCCTCACAAGGTTGATTCACACACATCATCTTCCTGATTTTATGGCAAAGTTCTCCCAAATCACGCTTTGTGCCTGGATGTTTAACTTAAGCTGCAGAGTATATGCAATGTATAATCTGCCCTTGAAAGCTTTATTTGAAAATGTCATGTTTCCCTTTCAAAGCAGACCCATCACTATGTTAACCAGTTACCTTCCCATTCTTATGTACAAATGAAAGGCTGGGAGTCTTGAGGGAGAGAGGAACTATATGAAAGAGAAAAATAATCTTCATAAAAAATATAAACTGACTTTCCTGTGCCTGAGGGTACAGTGAATCATTTAATCCAGTAAGTTTTTGACACTCAGATAGTTTCTTTGTGTGTGTCTCTAAATATTCCCAACAGCTCTGAAATGTAGCTATTTTGCTATTAATTTTTATATATGAAAATTATATAGAAGATGCATTAAAAAGTCATAAACTTTAGCACCATCTTATAAATGCTAAGTGAGACCACCTTTGTCCTTTCCCAGTGATTTGCCATACTGCAAAACCAATCTTATCATCATGTTGGTCCTCTGCCCCAAATCCTTCAAACGTTCCATACTGCTAAATCATAAAGTCTAAGGCAAGATTCATTTTTTGTTTTTTTACCCCCCTCAACAGCTTCATCTAGTGGAGCCCTGGTGGCAAAGTGGTTACATGTTGGGCTGCGATACACAAGGTCAACATTTCAAAGCCACCAGCTGGCTCCTAAGGAGAAAATGGGAGCTTTCTACTCCTGTAAAGAGTGACAGTCTCAGAAACCCACTGAGGCAGTTCTACTCTGTCCTATGGAGTCGCTATGAGTCGGCATCGACTCAATGGCAGTGTGGTGATGGTGGTGTGCGATTGTGTTGATGTTGTTACAGCTTCATCCATCTAAACTGTCCACATTACACTAAATCAAAACCAAACTGAATACCAATTACTCAATTCTGACTCAGTAAAACTAAGATTCCCAAGGCTATAAACATTTAGAGAAACAGACTGCCACATCGAGTCCTTCTGGTCAGCAATGCTTTAACTAGTGCACTGCTAGGACCATTTGTACTGTTACATCCAGAGCTAATTCCTTGCTGTAGAATACTTTGCTACGAATGACCTCATTTGCCACACAAAGGCTTTCCTAGGTTGTAACCTTTATTGTCTATATCATCAAGTGTTTTCTTCAGAGGGCTGATAATTCTCAGAGAAATTAGCCCACTTGTTCACTCCAACCTTTTCTTGCTACCTTCTTGACATCTTGCAGAGGGACCTGGTACTTGTCTCCCTAGTCTTTGGATTAATTTTTTTCATCTTCAGGATGAAAATGTAAAACTAAACATAGTTAAGACTGACCATCTTGTAGGAAACATTTGCACGGTAGATCTTGCTTAGGTTGTTGTATGCATGGTAGTAACAACGGAATAAAAAGATGGAGAGACACCTCGGCTGCAACAACAATGGGTTCAAACATGGAAACAATTGTGAGATGCCGTAGGAGCTGGCAGCGTTTCCTCCTCTTGTCCATAGGGTCGCTACGCCTTGGAACCAACTCCATCGCACATAACAACAACAACAACAACATGAGAGTAGGGTGAGGGAAGAGAAAAGCAGAGTGAAGTGAATTTCATTAAATAAACTCAAAAAGTAAATTCTTAATTAAAAAGTCTTGCCACATCTCTTCTGATATTTACAGCATTTTTGGACCTTTTACAGTCTTTTGATAACCATCACCAGGTTGTAATTTTTATAATAGAGACAGAAGTTTTTTCTTCTTGCTCTCATCTTTATATAATCGTCTTTCTATGAGAAGAAATTCAAAGTTTGTACCCAGCATTACTAAACTTTGTGTTTATCTGATGCTTTTTATAAATTTAGCAGGAAACCAAGTTTTGAATATTTGTTTATTTGGAATATATCTTAGCTGATTAAGAAGTGCATAAGAGATATAATGGCTTCTGTGTGTACTCTTCTCCTGCAGAAAAGTCGTTCCATTCCTGACATTTCATTCTTCATTCCCCTTTATGAGAATTATTTGAAAACAGAACTGACCTATTTCCTTCAGTTCAATTTTACCGGATTAGTATTAAATCTTTGCAATCAAGTCCATTCTGACTCACAGAGACCCTATATAGTGTTTCTAATATAGGGTTTCAGAGACTGTGTTTTTGTTGGTTTTTTTTTTAAGGGAGCAGACAACCTCTTCTTTCTGCCACCGAGTGACTGGTGGGTTTGAACTTCTGATATTTCCATTACTAGCTCAGGCCTAACCCACAGTGCCAACAGGATTCCATAGCATTTCCTTTAGAGAAGCCTACTTATTCTTTCAAAACTATAATTTATGTTTTTAACCAAGTTTTTCATTATGGTATATTTGCTGTTGCTGCTGGATGCTGTTGAGTTGGTTTGGTTCTAATTCAACATAACCCTATGCCAAACAATCCTAAGTAAAACAGAGCGAAAGACTGCCTGGACCTACAGCATCTTCGCAATTACGATGTTTAGCCCATTGTTGGAGCCACTGTGTCAGTCCATCTTGTTGAGAGGCATCCTCTTTGTTGTTTACCCTCTGCTCTAGTAAGCAAGATCTTCTTTTCCAGGGACTGATCTCTCCTGATAATAGATCCAAAATATATGAGACAAGGTCTCACCAACACTTGCTTTCCTGATTTTAAACCATGAAGTATATTCTTGTTCTGTTCATACCACTGCCTCTTGGACCAGGCACAGGTCCACTTGAACACAATGAAGTGTAGTGATGTTTATATTTTCTGCTGACCCACCCTGTTGATCAACTTTGTAAAGTCAATAAGCCACAAGGAAAGCATCTTTCTGCTGTTCTCTGCTTTTGGCCAAGATCCATATATTATCAGAAATAGTATCCCTTTTGCCATATTTTCTCTTCTGGATCCAGCTTGAATTTCTCTTTACTCCTTGTCCATGTAATGCAGCAATCTGTTTTCTATGGTCTTCCACAAAATTTTACCTTTGTGTCATAGTAATAACTTTGTTCAATAATTTCCATATTATTGAATGGAATTTTTATTCCATTTTAATAGTCATATTAATGACTATTCGTTGGAATAGTCACACATATGGATCTCTTCCAGGTGATTGGTCAGGTAGCTGTTTTCCTTTGTTATTTTGGCAATTCCTGGTTAACTGTTTTTTTCACTAATATCTTAAGTGCACCTTGAACTTGTTCCTTCAATATCAGTAGTTCTTGATCCCATGATATTTCTTATACAAAGACTGTGCTGTCCTTCTGTCTTTTGATGCTTCCTGAATTGTTTGATATTTTCCCCATGAAATCTTTCAATATTTCAACTCAAGGTAGAAGTTTTTCTTCAGTTGAGATTTTCCTCTTTGGCTTTTGAACTCCAGGTCTTTGCAAATTTTATTACAATACTTTACTTTCTTAAACTGTCTATGAAATTTTCTGTTCAGCTCTTTTATTTAATCTTTTCTCCCATTCACTTAATTACTTAGTCCACATTCAAGGACAAGTTTTAGAGTTTCTTTTGACATCCACATTTTTACTTTGTTAACTTTATTAATGACTGTGCTTGCTTTGTGTGTGATATTCTTGATGTCACCTGACAACTAGTCAGGCATTCTGTCATTATATTCAGTGGGTCAATTTTTTTTCTTCAGTTCTTTAAATTCACATGCATATAATCAAGGTTGTATTTTGCCTTTATTGGACTTATTTTAATTTTGTTTTCAACTTCAACCTGAACTTACATATGAACATCTGATTAACTATTTCCACAGATGAACGTATCTTGGTAAATGTTATTGAGTTTCTCCATAATCTCTTCCCACTTTGTATTCCATCTAGAGAAGTTCATGTGTATTCTCGGCATGTAAGTTGTTGAAAAAAATGTATTTTCAATGAAGAAGTCATTGACCTTGCAAAATTCTATTATTCCACCTCCTGTTTAGTTTCTATCGCCAAGGCCATATTTTCCAGCTACCGTACCTTCCTCTTTGTTACCAGTTCTAGGATTCCAAGCACTAACAATTGTCAATGCACCTTAATTGCATGTTTGATCCATTTCAGAATGAAGAAGTTGGTAGAATTCTTCAAGTTCTTCTTCACTAGCTTTAGTGATTGGTGTATAAATTTGGATGATGGTTGTGTTAAGTGAACGGCCTTATAACCTTTATTGTATTATTCTATCAGAGACATGTAACACGGTTTCTAACATCATAGCAACACACAAACTATGATAGAATGACAAACAAACAGATACGTGGTGGTATATAATATATTTTTTAAATACTTATTTACACAAGTCCTGGGTAACTAATAGTGCTATCATAACACAGATAAAGGGTTCCTATGCCTGATGGGATCAATTTATATGAAGGTTTGGATATCCTAGATGAAAGTCACTCACCACAATTGCTGAAAATGTGGTTTGAGAATGAACCACAGATACTAATTTTGAGGACAGTGTAGCAAATAGTCCTCAAGTCATTCTCCAGCCCGCTACTTGGGATATCAGTCCAGGACAAGGGGACCGTAATCATTCATGCTATTAAAGTGTTGCTTTCACTCTCATTTCCACGATCTCAAACGTTCAAGGAATATCTGAATCAGATAATTTATTAACTTTCAACATTAATAATATGGCTCCTTTTTCATCCCATTGTTGCTCTAAGTAAAATACACTATTACTAGAGTTGAAATCCACTATAAATATGGATATGGGATCAATGTTTCTTTGAAAACTCCAGGAAAATTTAATAGGGTTTACGACACAACACGCATATACACATTGCCATTGAGTCAATGTTGACCCATAGTGACCCCCTGTGGGTTTCTGAGACTGTCATTGTTTATGGGAATGGAAAGCCCTGTCTTTCTCCCCCATTGTTGCTGATGCTTTTGAATTTTTGACCAGGCAGATAGCAGCCCAGTGTAACCACTACACCACCAGGGCATCATAAACACACCTCTTTTCTACAAGCCCCAAACTCATTCAACCAACACTAGATAACTAGAAAATCTAGTTCATATTTAAATGTACCACTTCTGTCCTTTTGTACTACCTCTCTTTGGGAATGCATTCCAGTATTTCACAACCATTGGGAATCTGAGGAATCTTCCTACGGTTAACTTAAATCACTCATGTTACAGACTAACGTCCTTTATGCTTTTGTTCTTTGTAAAGAACAAGAACTGATGAGAAGATAATCACTAAATTGGTCCCTGTTCACCTCTACTTCTGGTGTGTTTTCCTTTACACATCACTTACTGGTATGAAATTCCAATAGCTCTTCATATGCAAACATTTAGAAATTTGGTTAAAAAAAAAAAAAGGCAAAATACGGAGCTTGACAATGGCCTTGGGGAAGAAAGATATATAGTAAATGAGATCTTCCATTCCAGGATATAAGAATAAATCTAAGGCTCCATATATTTAAATATATAATATGTAGAAATTCATGACAGTATTCCCTAGCTCCAGTCCTCAATTTCTCTTTTATTACAGTAGTTTTAGAACTGGTCAGTATGTTTTTTCCCATTACCAGTCCTTCCAAACCAGATCCTTAAAATCATTTCAGGATCACAACATCAGCTTGTACCCAAAACATTTTTTCTATTATTTTAATTTTCCAAAAGATAATTATTTTTCAGCATGTAAGGATATATTGGATATTTATTAATAAAGATGATCTATTTGATTATTTATGAATTATTTTCTACCATTTATAAGAAGTGAACAGGATTATTTTTTAAGACTCACTTTTTATAGATTAGCTTTTAAGAGTTCAATTTGTCATGATGGGCTTGATTTGTTGTATAAATGTGAAAGTTGCTTAGCTTGCACACAAAAAATAAATTGCTTTTCATAACTGCCTTTTGAGTTCATATTAATATGTTTTTCATAACATAATCTCATTAAATATAAAGAATGAGAAAAAAAATCTAGTGTTATATCTGCCATTTGCATCTCTCCATCCATCCAACTAAATAGATAAATGCAAACTGCATTTATGTTACACTTTGAGTTTAAGGAAACCACTTTTCACAGAGTTTATTGGAAGGATCATTGAGATTACCACCTGTATAAAAAAAGAGGAGAGAAACAGAATTGGGTTGACAGCCTGTACCCCAAGGGAAGGTTGGGCACCAAGAGGACACCTCGAGCCTGCTTTGCTGGGCTAAAGCGATTGGCTCTCCATTTTTCCACTTGATCAGATCAGTCTTGTACAAAGATTCTCCTGGGAAGAGTACACTTGGAGTTTATTGAATGTCTACACGTGAAGAAAGTGTTGAATGGAATGAGAGCTAAACGTTTTCTTCTGAAAGCTCTCCTAAAAGTTAGACGAACAAGTCCTTCCTCAAAAGGGATTCAGGTAGTACATGTGTAAGTTTGCCACCATTTCTAGTGAAGGCCAGAACTGTTCTAAGTTTTTCACATATAGGAATGAGCTCAGTTTATACCACAAACATAGAAGAAAATTTATTTTTGCTACATAAAAAAATGGGAGCTTATGGAATTTAACATATTTGCTAATCATTCAACCAGTAAGTGGCACAACAACAACAAAAAGCCAATGACAAAAAAACCCAACAACAACAAAAAAGAAAAGCCTGTAGTTAGTTCAAGGACTGCTTATTGGCCCTTAGGAGTGTTTTCTGGTAGTCTGATGGGGTGCCACGTCCTGGCCCCAAAGTCTATTTTTGGTATTCCCTGGGAACTGTATTGCTCTGCTCGCCTTGCCGTTCTGTTGAACGCCCCTAGTGTTTTGCCTCAGTGTGGTGGGATCAGATTTGGTGCAATTCCCACACTGTGTCTCCAGTGTTGTCCCCTGTAGGGCTATGGGTCAATGAGGGATGTTGTGTCTCGTGGTGGGGCCGACTGTATGGTCTCAGTGGATTGGCTGCTCTGAGCAAGAATATCGTCCACAAGATTTGGTAGGCCAGGATGTGCTCCACTCTCTCCTCCTCGCACTTCATTTGCTCCCGAGTGCTCTGATCAGACATGTCCCTCTCCCTGAGCTGCAGCTTCAGTGCTCTCCCCTGAAATAAATTCTTGTAGAGGGAAGGACAGGTGTCCACGCAGTTGGGATTAGGGCCAGCCTCTCAGACCTCTGCACTGGTTCCCTACTCCATGCCGGCATGTTGCATTCACATCTTGGAGCACTGGGTTGAAATCTGGTCCCTCTTTCCCTGTGGAGATATAAATAATATGTTCCCCTAGGGTGGGTTAGTGTTGTGTTCCCCACTATTTATTTCTTTTTTTTTTTTCTTTTCTGCCCTCCTTTTTAGTTGGCTACCATATGTATCCCTAGATTTGGTCTGGCCCCTGCCATACTACCTGGTCCTCATCCCAGGAATATTTGTAAACAGTAGCTTTTTCCCTATGGCCCATTAGCATTTTTAAGCTTACCTCAGTGGACTGATGTTGTACTTGTCCTTTTGTGCTTGGCTTACTTCACTTAGCATAATTTCCTCCAGTTCTTCCCATGTGGCGATGTGCTTCATACATTCATCACTGTGTTTTAGTGATGCATAGTACTCCATTATATATATGTACCACAATTTTATAATCCATTCATCAGTTGATGGAAATTTGGGTTGTTTCCAGCTCCCTTGCGATTGTGAACTGTGCCGCAATGAACATTCAAGCACAGATGTCTGGCCGTGGTTTGTTTCTTGCCTCTTCTGGGTATATACCCAGTAGGGGGATTGCGGTAGCTTGTTTCCACCTGTTTTAGATATCCCCAGATTGATTTTCATAGTGGCTGTACATACTACAAGTCCACCAGCTGTGGACGAGAGTTCCTATCTCTCCACAGCCCCTCCAAAACTTGTTGCTTTTTGATTTTTTGAATTGGGCTATCTTTGAGGGTGTTAGGTGGTATCTCATAATTGTTTTAATTTGCATTTCTCTTATGACTAGTGATCGGGAACATTTTCACATATGTTTATTGGCCATTCGGGTTTCTGCCCCTGTGAAACTCCTGTTCAGGTCCTTTGCCCACCTCTTCAGTGGATAAACTCATCTATTGCTTCCAGTACTCCTCTTGTAGAGCTTTTGGGATTTTCCATATATAAAACCATACCATCTGTGAATACGACCATTCCACCTCTTCCTTCCCCAGGCAAATACTTTTGATTTCTTTTCTTTGCCTTATGCTGTTAGCTAAAACTTCAGTATGATGTTAAATAAGAGTGGGGACAAGGGGCGTCCTTGTCTGGTCCCCTTTTTCAGTGGAATTGTGCCTTTTCTCCATTTACTACCACATTGGCTATTGGTTTTTCATACATAGCTTGTATTGTCTTGAGAAATTTTTCTTCCAATCCTATCTTGTCAAGTGTGTTAAATAGGAATTGGTGATGGATATTCTCGAATGCTTTTTCCTCATCTATTGATATTATCATGTGGTTCTTACAGTTTTTCATGTCAATGTGGCAAATGATACTAGTGGTCTTTTGTATGTTGAACCATGCCTGTATCCCTGGTATGAATCCCACTTGGTCATGGTGAATTATTTGTTTTACATACTTTTGGATTCTATTGACCAGTATTTTGCTAAGGACTTTTGCATCGATGTTCATTAAGGATATTGATCTGTAGTTCTCAATTCTTGAGGGATCCTTGCCCATTTTTGGTATCAGAGTTATACTAGCTTCATAGAAGGAATTTGGGAGTTTGCCATCTTTTTCTACATTCTAGAAGATTTTGTATAGGATTGGTGTTTATTCTTCCCTGAATGCTTTGTAGAATTCTCCTGTGAAGCGATCTGGTCCAGGGGATTTTTTTTGTTGGTAATCCCTTGATAACCTTGTCTATTTCTTCTATTGATATGGGTCTGTTGAGATTCTTGACGTCTATTGGGGATAGTCTAGGGAGGGATAGTATTTCCAAGAATTTGTACATGTCTTCCAAGTTGTTGAATTCATTGGAGTACAATGAATTAAGTAGTACTGTGTAATTATCCTTTTGGTTTCATTAGGGTCTGTTGTAATGTCACCTCTTTTATCCCTCATTATTGCTATTGAAATTTGTTCCTTCCAATCTTTGGTTAGGTTTGCCAGTGGTCTATTGATTTTGTTTATCCTTTCAAAGAACCAACTTTTAGCAACATTAATTTTTTCCAAAGTTTTCTTATTTTCCCTCCCCTGAATTCCAGCCTCTTTTTAATTATTTCTTTTCTTTTGCTATTAGTAGCATTGTCCTCCTGACTCTGCTCTAGTTGTTGTAAATTTTGTGCCAGCATATCAATCATGAGTCTCTCTTGCTTTTTGAGGCTTGCATGTATTGCTATGAAACTTCCTATGATAACTGCCTTTGCTGTGCCCCATAAGTTTTGGTACGTCGTGTTCTCATTCTCATTGGTTTCTAGAAATTTCCTAATTTCATCTCTGATCGGTGACAGTGCACACTCCTTTTGTAATAGAGAGTTATTCATCCTCCGATTATTTGCTTTTGTTTTCTTCGTCTTCCTTTTGTTGATTTCCAACCTTATGGCACAGTGGTCAGAGAGAGAGGTCTGTATGATATCAATGTGCTTAAATTTATGTAGATTCACCTTATGCCCCAACATGTGGTCTATCTTCAAATATGTGGCATGTAGGCTTGAGGAGAATTGCTTTTTCTGTATTTGTATGAAAAGTTCTGTACATATCTATCAGGTCAAATTGTCTAATTTGGCTGGGTAGAGTATTCTTGGGTTTGCATTTTTTTCCTTCAATTTTTGGAGTATGTCACTCCACTCTCTCTTCTTCAGAGTTTCTGCTGATAGGTCTGAGCACATTCATATTGGGAACCTTTATATGTGATTGCTTGTTTTTGCCTAGCTGCTCTCATGATTTTCTCCTATTCCTCAAAGTTGGATAGTTTAATTATTATTTGCCTTTGTGATTTCTTCTTTGGAATCAGTCTAGCTGTTGTTCTTTCAGCCTCCTGAATAGTTGACTGATTTTCATTCATTAAGCTGGGGAAGTTTTCCTCCATGATTTCTCTTATTATGTTGTAGATGACTTCTTTGTTGTGTCTTCCTCCAGTAATCCAATTATTCTGATGTTGTTACTCTTCATAGCATCAGACATAGTTCTGAGGTTTTCCTCAGCTTCTCTGATAATCTTATTAGATTTTGGTTTGCATGTTTGCCTGGCTGTCCTCTGGCTGTCCTCTAAGTCATTGGTGTGGTTCTCTGCTTCCTCCATTTAATTCTTGAGGTCTGTGAGTCTGCTACTGGTTTTTATTATCTCCTCCCTAAGTTCTTGTATTTCCATTTGGTGAATGAACTTTATCTCCTCTATCATTTCATCCTTTTTATGTATTGTTTTCCTCATATCCTGTACGACTCCAAGCAGCATTCTGAAAATTTCTTTCTGTGGTAGATCAAGGTCTGCTTCTTCTATGCATGTCATTAAGTTCAGGACATCTTGTGCCATTGCCTTTTATTTCTCCTGTTTTTTCATTGAGGTTGTTGGGACTGATTGCTGTTTGCGTTATGTTGTGTTGTGTTGTTTTAGAGGAGCCAGGTGGCATTTTCCAGGGAGTTGAAGAGCACTGGCTTTCTATGGGAGACATATAGGAATGCTTCTTTGCAGTACCTGCAGCTAATTTCCCTGTGGAATTAGCCTACCACTTTATCCTCTGGTGGCTTCCCTCTCAGGGGAGGGCCCCAGCAGGCTGGTGGGTTGCCTGTTTTGGTATATAACACCGCGAATGCTGAGCAGAATTTCCCTGATTAGGTAGATCACTGTGGAGGCTGAGCAGAGGTTCCTGCAACATCACGGAACATTGGCAAGTGTTGGCTGAACTGCCTTAGGCCATATGAGACACTAAGGTAGGCGGGAGGAAGTTCCCTCATTCACGTGGGCCCACAGAGGACATAGCAGCTCCCCCAGCCACACAGGCAAGAATTTCCCGGGAAGAAGTTGGGTGGAATATCCCTGGTGGAGTCCAGGGGGCTTTCCCCAATCTTGGACTATGCTGCACAGGGTGGAGCTCACCTAACTGGATGGAGGGCAAGCATAAATGCCCTAGGCTAAGGGGAGTGGTCTGGAGGTCCACAGTGGCATGTGAGAGAACAGGGAAGAGACAAAGAGGAAAAAATAAATAAAACTAAGCCTGCTGATACCATGGTGGGATAGAGAGAAGAGAGGGTAACAAAAGTAACAATAAAGCTGCACCCTGATCCCTGCCCGTGGGGCTGCAAGGGTTTAATCCCTGCCCTGAAGCAGTGACAAACTGTGGCTGTATTGAGTTAACCTGTGCTGGCTACAAATTGTCCCAGCTCTTGCCGAGATAGTGGCTGGGCTAAGGTCAAAGCCTAGCCAGCCTCCATTATGGTAAGCCAAAAGCCCCAGCTCCTCAAAGCCTTGTGGATCTGTGCCTACCTACCTTTATGATGCTCCTCCAGTGATCTAGCAGTGTTGAATTTTCCTCTCAGTTACTCTTCTGGGCTGATTTCTGTGGAGTCCATTTGGTATGTGTTACTCAGTCGCCATCTTCCCAGAAGTCCAATCCAAATAATATTTTTCAATCCACTCTTTACGCTATTTATCCTCCTGAATTGTGTGGCATGATTTAATTTGTTTTACTTCTTCAAATTCTCTCCTTAGTTGGTTCATCATTTATCACTTTGTCCACTTTTCCACCTACTTCTCTGGATTTCTCAGATAGACTTTCTTCTTTTCTCTATTCCTTAAATGTTGAGGTCTTCACACTAGTACTCACTCTTATTCTCTATGTACACTGATTTTTCCCTCTAATCAATTACACCCATTCTCATGCTGCCATCAATTCTTATTATATCATAAAAGTCTCAGGCATCAAGTCATGTTAGAAATGAATGGGCATGGAAAAAAATAAAAGTCAGACTCTAACTACTCTAAGCATGAGTCAATAGAAGAAAGGCCAAAAATTAGAACCCAAAGGACACCTTTGTCACTAATAGAGGACAAAAATGCAACCTGGCAATTATGGAAAGTAAACAATTTTGATGTGAACTGAGTTAGGCCTGAATCCAATAAGAGGACCACTAGATGGCCTTGCCAAAATTATTGAAAACAACACATTCACCCTAAAATCACCCAGCCAAGGTATCAACCTGGTCTTCGCTATTCAAAAACCAGAAACAGTGGAGGGAGGGAAAGATTGATATGCATGTACAGGAATTATATGAATTTCAAGGTATATAATTTTCAAAGATTTGGAGTTCATTTGTTTTCAGTAACTTTAAATGGTGTAGTGTGGATTTATAAAAGGAAACCCTACTGTATCCTTAAGCCTCGTTAGAGATTTAAAAAAAATTTTGTTTATGTTAACTTTTGCAGATTAAATCAGTTTCCCATTCATGAGTCTGGACAGGAAGTGGTCCATGACTGTGGTCGTTGCCTCCCAGAGTGTTAGCTCTTTCCCCATTTCCATCCTGGATTCCCCATCTCTCTGTTTGTCTGGAAGGTGTACCCCTTCCTGTCTTCTTCTCTTCAGTTTTGAGCAAATGTTGTCCTTTGGAACCTTCTGACACTCTGTTGTGATTAGTCAGAGAATAGTGGATTTCTTTGATTTTCTGGTCTCAGTGCTAGTTATGTTGTGGTTCCTATGGTCCATTTGGTCTAATTGTTCTCTTGAATCCTTGCTTTTTTCTTCATCCTTTTTTGCTTTAAATGGGCAGGAACCAATAATTGTTTCCTAATTGATCACTCACAAGCTTTTAAAGATCTCAGATACTACTCACCAAAGGAAAATGCGGAAAATTGTCTTGATGAACTACATTATACCAATTGATATAGATGCCTTCCAAGCCTAAGGCTTTCGCTTGCAAGCTTCAGAATCTCACTCATGGAGCTGTTTGGTTATGCCTGACAACTTTCTATGGCTATGCCCTTTTTGTGAACCATTATCTGTATTAATATATATGCATCACCTATAATTAAAAATGAGAGTCCTGGTAGCATAGAGGTCACATTTTTGGCTGCTTACTGGAAGGTCAGCCTTTCAAAACCACAAGCCTCTCTACCAGAGAAAGATGGGGTTTTCTACTCGATAAAGAATTACAGTTTCAGAACCTCACAAGAGCATGTCAATCCTGTCCTATAGGATCGCGTTGAGCCAGCACTGACTCAATGACAGTGAGTTTGGGTTTTATCACCTGTAATTATGTCTGTAAGAATAACTACAACCAGACATAAATCTGTAAGTTGTTGTACTCCATTATACCCTCTCACACTTCTTTAACATAACTACTTATATATCTGTTCATAAATTATTATTTACTAATACCTTTGCTACATGATAATCTGTTGTTTTTAGGTCCCCTTGAGTCAGTTCCAACTCATAGTGACCATATATACAGTAGAATGGAACACTGCCCAGTCCTCAGCCATCCTCACAATCATTGCTTTATCTGAACAGCAGTATTGCAGCAGGGTAGTCTATGTTACAGTAATTATGGTAGTTGCCCTATATATTCTTATATTCTTGTCAGTATCTTCCATTAGCTTGGTTACGTTGTGCTGACTTCCCCATATTATGAACCTCCTTATCCATCATCATTATTAACACATCTTCCAACAAATTAGTAATTTTCCCTCTCTCTCTTCCTCCCTCTCTCATCTCTCATAACCATCAAATGTTATTTCCTCTGAAAATTTTTTTGTTCTTTTCTGTTGTTCTGTTAATACAAGAATAGTGGTTTCCTGCAACATCTATCCTTTTCCAATTGACTTATTTCACTCAACATATGACCTCAAATTCTTCTATGACATGTTGAATATATTAAAATATCTCAAAAAGAATATGGAAAGACATTTCACCAAAAAGACCTTATGATGACTAACACATATGAAGAAATGTTCACATTAATTATCCATTAGAAAGATGCAAATTAAAACTACACCAAAATATTACTGCACTAGAAATGTTTAGAAGGCTGTAGGGAGATTAGAACTCTTATACACTGGTAATGAGAATGTAGAATCATACCACCACTTTAGAAAATATGACTCTTCTTTAAAAATATTAGAAATAAAAATACTGTCTGATCCAGAAATCTGACTCTTAGTTATATAATCTAAAAAATAAGAGTTAGGATATGAATAAACATATGCATTCCCATCCTCCTCAAAACATTGTTTATAATAGCAAAAAAAATATGGAAATAATCCCAAGTGTCCACCAGTGAAAGAAATAAATAAAATGGTATTTACACACAAATGAGTGCTATGGAAAGATAAAAATAATAATGAATCTATCAAATATCACAATTCTACTTTTAAAACCATGTTCACTCTTAAATCAACAAATGGAGTGTGACAATTTTTAAGTTGCTAAATATTAATGTGATAAACATTCCAATATTTTGAGAGCTCTTACTTTCTTTTGGCACCAGACCTCTGAAACACATCTTCATTAAAGTAAGGAACCAAAAGTTTACCAAGTATTAAACAGAAATAATGAATCAGTAATATGAACAAAACACCTGAAATTTACTATGATCATTTTCATACCTTCTATGGAAAACTATCCAAATGAGAGCCGTCCATGTCATCAAGGAAATATAATGTATTCCTTGTTTATGAAAACAGAGATCTATTCTTGGAATTAGGATTTTACCAATCTGTGGCTGCTATATAATCTGGTGTCAACTTGTGAAGGGTAGACTGTCAATGAGGTCTCAGCTTGATGACCTCATTTGGAGGTGCCATGGAGATAAATAGCTGACTGGAAGCCAGATACATATAGACGTTCTGCTTCATCTTCCTGCTGAGAAGACACCTGAAGCCAAGCTAGAGCACTGAAGCTGGAGGAGCCACATGGAGACCCCTGCCATGTGGAGATGGTTCCACTACAACTGGATCCACCAGACTTTGCACCCACTGGTCTTCCTGCATTTGGTGTCATTGCATGTGTTGCATGAACCTAATGAGGAATGTATAGATTGGTATCAGACATATGGACTAATATGGGACATATGGACTTGATCTGGACTGGGCTGGGATGTTTGCTCAATATAGAATTGCTCTTTTATAGAAAGCCTTTTCTTATACACATATGAATGTCTATGAGTTTGTTTCTCTAGTCAACCCTGACTAACACACCATCCCACAGAACAGAAGGTATTTTCTCTAGAAGTGGATTGCTGGACAACAAAGAGCAGATGCCCACGCTTGTGAAGTCATATAGGGGTTTGGCATGGCAATATAAGACACAGTTGATGAAGTAACTATCCAATGTTAGAATAAGTACTATTATTGAGTAAGGTATTACTCTTTATAATGAAAATATCCTAGAATTTGCTTCTTTGTTGTCTGGAAACAAATCACAGTTACTTCTTCCTTGTATAATAACATGTCAGAGGGGGGAAAACCCCAACAAGAAATTTTTTTTAGGTTAAAATATGATATAACTTTTGAAATTATTGTTTTGGGTCTTCATGAAGCACCTGGAAAACTCACAGGTGCCTCAGAGAAGAGAAACATTTTTGATCCATGATTTATCTCTCTTTCCTTCATTACTTTAGGATTTTATAGTAGAATCGCCTGTATTGTCAAAATTTCAATTCCAGAGAAGTGAGTTGTCAGTTGGAAAGTGGAAATATATTGTTATATCTATTCATTGTTCCTATGTATAATGCTATCATCTGACACAAGTTAATATAGTCAATCTTTCATTTAGTTCCATTTTTCAACAAATGCTTATTTAGCATTCACATTTTCTCAGCAACTTTCTCAATGTTGACAGTACACAGATGAATGAAACAAGGTGAATGGCATGAATAGAGATATGAATTTTAGATAGCAGATGGTGTATTTTCAGAATTATTTCAGATGTGCTGAATGTGAGAGAAGATGATGTCAAAGCCAAATTATGAAGGACCTCTTTTGTCAAGGTGTTTTGAATGTATCAATTAGGATGAAGGCTTAATGAAGATTTGTAAGTTGTAGAATTACCTGGCAAGTAGTTAGAAAAATACTTCCATAGGATTGATGTGAGAAAGAAAAGTTGGAAAAGGAATTGAATACTCATTGTGTGCCAAGTTCTAGAAATTTAAAAGTTGATAAGACACCATACCAGCCCTTGAGAAATTTGGGGTTGTGAAGGAAGCATACTTGCAAAAATATTAATTTAACAATATAGATACTAAAGGGAGAAACACTAAATGATGTACGCTGTGTTAGTCTGGATACTTTAGAAGAAACAAATCCACAGAAACTCATGTATAAGAGAGTTCTATATAAAAGTTAAGTGTGCATCAAGAAAACATCCCAACCCAGTGCTGCCCAAGCCCACAAGACCAGTATTAACCCATTAACCCATATGTCCAACACCAATTCACAAAGTCCTCCTCCATCTCACAAAACAGATGCAATGATGCCAACTGCAGGAGGAAGCTGAGTCAGTGAATGTGTAAGCATCTCAACGCTGGCAGTGGTCTCTACACGGCTGCTCCAGCACCCAGGGCTGCACTGTGGTTGGTCCATGTGGCTTCTCCTCAGGGATGTCTTGTAGGAAGTGAGCCTTGCCAGCTGAAGCAGGAACTAGCTAAGGCAGCTTCACCCTGGTCCAATCATCACAAAGCAAGAGACCCAAGACCTAGAAAGGCGAGGCTCATTGAGCCATTTATCCCTCCACTTTTCAATTAACCCCACATGTGTTTATCGGCTAGGTTGGCACAATAAACTAACTACCACATATGCCAACAATTAAGTGTCTGAATTCTGAAAGGGATTAGTGGAGGTAGAACACAATCAAGGCAGATATCCAAAAGTGATCTATGAATTGAAAGTTCATAGATAAATAACAGAATCATTAAGGGGTCAAGGGTGGGAATAAAAAAGTAATTCACAATAGAGATAATAGTTAATGTAAGAACTGTTTTAAGGTACAAGAGACCCCAATCTCAAATAAAGTTTTAGGAGAACATTTATTAAGTCTCAAATGGTATAAAGAAAAGACGAGGACATGTCATTTGGATGAAGGAGACCATTATTAGCATGAAGCCAAAATGGCATCCAAGAACTTATGTTGACGACACTAGTTAACTAAGCTGGTTAACAAAGGAATGTGTAACAAATTCATAATTGGTGCCAGATCAATACATTGCCGTTACAATTGAGACTATGTAATTGGAAACAGGATCATGAAAGGGCCACATACATTAAGTTACATAGAAGTGCTTACAAGATTGGTTCAGGTCCTCTGACCAAGGTATTCAGGGCAAGACTGATAGGGTCTGACTCAGTACGATGCACACCCTAGCACTGTCCATCAAGGGCACATCCAGGCATGCCCTTCCCGGCACTGAATGGAGAAGGATGGAGGTTGTCCACTTTTCAATTCACTCTGCCTGAGAGCAACATTATTCTCATCCGTAGTTAATTAATCAAAAGGGATTCAATGGAAGTTTAATTCATATGGGGACTCTGTAAATGGATTTTGGGTTGTTACTGTCATCTTTTCCCTTCTGTGAAGAGGTGCTGAGAATTTAAGCTCTAATACAGAACAATGAGCAACAAGAAAGGATGATGCACTTAGATATCTCAAAGATGTAGGTATGAATAGATCACAGGATAAAGTTATGGAGAAAGCAGTGGAAGACTATGGAGGAAAAGTCCATCAAGGATCGACTAGACCATAGCGTGTTCCTAGATAGTTTTACCTAGACAGCAAGGAAACTTTATAAGAGGTTATAAAGGGAAAAAATAGAAACTTAAAATGATCTCTCTGGTTAGAGAAGTAGCTCAAAGATTGGAGGTAGAGTATAATAAAGAAGCAATTGCTAAAGATAGAGAGAAATGAAGAGCATATATATGTTCTCAAGACATTTGCCAGACAGGTTCTTCGGTATTTCCTTATCTTTTGAATATGAGGTCTTAAATGAGAGAGAAGATAGCTGATATGGGCAAATATTAAGGCAAGTAGTCAAATACTGTAGGCATAAGGAAGGGCCTAAGGAGTGTTAGCTTATTTATTTACTTCAGATATACCCATTTGAGATGCCAATGAGATATAGCCAGGAGGCATAAAAAAACCATAAAAGGTATAAAGTTAGGAGAGTAACTGGATTTAATTCCTTTCTTATCCTAGTTTATCACCTTTCCTCTACTCTCACTGACGTCAATGATGATTGATAACAGATGAAGCCTAAGAACAAATCTTGACAAATGAAATAGGCCTTTGGAAATATAGGGTATCCACTTCTTAGTAGCAGGTGGGGTTATGAGGCCATTTGGGGCCCCACTGCTATATGTCCAAAGGCTTGAGAGTGTATGAAACATTACTTTCTTTTTTGGCTCTTCTTGCTTCATCATTATGCTCAGAATTTTTGCCAACTTCCGTTCACAGATAAGGTGGTTGATAAATGTCTCCTGTACTCTCTAATGGAGATGATGATATGTATATTTTATCAAGTAAGTAAACTAAGTCTTGTTTTCTGGCTTAAACAAAAAAGAAAAAAAAAGGATTTGAAATTTTCTCGTCAGAGTTGATCTCATTGTACCCATCATATCTAGTTTTTATAGCATGCATAACATATTACAAACATTATATGCATAGGAAAATTATACTAAATCATGGACTAGGTCTTAGGGAATGTGTGTGCATATATGCAAATATATTTGCATATATAATATATATGCAATATATAA
>NW_022103922.1:11796313-11847127 GCF_000313985.2 Echinops telfairi | reverse complement strand
ACACAAATTACAAATTTTGGGGGCAGGCAAGTTGAATAGGGCATTTTCTATAGGAAGTAGAGGACTTTGGAGGAGAAAAGGATTTTGCTCTTCCAAAATAAAGTTTTCACCTTGGACACTATATCGGAAATATACTTTGGTATGCCCTTTACAACAGTTTTGTGGTGAATCACAAAATTATTTCTACTTGGCTACCTCTTACAACTGCCTCTAGCAAAAGCAGAAGATAAAACACTGAAAAGGCCTTAGAGAAGGTGAAACTGTATGGGACCAACCACTGTGATCCAAGCACTCAATCCCCAAGCAGCCTAATGTGATTTAAGAGAAGAACTTAGAGTTAAATCACATGCGCCTTTGATTTTTTCCCCTCCACATATCACCAGGAGTCCTGGTAGAACCAGTGCTCAGGCACTGAGCTGCTAGTCAAGCGATTTTTGTTCAAAACTACCACCTGTTTTATGAGAGAAAAATGTGGCAGTACATTTCTGTAAATGCTTGGAGCTTTGGGTGCTATGCGGGGGCAGTTAAACCCTGTCCTATGTGGTCTCTACAAGTCAGGATGAATTCTTTCATAGCAGGTTTATTTTTGGTTGAAATATTACTGTTTCAGGTGGATCTTTGATACGGCATGAGCAGCCATTCAAGAACATCCTTTATGATTTTTTCACATGCAGAGGGTTCTGTTTGTTGAATGAAGCTAATCAGTGTCCTTTATTAAAATAGAAATTGGGAATGGGTTTAAGTAGTTTGATAGTAGTATACTTTTTTTGTTATATAAGGGGACTTCAAAAAGCTTATGAACAAAAAGGTATTTTAAGATAATGGAGTTCTTCCACTAACTTCTTAATGCCCCTTTTATAGGTTGTTTTTGTTGTTTTCTGACAAACTTCAATAAGTGGCTATATTCCTGAAGTCATTTTATGTGTCAAAACAGACATATAAATCATCTACTCTCTCTTGAAAGGGTAGGTAAAGTGGTAAATAATTGTAAAGCCATACTCCTAAACTAGGTTGTTTAATTTGTCATACTTATGTTTTTTTAAAGGTAACATCAACATTTTATTGTTTGGTCAACAAAACATGATGAAACTTAGACCTGGATGACCCGGCCCTTTCTCTTCTTATCCCTTTCCACTTCAAAATGTTTAATAGCCAACATTCTCTTAGATCTGCAGTTGAACTCAGCACATTCAAATCTCAACATTTTCATCTTTGTAGTTCTAGCCTTCTTCCAGAAAAGTGGCTTAGTCTGCCCACCAAAGCCATTCTGTTTCCTGCCCCATTCCCTGGGCGAACAGGACATTTTTGCCCTTCTTGTATTGTGTCACTTTGTGGGATTGGTGCTTGCCAGACTTCTTACAGAGAGTGTGGAGGGTTTTAGGAATGTTTACCATGATTCCGGGAGCCCTACTAACATAAAAAGACATCATAATAATGTTTATCTCATTTCTCCTAGAGAGAGTTGCCAGTGGTTAGATTACTTAAACCATCCCAAGTTAGTCCAATTACACTCATCCTTACTCATAACATCTGTAATCTTTTAGTATGAATTTTTACAGCAGCAAGTTATTTAATGTGGTTCTTCTGGTCATAGTCTCCATAAATCCCACCAAATAACCCTTTCCTGATGGGTCTGGGTAAAAGAAAATGCTTCCAAACTATGCATAAGATTTTCTTCCTCTGAACTGGGGAACTAAGTTGAGTCCTTCTTCACTGGTGACCCAACAGAATGCTCAAACTATAGAATGATATCACTGATATCATGCACTCATAAAATTTTGCTTAGGATCATCTAACAATGGTTGCAGCAAAACATTGACAGGGAATTGCCAGAAGTTCAGGTTGGATACAGAAGAGGATGTGAAACAGGGGACATTGTTGCTGATGTCAGATGGATCTTGGCTCAAAGCAGACATTACCAGAAAGATGTGTACTTGTGTTTCATTTACTATACAATGTATTTGACTCTGTGGATCAAAATAAACTGTGGATAACCCTGAGAAGAATGTAAATTCCAGAACAGTTCATTGTGTTCATTTGGGACTTGTACTTGGATCGAAAGGAAGCTGTGTGACCAGAACATGGGAATGCTGCATGGCTTAAATCAGGAGACACATCAATGTTACATCTTATTACCATACTTACTCAATCTGTATGTTGAGCAAATCAGCAGCAGCTGTATTCGATGAAGAACAGCGTGGATTACAACTCAAGGGAAGGAAGACCAAGTCTTCACCACTGGGCCCATAGGTAATGTCATGATCATTGGAGAAAAGGTTGAATTTGTCAAGGATTTTGTCTTGCTTGGATCCACAATCAATGCTCATGGAACCAGCTGTTAGGAGATCAAGAGATGTATTGCATTGGGTAAATCTTCTGCACAAGACCACTTTCAAGTATTGAAGAGCAAGCAAGTTACATTGAGGGACTAAGGTGTGCCTAACCCAAGCCATGGTATTCTCCATTGCATCGTATGCATGTGAAAGTTGGACATTGAATAAGAAAGACCTTGAATAATGAATGAATTTAAATTGTGGTCCTGGAAAAAAATATCAAAAATACCATGGATTGCTAAAATGACAAACTATTCTGCAAGAAGTAAGGCCAAAGAAAGAGTACGTCTCCTTAGAGGCAAAGCTGGCTGAGCTTTGTCTTACATACTTTCGGCATATTGTCAGGACATACCAGTTCATGAAGAAGGACATCATATTTGGTAAGTGGAGCTGGTGACAAATAAGATAGCCCTTGAGGAGGTAGATTGACACAATGGCTGATCAATGGGTTCAGCCATAGGAACAATTGTGAGGATGGCACACTGTGCGGTGTTTCATTCTATTGTGCAAAGGGTCACTATAGGTCTGAGCTGACCAGATGGCACCTAATAACAACAGCAACTGGGTAAAATAATGTGGGGAAAGATACTGAAAGGGTTAAATTGTGATCACTTGTTCTTGTTAATAGGATTCACTGTGATTGCCACCCTGCTGGATCTAAGTGAGTTATCTCAGAAGGAAGGGGTTGGGGGGAAGTTTTGACCAAGAGCCAAGACTGGAGCACATCATCTGGACCTCAGCTCTCTGCATTGAGCCTGCTTCATCCAGGAGGGAAGCTATGGCACAGGAGGAATGGCAGAGGAACAACAGCAGCCGCAGACCAGGAGTCAAGAGCATGAGCTAGAGCAGTGAACTTCCCAACCCACAGAGCTCATAAAAGTTTCCAAACTCACTGTCATCGACTCTTTTCCAACTCACAGCAGCCGTGTAGGACAGGGTAGCACTGCCCCTGTTTGTTTCCAAAATTATAACCCTTTATTGGAATAGAAATCTATATCTTTCTCTAGCAGAGCACCTGGTGGTTTCAACCTACTGGCTTTGTGGTTAACATCTCAACTTTTGTTTTGGGGCAGAAGGCTGTTTTATGGAGTGAGCTACTTCTGGGCACTTAATTCGAAGAGCCAGGCTTACTTACCCAAACTAGTGCCAAGTGCCTTCAGCTTAAGGTTGACAGTGTAGTTGTCTGCTTTGGGGGCATTTATTAACAGACCCAGAGGAACTTTGTACATGTCTGACTGAACAACTATTTCTTGAACATTTCTCATCTGTATTGCAAACTATTAACTTCTGTAACAAACCCCTTGTGGTAGTTACATAATCTAGTGTCAATTTGAGGACTCAGAATGAAGGGGTGGCATCTAGCCTGTCAATCAGGTAATAGTTTGATGACCTCATTTGGAAGCACTAAGGAGATAAACAGCTCACTGGAGGTAGGACACATGCTCACTCCCTGCGAGACATCCCTGTGGAGGAGACACATGGAGAGAGGTTGATGGAGCCAGACCTCTAGAGCTAGAGAAGCCACATGGAGACCCCTGCCAGTGCTGAGATGCTTACAGCACCACTGGATCCATAAAACTTCCCATCCACTGGCCTGTGATCATCCTTCATTTGGCATCATTGCATGTGTTTTGTGAGTCTGAAGAAGACTTTATAGATTGGTATTGGACATATGTGCTAATATCGGACTTATGGACTTGATTTGGACTGAGCTGGGATATTGTCTCAATATTCAACTGCTCTTGTCTATAAAGCTCTTTCTTATACACATATGAGTGGCTGTAGATTTGTTTCTCTAGTCTATCCAGACTAACACACCCTTTAATCACGAATATTGTGGATGAGTTCTATGTGGCCATTGCAATCACTTATAGACCCTTGCAGAAGAGTAGAGTGCTGTGCAAGATGGAGTAGTTCTGTTCTAGCAAACCATGGCTCCTTTATTTCCCAATAACTGTCCTGCTCTTTGTTGCAGTAAAATACTTGGAACCAGGCCATTAATTTAATTATTCAACTTTATCTATCTCAAAGTGAATTTTTTTCAAGTCTGGAAAGGTGTTGACTTCTGTCAGGGTCATATCAGACCCAGGTTAGTCTTAAGCACAAAATCTTGACACCTATCTACCTTGTTATTAACATACTTCCAAAAGATAGAATTCTTTGAGTGGATTCCAACTCATAGCCACTGTAAAAGATAGAATAGAACTGCCCCAAGCTTTTCCAAGGCTGTAAGCTTTCTAGAACCAGATGGTCTCTTCGTTCTCCCTTGCAGCAGTTGGTGGGTTTGAACTATTGACCTTTCTGTTCACAGCTGAGCGCTTCACCACTGTGTCCTCAGAGCTCCTGCTAACATGCTGAAAAGTCACTCAACATCAACTGAAGTTTAATAAATATTCATTCAAACACATATGACAGTCACAGATTTGTAGAGATGAAAACAAAACTTGTAAAATATGCCTGTATCTCTATGGGAGAAATTGTTTTTTGATGGCATGTAAAGATTCCCACTTTCCCCAGCTGGCCCCCAACTCTTCGGATGGTGACTTTCTTGTTCTTTCTTAATGTTTCTCTTTCTCCGCATAGTTTCCCCAGATATGTATGACAATTCCAAGAGACAAAGATTACTCTAGGAGTTAATTTTTCTTGATCCAAACCATTTTTAAAGAAAATGTATTTGGGATATTGCTTTGTAATACAGTTTTAATGAAGACTTAAAACCCAAGGTGGTTTATTTGTTCAGCTGGGTTGGTTCATTTTTCATTTCCTATGCAGTAAGTTTCAAGGAATTTTTTTCCTTACTACTGGAGAAAGTAGAGCAATAACTTCATACTATTACCATCTCCAAATGATATCATTGATTTGAGTTTATAATATAATCAAATTTGGGGGGGAAATGTCCCAGACCACCCTATAGCTACCTTTTCCAGTTAATCATAGAGATATTTCTTCTACTTAGCAGGAAGTAAGGTAGGATCTGAAGAGCTGAGCTTTAGCTCTGTTCTTCCATTAAACTCTCTGTGTTAGACAGGGTTCTCTAGAGAGATAAAACCAAATTGCTGATAATTTAATATATTTATTTATAAAGATAATTAGATATATAACAATAAATGAACTGTTAAATCATATACAGATAAATATATAATACAAGAAATAAACAGGTAAATTATAAAGCACTACAAATGGCTCAGTGCTACTCATGTCCGTGAGAGAGAGTTGTGAGAGACTAGCAGTCCTTCAAGTCTAGTCTGCTGCCAGATCTTCCTCTATTTGGAGAGAGAGCTAGGCTATGTCAGCACAGCAGCCAATCACAAGGCAGGTCACCAACCGCCAGTCCCCAGCTCCAGAGATGTCTTAAAGGGACATCAACTTACAGTAACACGGTCCACAGGCTAGGTGTCCCACAGGTAGTGTAGCCTTTAAATTGAGGCACAGAACAAGCAAGGCAGCCGCACACTGGTCCAATGATGACAGAGCAAGAGACAAGAAAGGCAAGGCTCACCAAGCCATTTATCTCTCTGCCCTTCAGTTAATCCCACTTGTGTTTATCAGCCAGGCTGGCACAATAAACTATTTCACTCTCCATAATGATTATAGGATATGAGGTAGTTCTGCTTTACTGTGAAAACAATTCTTTACTAAACACATTCACATCTGAGATCATTTAAATTAAAGTACTTCTGAATACCAGGCAAGCAGGACACAAGCACATAGTTATCAAATGCTTGTGCTCAGTACTTAATCCAAGATGTAAGACGTGAAGTAGCGTGGATGCTCAGTAACTATTTCTAAAATGTGTTGAATTTCTACTGTTGCTCTTTAGGATTCTTTCCCCTCTCAATCTAAATATACAGCTTGGCAACTTAAATCTTAGAGGAATTGTTCTGAACTGGAGATTGTAAGAACAGTATTTGGGTACTGGGTTAGAAGCACAATGATTATTTTTCATGAATGTTTCTCTGCAGTTCAAAAGCACTGTGAATTTTTGCTAACAACTCAACCTAGGGAGTGTTTTCAGACTATGCATCTCATTGCAGAGCATATCAGAATGCAGGATTGGGGTAAGGGGAAGGTGAGGCAGGGATTAGAAGAGGGATTACAAGAGGGATGACCATAGGACCTCAGGTCTGTACAAGTCCTTGTGCACTCACTCTATAGTGAAATTTTAGGCCGACAGCAGTGGTTCTCAAATAGGGGTCTTCCGTCAGCTGCATCAACCTTCTGATGAGAACTCACTGGAGAGGCAAAGTTTCAGACCATATCCCAGGAGTACAGCATCTGGATGTCTGGTGATGGAACACAGCAGTCTATTACCAAATCAGATCTTCAGGAGTCTGAAGTGTGATAACCATGATGAGCCAGGAAACACACACACACACACACCTATACACACACACACCACTACTTACTGAGATTGAGTTTAACTCATAATGACTCTATTGAACAGAGTAGAACTTCCCCTCTCGGGTTTCTAGGCTGTAGTTCTTTATGAAAGAAGAAAACCTCATCTTTCTCCAAAGGAGCTGCTGGTGGACTGGACTTGTTGCCCTTTTTGAGAGCACATCAATGTATAACTCACTATGATTCAACCTACCAAATCTGGTGGTGATTAAACATTCATGTCAATGTCTGAAGGAGCCATAGTGGCACAGCGAGTTAAGCACTGGATGGCTAGCTGGAGGTCAGCAGCTTGAACTGATCAGCTGCTCTGCAGTTAAGAGATGAGGTAGTCTCCCTTCATACAGTGTTACCGTCTCAGAAATCCAAAGGAGCACGTTTTCCCTGCCCTACTGGGTCTTTATAAGTGAGAATCCACAGAATGGCCATGAGTAATTCTTCCATATGTCTTCCGGTGAATACAAAATCAAATAGACTTCAAGATAGAACAGAAGTGTTTTACACATGGAAAGAGATTAATAAATTACAGTGCAGCCCTACAGAAAACGAGCAAACCTTCCCATCAAAATAAAAAAAGGAAAATCATAAGGATTTAGTAAACTACATAACACCAGAAATGAAAAAGACAAACAAACAAGAAAATACAAAAAAGTAACTCAGCACAGAAAATTATGTGGACCAGAGAAATCAGCAGACTGTACAAAACACACACACACAGCAAAATGATAACAATAAATTCATGTCTATTAATAATTACACTGCATCTAAATGCTTTAAATGGATGAGCCAAGAAACAGTAACAGAATGGATGAGAAATCAGGACTCACCAATAGGCAATATACAAGAAAAAATAGGCATAAAACAGAAGTAGAATAAAAAAGGGAAAAAAATCAAGCTAATGCAATCAAATATGAGCAGGAGTGGCAATATTAATTTTTGATAAAACAGACATTAAGTCAAAACCTAGAATAATAGAAAACAGACTTAAAATGATTAAAATATCAGTTGTTTGAGAACATAACGTTAATAAATAACTATAAGACTACTAAAAAAGTCTCAAAATAATTTATCAAGGTCTCATACAATTCAAGTAAGAAACAGACAATCACAAAAGTCATAGGAGTCCATATTACCCTCTTTAGATGAACAGCACAAGGAGAAACAAACTCAAGGGAGAAGCAGAAGTAAACTACACAACCCGCCAACTTGGCCTCATGAACATATACAGAACAGCACACCCTCCAGTTCACTAATGCCTTGACAGCTTCCTGTGTTCCTAGATTCCTACTTTCAAAGGTCTGATTATTAATGGATGTTTGCAGGTATTTCTTCTCATTTTGAGTCATGCTCTATCAGCAAATGAAGGTCCCAAAAGCTTTGCTTTCATTTACATCAGCGGTTCTCAACCTGTGGGTTGCGACTCCTTTGGGGGTTGAATGACCCTTTCACAGGGGTCACCCGATTCATAGCAGTAACAAAATTACAGTTATGAAGTAACAACGGAAATAATTTTATGCTTGGGGGTGGGGGGGTGGGCACCACACATAAGGAACTGTATTAAAGAGTTGCAGCATTAGGAAGGTTGAGAACCATTAATTTGAGGAAGTAGTTAAATTTAATTGCTTTCCAAACTAGGGATGCATTATTTGGCACAATATCAGATAATGTTCCATTGTGCTATTCGTAAGGTTTTCAGTGGCTAAGAAGTTGACCACCTCTTCCTTCTTTCTATTCTGTTCCTAGTCTAGAAGCTCCATTGAACAGGTGAACCTGGTAAGTATTTGCAACACCAATGACAAAATTCCAGCATCATGGCAACAAGTAAGTCACCACAGTACAAAAGCTGAGAAATAAATGAGGATTTGGAAATTATATGAGGTACTTCAGTAAAATCTGAAGTATATTGTTAATGGCATTTTAAATGTGAAAATCCAGTTATTGCAACAAAATTCCCTAAAGAGTTCATCATTACTTATTGATTGGTAATGTTGCCTAGGTCATACAACAAGTATTTCTCTGTGTGTATGTGTGTATAAATATATGTATGTATATATGCATACATATATACACATATATATGTATCCCCTCTAATCTCTGAAATGTCTATTCTAATCAATAAATTTTATATATCTATAGTTCAACCACTCTATAGTTTTATGCTTCATTTCAATATCTGTTATATCTAATCATATTAAGGTACTATTTATCTGCTTGATTATTAAAATTTTAATTTATGAATTAATTTTAAAATATTTATTTATCCAAAAGATGTTTGTGATAACTGATTGTAATTACATTAAATTTATAACATAACATGTTAAAAACTGACATCTTTTATAAATTGGCTCATCTGTTATACCTTTCTATTTATTCCAGTATATTTTATATACCTTTCTATTTATTCCAGTATATTTTAAAGTTCTTTAACGATGCTATACCTTTCTATTTATTCCAGTATAGGCTATACCTTTCTATTTATTCCAGTATATTTTAAAGTTCTTTAACGATTTATTTTCTTCAATGGTGTTTTATAAACATCCTCTTTATATTTTATAGATTATTTTCATAAAATCATTACAATTTGCAGTAGCTTTTTTTGGCCTATTGCATTTTCTAATTGGTCATTCTCAGTATGTTTAAATAGTTCTAAACAAATAAACAACCCTTATGAACTATCTGATTCATTCTCACAGTTTATGGAATCCCTTGGATTTGTGTTGTAGTCATATAATTTTCAAATAAAAAGAATGTTTATCTTGATTTATAATCTACCTATTTCTTTATATGTCTTCATTAATGTGATAACTGTGATTTCAATAAAATATTTAAAAGCATTATAATAATTTTCTTTGTCATTGATGACATTTTTCTAAAATATCAGCTAATACCATATTTCCTGTGGTTTTACCCTGTACTTTTTCTGGTTAAATAATTTATTTTCCATTTTTATTGTTGAGAAGCTCTTTATCATCAATCCAATTGCATGTTAGTGGATTTTTTTCTATGCCAATTAAAATTATTAAGTAATTTTTCTTCATTTTGTTAATATTTGGAATAATATTTCTCAATATTTTTAATGTTGTACCTTTATAGCAGCCACAAATATGCTTATTCATTAAGTAGTCTTTCCTCCCCAATTTTTTTCTTTACATGTAGCTAAATTCCAACAGCTCGAGCCCTGATGGTGTCGTTATGTGTTGGACTGTGATCAGAATGTTTAGCAGTTCAAAACTACTAACAGCTCTGCGGGAGAAAGACTGGGATTTCTACTCCCATAAGCAGTTACTGTCTCAGAAACCCAGTGGAGCCCCTGAGTCAGTGGTAGTGAGAGAGAGTGAGAGGTGTGCTCTTCAGAATTGTTATCTGTGCTCAGAAGGTCTTTTGTATATATTTATTCTTTTCTGATATTTTAAAAGGTTAAACTAGGTTCACAAAATATATTTGGTAGCTATCCTTTTCCTTTTTTTGTAAAATGTTTGTATAACATTGAGGACTGTTGGTATTTTGAAAGTTTAGAAATACTTACATGTAAAACGATTTGAGCATTGGAGCTAATGTCTGTGGTGCTACAGATGTGATGTAGGCAGTTGGCCAAGATTTTTCTTTCTCAGAGATTGGGGGCAGGGTGAAGGTAGGCAGTGAATTAGTTACTGTGGCTCTACTAGCCAAAATATCCAATTCCCACCAAACAAACTTTTTCTGTGGTTCTAGTTAAGAAGGGGAGGGGGGACTGCTAGGATTCACCTGTGAGTAATTGTAAACCGGATTCACTGGAATGTCATCCTGCTGAGTATAAAATGAGCCCTCTGAGAAGTAAGGGAGGAGATGGAATCTCTCTACTAGCAAGAGCCAAGAGTGGCCCCTATCCTCTGACCCCTGAGAGCACCATGCAGGGACCTTCCTGGTTTCAGAAGACAGCTGTGACATCAGAGGAACAGCAGCAGAATCAGGAGCCAGGCTCCCGGGTTCACAGATCAGGTAAAACTGAATGCTTTGCGGCAGAAGGCCGGCTTTGGGATGGTGGTGCCTCTGGATATGGAATTGGGAGAGCTGGGCTTGATAATCCATGGAGGTAAAGCTGTGTGTTTTCAGGTTGTACTAACTAAAGGGTGTGGCTGGAGTGCCTCTGGGTATGTAATTGGGGGAACTGGGCTTGCTGACCCCTGGAGGTAAAGCTGTGTGCTTTCAGGTTGTACTAACTAGGGAGTGTGGGTGGGGTGCCTCTGGGCACTTCATTCAGAGAACTGGTTTGCTCACCTGTGAAGCTAGAGCTGAATGCTGTTGGGGGAGGCTTACAGTGGCATGGCGTTGCTTTGGCCATGTACTAACAGCTATGAAAGAACTTTGTAACACATCCGGTTCAGCAACTGTATCCTGATAACCTGATCACTTATTAATAGACACTTTAATCATGAATATTGTCTGTGAGGTCTGTAGCCATTGCAATGAATATGAGAACATAGAGGTAAAATAGAATCCAGGAAAAGTAAAACAATCTTCTGTGACTCTGAATTTAATATCCTGCCAAACCGTGAGATAATCTTAAAAGTAGGTTTCTTTGGCCCTTTAAAACTTAGACATGATGACACTATGATGTAAAGAGGGGCTTGTTGGGTCTGACTTGTAGAGTACTGAGGAGTGGGTCAGAAGGCACAAGAAGTTAAGATACTCATCCTATGTGCAACTAGAGAATGAAGGATCTGATTATGTCCTGTCAAGAGACCAGCAAATCTTCTCTTCATGAATGCAATATTGATGGAGGTACCAGTGTTCTCGGGAAGCTCTGTGGTGGCTGGTTCAGAGATTATTACTGACGAAAGTAAATTTCGCGTAAAGCTGGGTTCCTTGGGATCAGAGGAGTTGAGGAAATTCCAGATTATCAAAGACCACGTGTCAGAAATTATCGCCAAAAGAAAGGGGTGGGGGTTAATTACCACAGTATGCAGTAAAAGTAGCTTTGTGGCATTTGACCCTGTCAGAATCTATCTATTTGGCCATAGAGATAATGTCCATAGGATGAGATGAATGTACAGTCAACAATACTATTTACTAATTCACATAATAAGAAAAATTTCAAAAATTATTAGATAGTGAGCTCATGTCTGTTGTCACATGAAAAATCATGAACCCTTGGGCACTTATCAGATCTGATTCAGTGACATTTACAATCCATTTGAGAACTAGGCTAGGGGCTCTTAAGCCCCTTGTGCTACCAATGAAATAAATATTAGTCCAGTTTTCCACAAAGAAACCTACAATCATTTACTCAAATGCATGAACATGAAAGGAAAGAATTTTCTGCTTTAAATTCTAAGTTGTCACATACCATGGGAAACAAAATGCATTTTGTCTAACTGATTATAGTATGGACTTACAAAATTCAGATGATAAATAAAGACCTACCACAAGTCCGTTTTACAATGAACCAAAAACATCTATGTACTCATCTTATGCTAATGATTCTGGTCCTTTCATGTATGATTGAATATATGTAACCCTCCTTTTGTGCAAAGTTAGAGTCCCTGAACCAGCTCTAATTTTTTTAGGGTAGAAACTTAATTCTAGTTTCCTGAATTAAGGCAGTTCTAATTTTTTTGAATTAACCCCTCTACCCTAACGGTACACATACTCAAGCCAGTAGTATATGTGAAGCATTACCACATCAGCAGTGAGATTACAAAGTTTAGTGCTACATTCAACTGCTTAGCGATTGTAAGTATAATGGTATATTTTGTAATTTCTTTCAAATCACTTATAAAATTTATGCCAAAGAGAAAGGATCATGAGAGATATAAATGAAATACTGTAAACATTGCCAAGTTACATCCCCAATTGCACTTGTTCTGCATGACATTGTGTGTTTACTGGAACAGATCAATATCACCTCCAGCATTTGTTATGTGGTTATTGAATTGGATTCTTCCCCCCCCCCCCAGCATTGTCCATTTGGGTAGGGTAGTTTTTCACAGTTTTGCCTCAAGGCTATGTTAGCTCTCCTTGTCCCTATGCAAACTGTATTTGATGACCATACTGTATATGATGGTTTTGACATACTGCAGAACATCTTGCTGGTGCCCTGTATTTATCATTTTAATGAGATCTGTGAGCAGTAACTGGAACATTAGTTAAAACTTTATGACATATGTTGCCCATATGTAAGAAATAAATTTTATACAGCTTTGGGGACCTAAAACAAAGTTGAAGTTTATAGGTTTCTAATGATCTAAGGTAAATACCAAGTTAATGGACCTTGTACCTGTTATCATGAAGAAAGTCCCACATGGCTTGATAGGTCTATAGAATCTTACCAAGCCAACCATAAAAAGCTCACGACTGTTGTTTTCACTCCAACTCATAGCTCTTAGGTAAAACAGAATAGAATTGCCCAGGTGGATTTCTCATATTGTAATTCTTTATGGAATTAGAAAACTTCCTCTTGCTCCCATGGAGTGACTGGTGGTTCCGAACTGCTGACCTTGCAGTTAGTAGTTCAATGTGTAATCCACTATACCATCAGGTCTTCATAGTGCTCCCTAGAGTTTTCAGGGCCATGAACAATGTTTTTGAAGGACCCCTTTCTAGATAAACAAATTGATTTAGTAATGCATTATAAAATCCATAGGTCCATTTAAAGTATATTGATTTCTCTATAGAAACTTAAAATAATGTTCAGAGAGGAGGTGTTTATATTTTTCCCCATATTATTATACCTGAAAATTCTTTTCAGTGTCCGTGTAACAGGCCCTTTGGTTAGGATCCCGTCATGTTCTTTTTTGCCAAATGTGCCCTTTCTGACTTGTTTTACTAATAATAACATGAGAAAATGGTAACAGTGTTATTATTCACAATGCCTAGATTCTTTAGGTCCTGATTGTAGAAACAATATAGATCTCGAGATGCTGCAATCCCACAATCTCACTTATTGAATGCTGGCTGCTTCACCACTCCTGACTCTGCACCATCGTTTGTAACATCTCTGAATAATGGCTTCTAATCCCCTCACAGACTATTATACGTCTTCATTGATGATCACCACAAATACAAACTTTTCCCTGACTATGCAGGAAAACGGGAATGATCATTTATTTCCTGGTTACGTTGATTTACTGTTCTGAATTTCATAGCACAAAGGAAATTCAGAATATTTTATCAATGTGTCAATGCCATTGAAAGTTACAACTACATTTCTAGAGTTGGGTCATGGGCTTTCTACACTCAGTTAACCGCATAGGTGAGAAGGTCCTGGAGCAAATTAGAAGAGTTGTTCTGCTTGAGCTCCAAATACTCATCTCTACATGATTCATGACCAACCCAAGAGAGAATGGTGTTACCACCAGCTTTGTTAGAGGCAAGAGAGGACTTCAATGTAAATGACCCTAACGTTTTGTGATGTAAACGTTTTTCAGAGGACACCAAAGTGTACGGAGCAGACCAATAATGCTTCTGGTACTAGAACCAGAAGAAACAGGGGCTACAGGGTAAATCCAGAATATTTGCTGCCATCCTTACTGCAGTGAAGTGCTGTAAGGATGTGGCACCACAGCCTGGGCACAGGGAGGTGAAAGAAAGCCTCTAGAGTTCGCACAGAAGCTTAATTCCAAGGGCTGTTTCTCAATGGAGTGTTGGCAGCCCAGAGCTCTGAACTTGCTCTGTGTCACTAAAAAGTCACATCAAACCAGTGGGTTAGTATTATTCTGGCAGCCCAAATCTCATACAATTCCACAAAAGAAATAATGCTTTCTAGGATATCCACACGGCCACAAGGTCCTCAGACAATATCAAAGGTGCTAGTTCCAGCTCCAGACTTCCGTGCAATGTCTGTCTGCTCGATACCACCCAGCGATGGAAGGATGATTGAAAATTAGAAAACACTTTCCTGGCAAGAGGCAGGTACTATCCACGTCTGGATTGAGGGCATCTTTTCTTGATGGCTGATCGGACATCAGAAATTACGAATGACTAGAACCCACTTACAATTTGGTCTTGACCCTTCAAGGGCAGCTGCCCAGAAATGGCATTTCTGTCCTCAGTCACAGACATTAAAAGGATCTTAGAAAAATTCTAACATATGAAGCCCCCTGAAGGGTAAGTCTCAAAGCAGGAACTCCCCATGTTCAAGTTGGGGAAGAACTCTATAGCATATTCAGAGAGAAACTAAACAAACTCACTGCCGTAGCAGTCAATCCTAACGCATAGCGCCCCTATAGGACAAAGGAGAATTGCACCCATGGGTTTCTGAGAGGATAACTATTTGGGGGAGTAAAAAGCCTTCATCATTCTCCTTTAGAACAGCTGGTGGTATCAAACTGCTGACCTTGCAGTCAGCAAGCCAACACGTAACTCAAAGGGTTAAGAATAATACCTCCAAATATCTACTAGAATATAATAAATGAAATGTTACAATTTAGTAAATACATTTCAATAATTCATATGCATCAATTTAACAAAATTTAATGAATTCTTAAAGTGACAAGCCTTATTTATACTGCAACCAAATAAAAGTGCTCACATGAAAAATATATACCACTGGATGAGAGAGAGAAAGACAATAAACAAGCTATGTAAATCAGTGCTCACATATGAAGGGGATATTTTTAAGTTTTCAGAAAATTAGAATGAAAAGATAATGGAATTTTTACATGAGCTTTTTGATGTCCTCTCAAATACGCAACTTTTAAAATAAAAACATTAAATAAAGCATAGTATGGCTGAGCAGATGACACAACCTTGCTTGCTGAAAGTAAGGAGGACTTGAAACTTTTACTGATGAAGATCAAGGATTGCAGCCTTCAGTATGGATTACAACTTAATTTTAAAAAGCCCCAAATCCTCAAAATTGGACCAGTAGGTATCATCATGAATAATGGAGATAGGGTTGAAGTTGTCAAAGAGTTTGTTATGCTTGGATCCATCATCAATGCTCATGGAAGCAGCAGTCAAGGGATAGAAAGACATTCAATATTAGGTCAATCTGCTGCCAAGGCCTCTTAAGATTGTGGAAAAGCAAAGGTGTTATGCTGAGAACTAAGGCCTGCCTGACTCAAGCCATGGCACTTTCCATTGCCTCATATGCACATGAAAGTTGGATACTGAATAAGAAAGACTGAAGAAGAATAGGTGCATTTGAATTGTGGTGCTGGAGAAGAATATCAAAAGTACCATTAGCTTCTCAGAGGACAAATTAATCTATCTTAGAAGAAGTATGGTCAGAGTGCTCCCTAGAGGGGGAGCCTTCCTCTTATATACTGTGAATACCCATATGTTGTTGGGAGAGTCCCGTCCTGGGAGAAGGACGTCATGTTCTGTTAAGTAGAGGGGCAGTGAAAACTAGGAAAGCCTTAGTGAGACAGATAACAGAGTGGCAGTAACGATGGGCCCAGTCATAGGAGCAGTTGTGAAGATGGTGCAGGACTGGGTGGTGTTTCCAAAACTGACTGGATGGCATTTAATAGAACAACCAATAATAAAGACTCTAGAAAAATGATACTTAGTGTGTTCCAATGAGTCCTATAGCAATCATAAATGTCAGGATAGCACTGCTTTGAAGGTTTCTGAGGCTTTAATCATTATAGGACCCAATTGCCAGGTCTCTTCTCCTGTGGAGCAACTGGAGGATTTAAACTGCCAACAGTTTGTTAGCAACCAAGCTTTTAATCACAAGGTCTCCTTACAGTGACATAAGCTCATAATGCAGTGATATGATTAAGGATAGTCTCTGATGAAATGATGTTGGAGCAAGGATTTGAATGAGGTAAGGGAGACAGCAATCTGAATATCTGGAGAGGAAAGACCACCGAGTACAAGATGGATTGGGCCAGGTTGGAGGACGTTGATGGATGAAAGAGCAGCGAGGAGGTACATGGAAGAGAAGCAAACTGAGCCATTGGAAGTCTAGTGAGGGGTGAAGTGAGAGAAGTGACCCGAGGATGTAGGATCTTGAGACAACTACTTTTGAGGGAAAACCATTACATTTTTGAGCTGGAGTATTCAATGATTGATTTTGCGGTTTTAGTTGATTGCTTTCAATTTTTAGGGGATAATAGAATGTTAATGTCCAACATGAAGTAAGGAGATCAGTTCAGAAGGCCCTGAAATAGGAAATTCGGAACAGTTGTGAGGATCCTGCAGGACCGGGCAGTGTTTCACTCTGCTGTGCATACGGTCACTATGGATCGGAACACACTCTACAACAGCAAGCAGTAAGCTATGTGATGAAGTTGCCAGTGTTCACAAGAATTCAGTGACCAGACAGCCTCAGTGCTATCTATAACGACCACAAATAGAAACTAAGCCCACTGACCCAGAGTGACTTCAGTTCGTAGAGAACTCACAGAACAGATGGACCTGCCCTATCACATTTCTAAGGCTTTGATCTTTTCCTTATTGAAGTAGACTGCCGCATCTTTCCCTGGCAGAGTGCTGGGTGCTTCAAACCGCCAACCTTTGGGGTTAACAGTTGAGCACTTAACTACTGCATCAGTAGGACTCCTTTTTTCACAACTCAGTAGGTAATCCTTGTTTGTTGATGTGTTTTATATCTGCATAATAATTATGCCAATATTTCCTAAGAAATTAAATAAAAGTTGATAATATCCATATAACCATCTTTAACTTTGTCGTGCTTCAATAAGATGACACTTACGGGGGACGCGAGGGACACTGTTTCTATTTTTAAAAGGAATAACTGAAAACAATCCATTAGCATTTATAACATATCTGAGAGGATGAATTTTATCATTTAGAAATGCTTAGCTCTACTGACAGGTTATTTCTATCTTAGGGTAAATGCATTATCTATTAAAGTTTTCAAATTTGTGAATCCAGCCATCAGCCATCTTTCAAAGTTGGCTCTAATGAGGGGGCTATAACAAAAACATTCCAAAATAAGAACAAAGTATAAAATGATATGTGATGTGCTTTTCTTTAAATATTTTTTCATGAAAATAACAAAGGAAATTAACCAGTCTAAATACAACATGCAGCTAGCTATTGAATAATCATGCATTCCCACTGCAGATGATATATCTCACTAAATCTTGCCAGTACTTAATCACTTTTATGAAATTACAATTTGGTTTCCACTAACTGTGATTTACTTAGTGTGGGTTGATTTATGTTATTGAGAATTTGTTTAGTTAATGGAACATTTTGATTTATGACAGAAGGCAGTATAAAATTGCTTTGAATATCTGGATTATATTACTATTGACTGCCAGTCAAAATTTGAAATGAGACAAAAAAGGACAGATAGAAATATTTTTATTTTAGGTATACCTATTACTGGTAGAGCACAGATTTGAAACTAGAAACATAAGACATGAGTGGTTTTTTCCGCTTGTTTCTCCCCATCATTGCCTAGAGATTGCCGCTGTCACTGACATATGGTGCTGTCTGTGAAGTCTTTTCAGGGAAGCCTCCTAGGGAAGGAGTGAGATGCTTCATCATGTAAAGTTATCAGTGTGCTATTGGCACCGGGCACCGGGTCTCTTTTCATCTGGCCCAGATGGTACAGATCCCTGATTCTAAGTGTCTGCCTGAGATAAAAAAAGAGTTGAGGGCAACTGGCTGATGGTTGTTCCTAAGGACTTTAGAATATTATGCCAGAGTCGAAGAAGCCATGGGCACATAAAACTTAGGCTTCTCCACTAGTAGAGGTTTATTTAACCACTGCGACCAAGTTATGTCAATTTTCATTTAATGCCTGATTTACAAAGATCTGCTTCTATATTACAGCTATTCACCAAAGTCCCGAGATGTTTCTTTCAAGGCTGTGCCCCTTTCCTCAAAAATGTGATAGGATTAACCTTTCACAGAATCTGAGGATTTTAGGCTTCGGTTAAGTTAAAATGCATTTATAGATGTTTGGGCTAGCTATGCATGGCCTTACCCGCCAGATGTCTTCTCATGATGTGGATCTGGGGACTGAGTGGATGAAATCTATGGATTTTGTCAACTGGGCTCCCTCAACCCTTGGCTTCCTGTTGGACTTGACAAATGGAAGGCATGAAAGGAATTGAGGCTGATGGCTGGAACTCTGAGGGAAATGTTAGGGTACTTATTTCCCCAGCAGCCTACAACCAGATCACAAAAGGTTGCATTCTTAATCTAGGGCCTTCTTCCCTGTTGTTTGAACCTCTTCTACAGAGAAAATGACAATGTTCTTAGAGTCCTGGGGACCATTCACTCCCTCTGTCTTTTCAATTCCAGATGGCCCTGACTCCCTATTATTTCTATCCCTGGAAGCTCCATTGCCACTGGTTAGTTTCCCTTCCTCTTAAACTTATTATTATTATTTAAATGAAAGTGCACTCATTCACCTCTTTTCAATACACATGTTTGAGTGTGTCATCTGTTTCCTGGCATGTCCTGACAATACAGACATCTGGTTTACTAACTTGTGACTACTTGCATCTGCATTATAAGACCTCTTGTAAATAGTGCACTTGATTAGATGCTTGATGACTTGTAGGAACAGAGAATACTTTGTTTCTGAAAATAACATACTCTTTCTCTACTTCATTTCACTCCTTTTTTTTCTCAGGAGATGAGAAGGATAGCTCTCTGTGGTAGTTACATAATCTGGTGTCAATTTGAGGATTCAGAGTGAAGGGGTGGAGTTGAGACTGTCAATTAGATCATAGCCAATGAGGCCCCTCTGTGGGCTTGGCTTTCTCCTGAGGATTCTGGGAACTGTGGTATTTCCTCCTTGGATGCGGGAGACACTCACTCTCTCGGCTCACTCTCTGTGAGACATTTCTGAAGAGAAGCCACATGAAGCTACCCTGATACAGCCAGACCCCAGGAGCTGGAGACGCCACATGGAGACCCCTGTCAGCGCTGAGATGCTTGCAATGCTACTGGATCCTCAAGACTTCCCACCCACTGGCCTGTAATCATCCTGCAGTCAGCATCATTGCATGTGTCTTGTTAGTCTGAAGATGTTTTGTTAGTCTGAAGAGGACTTTATAGATTGGTATCGGACATGTGGACTAATATCAGATTTATGGACTTGATATGGACTGGGTTGAGATATTTTCTCCATATTCAACGGCTCTTGTTTATAAAGCTCTTTCTTATGCACATGTGAGTGTCTATGAATTTGTTTCTTTTGTCTACCCAGACTAACACACTCTCTAATACAACCACTCCACTGCCATGAGTCAATTCAAACTCTGTCACCCCACAGGAGAGGAGACCTGCTCATTAGTGTTTCCAAGACTCAAATCTTTAGAGGAGCAAACAGCCTCAGCATTCTCTGAAGGGGCTATTAGGTTTGATCTGTCAACCTTGCAGTTAACAGCCCAGTGCTTGAAGCAGTGTGTTACCACTAACCCTTTTGCATGTAAGGTAAACTCCATGATTCCCCTCCTATGTAAGACATCATTTTATCAACAAATTCTAAGCTCTCGAGGCCCAAGGTCGGTGAAAACATGGCATGGCTCCAGCAGTTCTCAGGGTGGCCAACAAGAAGAACGGCGAAGACAGAAAGAAATGGGAGAGTCTCTGGCCCCTCCTTACGAGAAGGTCATGCCCATAAGGAGGCACCATCAGGCTGTGCCTCATTGACAGGTTGGATATCACTCCTACATTTTAATATATTTTCAAGTTGACATAAACTTAAGTAACTGCCACATATAGTTATATAGTAGAAGAAATATAGCAAAATCCTAACAATTTTAGAATGTGAGGCAAAAATATGAGTATTCTCAGGTTTTGAAGTTATATACATGCTGATGATTTTTAGAAAAATAAAAACATAATATTTTAAAATAGACCAATCTTTGAACATTTCATCATTACAAGCAGAAAAGGAAGAGAAAAAGTTCTTTTAAATTTCATATATCTTAATAGATACATAAAAGTTATTTAGCAAAACGATGCCTCTATTTATGATTTTAAAATTATTTAAAAGTAAGAATAAAATAAAACTTCTTTAACTTAATCTGATCATGAATTATTTCTAAGAACAGTATATTGAACATCCATTAAAATGATGAGTTATTGAAAGATTTCCCTTGGAGACTGAGAACAACATAGCCTTTACTACCTCTAATCCACATTTAAACCAAGGTCCAGACCAATGTAAAAAAGTGTGAAAAGTCCATGAAAATAAAAGGATTATCAAGGGTTCAAGAGGGAGGAGGGAGCGGGGAGGGAGGGGGAAAATGAGCTTATATTAAGGGCTCAAGTAGAAAGCAAATGTTTTGAGAATGATGATGGCAACAAATGTACAAGTGTGCTAGACACAATGGATATATGTATGGATTGTGATAAGAATTGTATGAGCCCCCAATAAAATGATTTTTTTAAAAAAAGGATAGAGCCTTTGAAGGAAAAATAAAAGAAGGATACAAAAGGAGATGTAAGGTGGAAATTGAAAGATGCTGAAATTTTTCTATAAGTATTGCGAAACTCTTCTACTTTTATTCTGCAGACAATATGACTCTCCCTACTGTGGTTGTGAGGTGTCATCCAGTAGGCTCTGCCTCAGAGAGACCTGTGAGCCACAGAACTAAACTCTGCCCAGTCCTGTGCCATTCTCACAGTGGTTCTGATGAGACTGCTCCTTGTTGCATCCCACCGGGTAAATGCATTTTGTCTACGGTCTTCCTCTTCTTCACTGCCCTGTTACTTGACCAAGGATGATGTCCTTCTCCAAGGACTGGTCTTGCCTGAAAACATGTCCAAAGTACGTGAGATAAAGTTTTGCTACCTTTGCTTCTAAGAAGCATTCTGGTTGTACTTTTTCTAAGACAGATTTGTTTGTTATTTTGGTAGTCCATGGTATAGTCATTATTCTTCTCTTATTATTCAATCTTCCATATTCAATGTCCAACCTGCTCATGATTCACATGCTGAGGAGGCAATTGGAAATACCATTGCTTGTATAATGCACAGCTTAGTCTTCAAAGTAGTATCCTTGCTTTTCAACACTTTAAAGAGGTCTGTGCAGCAGATTTAGCCAATGCAATGTGTCACTTGATCTCTTGATCTGCTACTTCCATGAGCATTAATTTAGATCCAAGCAAGATAAAATCCTTGTCCACTTCCATCTTTTCTCCATTTACCATGATGTTCCCTCCTGCTCCATTTGTGAGGATTTTGGTTTTCTTTACATTGAGTTGTAATCCATACTTAAAGCCAAAATCCTTGATCTTCATCAGCAAGTGATTCAAGTCCTCCTTAATTTTAGCATGCAAGGTTGTGTCATCTGTATATCTAAGGTTGTTAATAGGCCTTCCTCCAACTCTAAGGCTGAATTCCTCTCCACATAATCCAGCTTCTGTGATTATTTGCTCTGCAGCCAGACTGAATAGAGTGAAAGGCTGTGAATCTGATGCAGCCTTTTTAGGTTGGGTTCTCTAGAGAAACGAAATAATGATGTATGTGTTGGATATAGAAAGAGGTTTATATCAAGAAATACCTTACATAGTTGTAGAAATTAGGTAAATCCAGTCTGGTTCAAGTCAGGCTGATGAATAGGATGCAGGATAACAAAGCAGAGACAGGGGTAGGAGTGTGTCACAAGCTGGTAGATGCAGAGGTTCAGTCACTGAATAAATCCACCTTTGGTAGTCCCCTGATAGCCCTGGGATCAGCAGGTCACACAACAGGGGTGCAATCAAGGAAGCAGATGTAAGATACTGCTCCACCAAAAGGCAAAGGGCTAATGAGGATTTGACTCTCCTAGGTCTCCCTCTTCTATGCACAAAGGCTTATGAAGCCAAGGAGGTCATGAGTTCCACTCCCACCTTTACCCAGGTATGTCTAATTGACATAAGGCCTAACCATCACAATACCTTTCCTGATTTTAAACTATGCAATATTCCCTTCTTCTGTTTGCACAATTGACTCTTGATCCTTGTACTATGCATACAGAAAATCCAAACTACAGGGGAAATTATTAGAATTACTAACACATTAGCAGTGTAGCAGAATACAGTTGTATTTCTATATACCAGGAATGCTTTATAAGGTAAACATTTTCAAATTAGATTAAATATTTGCAAATTTTCTACCAAGCAAAACTTTAGGCAATTTTGATGGGTCTTTATAAAGACCTAAATAAATTAAATGTTGTTCATGGATTGGAAGATCTGGTATTGTAAAGATGTCTATTTAATTCAATTATCTATGTAGTTGCTGTTAGTTGTCTTGTAGTTGAACTCCACCACAGGATTTTCAAGGTTGTAAACTTTCAGAACAAAATCATCAGGCCATCTTCCATGGTGCCATGAAGTGAGTTTGAATATCCAGTGTTTCACCTAGTAGTTAGTTGAGTGTTTAACCACTTATGCTGTGCAGGGCCTCTATATTCATTTAAATTCCAATTAAAATCCTCGAAGCCATTTTATATCTGTATGTGTAAGGGGGCCTGGTGGTATAGTGGTTACAAGTTGGGCCACTAACCACAAGGGCAGCTGTTTGAAACCATCAGTAGCTCCGTGGGTGAACGATGAGGCATTCTATGTAGATTTTCAGTCTTGGAAACTCATAGGGGCAGTTCCACCCTGTGTTATACAGTCCATTTGAGTCAAATCACCTGGATGACAATATAATCACCTTGAAGTGTATAATGACTGCCGAGCTTCATTCTACAGTGTACAGGGATTCCCCAGATTAGGATCCGCTCGTAAACATGTCTTTAAGCTGGATCTGGAAAGACAGTCAAACAGGTACAATTGTAAATTATACTCAGTTACAATTGAGTTAAAAGCTGCTCATGCAGCAGAGTGACTATAATGAAGAATTTGCTTCTAGTAGGATTTGGTTTAATCATTTCAAATTGTGGTAAAATTTACATAACGTTAAGGGCAAGCACTGCCATTGAGTGGACTCCACCTCAAAGTGACGATATAGGACAGGGACTGTATAGGACAGATTAGAACTGCCTCCGTGGGCCTCCAGGACCTTAACCGGAGGGAAGTAGAAAGCCTAATCTTTTCGCTGCAGACTGGTAGGTGCTTTGAAACGGCTGATCTTGCAGTTAACAGCTCAATCCAAACCCACTCTACAAGCTGTGGTTCTTAATTCAGATGCTGGTGGCCTGGGGACTGTCTGTCTATGAAAAAAAAATTGAAAAAAACAGGAATACCTAAGGCACCCAGAGAAGGACAATATATGAGAACTTACACTACCAGATAGCAAGATTTATTTTAAAGCTCTGATAATTATGCAGTGTAGTAGTTGTGGAAGGAGTGAAAAATAAGCTAGTGGAACAGAATAGAGTCTATAAATAAACCAACATATCAAGTCATTTGGTGATTGTCATCTTTTCTGCTTAACAAATTACCGCAACATGTTCAGCCTTAAAAATAAAAAAATAAAAAAACATATATTTGTTATCTTATATACTTGTTATGTGTCAGGAATTCTAGAGCAGCTTAGCTGGGGGATTCAGGCTCAGGATCTATCATCAGGTTGCAGCTAAGCCGTAGACCTGCAGCAATGAGTTCTGAGCTCACTTGAGAAACTTTTGGAAAGTGGCTTCAGTTTTGTAAAACACGTCTCTCCAAACATTGAGGTGACAAAGCAGACATTACGAGGGAGAGGGAGAGGCTGAGAAAGTCAAAGTGTGAGCCCTGAAAACAGAACCCATGTTGTATAGCCTGATCTCTGCATGGCTGTACTAATATGCAACTGAAAGTTACTAGTCACCCAAACCATCCTGACATGAGAGGAAGCGACACAGAGACGTTAATGGCCATCAAGTAGGGGTCATTGGTGGCCAACTTGGCGCATGCCCACTACAGAGATATTAGCGGCACTTCTGGAAAGTGAGAATGAATGGTTTTTACTACAAATAGTTTTGGATCCATTGGATATTTTCACTTAAAAAATAATGAATCATGGTTATATGTCATACAATATGTCATAATTAGATAAATGAAATTAAAGAGAATTACATGTAAATGGAATAACAAAGCTTCCAGGGAAAAAGACACATGCAAAAATCTATAACATTTTTAACAGAGATCATTACTAAAGAGGCACAAAAACTTTTAACTGTAAATGGAAGAAAGTAACAGAATCTTTGCATTATAAAATAGCATTAAGAGTGTGAAATAGCATGCACAAAATGGAAATTACATATGAGTGGGCATCAAAATTTTCATGGGAAAATGCCATCACTTTTAATTTCATTTTCCTATGAACTTTTCAAAGAATCCTTGTATAACTATCCAACAATGGATTCATATTCAAGCTGTGAAATGAACAGTTAAACATTATTAATAAAAATAATCAAAGAAAAAAACAATACTAAGCAAAAGACTGAACAGACCTTAAACAGGAGCATATTTAAATGGCCAATAAATGTCAGATATGCTCAATTTAATTAGCCATTGTAAACACAAATCAATAGCTCAAGACATCGCTGCCCACCTCAGCTAGAATGGCTTAAAAATAAAGACTAATGTAAATTGCCCATTAGCCAAATGCATCCACATGGCTATATTTTTTGTTTTTAATGGCAATTTTAAATATAGGTAAAATCTGAAAAATCTTGTATCATGCTGTTGGTGGGACAGTCAATTGTTCCATTTTTGTAACCTCTTTAGAAAGCTATACAGAACCCACTAAGTGCTCTGCTGTGTCATGGTCAGAAAGACATAGATCTGATGACCAAAAGACAAATACAGACATGTCCTTAGCAGCATTATTCTTGATAATGAAAAGCTGAAACATTCACGTACCCACAAATCAAGAATGGATGGCAGCATGGTGGTAGAGTCTCACCACGGACTAGAGCACAACGAAAAAGAATCACAACTCCTCACGACAACATGATCAGCAACTCAAGTCAGGCCCAGAAGACCACACACGGAATTCACAAACAGGCAGCTGTCATCTGTGGTAGTTATACTAGTGATTGCCTTTGGTGTGTCAGGGAAAGGCCCGGGCCACATGGAAGAGGCTGTTGGGATGCTGGATGTCTCTTTTAAAAAAAAATCATTTTATTAGGGGCTCATACAACTCTTATCACAATCCATACATACATCAATTGTGTAAAGCGCATTTGTACATTCATTGCCCTCATCATTCTCAAAACATTTCCTCTCTACTTATGCCCCCGGCATTAGGTCCTCATTTTTCCCCTCCCTCCCCGCTCCCCCTTCCCTCATGAGCCCTTGATAATTTATAAATTATTATTTTGTCATATCTTGCCCTGTCCGGCATCTCCCTTCACCCACTTTTCTGTTGTCTGTCCCCCAGGGAGGAGGTCACATATAGTTCCTTGTAATCGGTTCCCTCTTTCCAACCCCTACTCCCTCTACCCTCCCAGTATCACCACTCACACCACTGGTCCTGTAGGGATCATCCGCCCTGGATTCCCTGTATTTCCAGTTCCTATCTGTACCAATGCACATCGTCTGGTCTAGCCAGACTTGCAAGGTAGAATTCATATCATGATAGTGGGAGCAGGGAGGAAACATTTAGGAACTAGAAGAAAGTTGTATTTTTCATTGTTGCTACATTGCCCCCTGACTGGCTCATCTCCTCCCCGAAACCCCTCTGCTAGGGGGTCTCCAGTGGCCTGCTAATGGGCTTTGGGTCTCCACTCCACACTCCCCCCATCATTCACTTTATCTTGGTGCTGATCATATTGTAAAACTTTTATCAAGCTGAACGCTTAGATGCACTTCCTGTATATATGTTATACTTATATTAAAAGTTTATTAATCAATTGAAGGAGCACCAAAGACTAGTCCAGCTGAGATTGACAGTGAAATGGAGGAGAGATTGATGGTGAGTGGAGGAAAGAAGAGGAGAAGAGTCTTCTAAATATGGGGCTAGAGCAAGTAATTAGGCATATTTCAGACAAGAGGGATATAAATACCTGCAATTCAAGAGAAAAACAAACAAACAAAACAAACTCACTGCCATCAATGCCCACTGGAAGCAACCCTGTAGGAGAGGGTAGAAAAGCCCCTGACACTTTCCAATACTGTAACTCTTTACGGGAGTAGAAAGCCCTGTTTTCTCCAGAATGCAGAGAAGGTAGAGCTTATAAAGAAAGATATCTTGACAAAGGCCAAGGAGACCCCATGGAGTAGTGGTGGTGGGTTCAGATGTAATTTGAAAGGTCAACTGTTTGAACCCACCAGGTGCTCAGTGGGAGGAAGACAGGGCTGTCTACTCCTGTTAACAGGAGTTGCAATCTGACAAACTCACAGAGACAGTCCTACCCTGCCTACAGGGCCACTATGAGATGGCATAAAATTGATGGCAGGGCTGTTTTGAGCAGGTGTTAAGGGAAGGAAGAGGGTGAGTGGAACCTGGAAGGAAATTTGAAAAAGGCATGAAATTCATTCACAAATTTTCAGACGCTTTCTGGGATGAATCAATCCAATTAGAAACTCCAACATGCATAGGACAGAGGGGCGACAAACATCATTTTCATTTTTGAGGAAATAGAGATTTGGGAAAGAATTTTGAGGGATTATAATAGGGAGCTAAATAATAAAGGATTTAGTGATTAAGAGACCCAAAAGAACATAAATCATTAGATTTCCATCACAATATTCACACTACTTAAATCATGTAAATAGCGCATAATAACTTTTAGCACTGTGTTGGATGGGAAGAATTTGCATATACAGTGAACCCTCGCCACTTCGCGCTTCGACTTCCGCGGCTTCACTCTATCACGGTTTTTGTGTAACAGCGCATGCTCTGTCATTACTGCCACTGATTGGCTCATACTGTACACGCTTGATGCCATAAATAATATAATAAATAATAAATGATAATTTTAACGTCCAAGATGTTTTACTGTATTTTCCCTTTTTCGTTTAATAAATTAGGTAATACGAGTGTAATGGTGACTAAAGGGTGTTTTTTCATGTCCTCTATGCTCTAACTACGAAAATATTTGATTTACAAATAAGGAATCCTACTTCGCGGAATTTCATTTATCACGGTAGGGTCTAGAACCGATTAACCGCGATAAACGAGGGTTCACTGTACATATCTTTCTTTTGTTATCTCTGATCATTACAGTCACATCTCATGTGTGGTTCAAGGGAACATCCATATGAATTGATCGCATTGCATTCAGTTGTAGTGAAGAGCCTTAGTAGTAATGTTTTCCCTTGCTATATGTACAGCCTCTTATGCAAATCCTGTTAATTAACAAATGGGAACACTCTTTAAAAGAATCACTGAGATTTAATAAACTAAGCTACTGTTTTATTAATATTGATATTTAGTTATCATAACATAATGTATTTTGATATAGAGATATTTACATCATCATCATCAGATAGTAGGAATCATATGTGGAAGTATTAAATGTTATTTTTGTTTGAAAACATGCAGATATAAGTGATTACCAATAAGAGTTCTGCTTGTTGTTCTTAGGTCTTCTTGTTTGGTTTTATTTTTACCATAAAATATGTATTTCTATGATTTAGATAATTATTAAACAGTGCTTAGTTTTATACAACTAGGATACAATTTTATATCTACATCGCTAGTCAAGGTATTTTTATTATTTTCTAAGAAATCTAATATTTGCTTATTATCTTTAAGTTCATAATTTAAACTTAACCAGTGATGATATTAGATATGTCACAATCTTATTTATATCTACGTTTTGGGCTGCAATCCACATGGTGGGCAGTTTGAAACCACCAACTGATCCGAGGGAGAAAGACTAGGTTTTCTACTGCCCTAAGCAGTTACAGTCTCAGAAATCCACAAGGAACTGTTAGGAGTCAGCGTTGACTCCATGGCAGTCAGTTTTGGTTTTTGGAGTTACTTGAAATATGAGGTACAGAGGTATAGGCTTGTAAGAGAATACCGAAGAAGCCAAGATTTGCCAGTGAACTATTTGAAGACTTGAAGTTTGCACACATAAACTTTCTCTTTCAGCCTGTGGGCCACTGCTCTGAAGTAGGTAGATATCAAAGAGGTAAATTAAGCCAAAATATTTGTTTTACTTATAGATGAATAAAATCATACATCCGTATAGTAGGATAGTTTCACATAGTTTCCTTGACACTTGCCCGGTTTTATTTTCTGCCAGTTCATTTTTTCTCAAACTCAAAACAAAAAAACAACACAAAACAAAAACAAAAGAACCCCAAATCACTGACAATGAGTTCATGCCAGCTCATAGTGATCCTCTGGGGCAGGACAGAACAGCTATGAGTTTCTGAGATTATAACTCTTCACAGGAGTAGAAAGCCTCATCGTTTCCCCTTGGAGTGGCTAATGACCTTGCAGTTAGCAGCAACCTTGCCATTAGCAGCCCACGGACATGTAAGGACTTCGTCACCAGAGCTCTTAGGAATTTCTATTAGGACCAGAAAAAATGAGCCCCAATGATGCAATGGCTAAGCACTTAGGTCTTAACCCAAAGATTGGCAGGCTCAAGATCCAAGGGATAAGAAAAACTCTTTCAGAAATTCAACTTCCAACGTTTCCTTTCATCTCATTGGTGTTCATTGTATCACCTGTCTATGTCTTAAGCAAATTGCTGATAATGTGAAGCTCTACGTAGCTTAACCTAAAAGCTACCCACATGGATTGGGGGATGGTAGCAATTTTATCTGCGTCCTTAAACTGTGTGAAATAAGTTAGTCTCCCCAAAGAGTTCTGAAAGGGAAGGGGGATGTCAGGTGTCATTATGCATCAGAGTCCTTCTTTGGCAAGTAACAGAAACCATTTTGATCTAACTTAAGTAAAATGGGGTAATTTTCACATGGAAACAAAGCTGTCACATTGAATTCAACAGCAGGAATGCAGTGGGGACTCAAGTGCTTTCTGATTCTGCATCTGGAGACGAAAAATGGTTTCTTATTCCCATTTAAAACCTTTTTATTTTTATCTTTGTTGCATACCAGATGCCTCTAATGCTCACCCCAGGGAGAGATAAGGCCAGGGCATAACTCTTGAACATTTACAACCCTATTAAAATAGAATTAGAAATTCTTTTTCTCACATTTGATTTCTTAGGGAATGGATTTTGATCAGTCCACCCTATGTCAAAGGGCCACACAGCATCCAGTTAAGTATTGCCAAAGGTAAGGTGGAGGTTTAAACATTAGAGTAGAATTAATATTTTAAAAGAATCTTCTCTTTGTCCTTCTCCCTGATCCTTTGCAGCCATAGCCAGGAAGGCCAAGTTGTGCAACTGCAGTCAATGCAAGCTTTACTGCAAACACTGGAGGCATTAGGACAGGGCCAACAGCAAGGATTTCCAGTATTTCAATCCAAAACTTGAGCCTGATACTTTCCAAGGGGAACCCTTGGCAGATAAGCAATCTCTACCAAGGAAACACAAAAAGTGGCGATTAGAAGAATTCCAAAAGAAAACAACCTGCCAGACAGTCAACGTGCAGTGGGCCATCATTGGTACCCCCTCTTGTTGATCTAATGGCCTGGAGCAATCCTAAACCTGAAGTTAAAAAGCTCAGTGAGAACAGGCTCTCGAAGCTGCCAAGGAAGCAAAAAAGGCTACGCAGGCATCTAAAAAGACAGCAATGGTTGCTGCTAAGGCTCCTGTACAGGCAGCACCTCAACGAAAGATTGTGAAGCCTGGAGATGTTCTCGGTAAGATGATGGAAAATGTTAAATTGGTAGATGAGGGTGTTGAATAAAGATGCAATTGTAACCAAACAAAAAGCTTAAACGCTGTTGTGTATAACACAGAGAAGTGAAAGTGGAGATGAAAAAGTGGACGAGGAGAAAGTAATCAAAGCAATGCACACCTGAGGTAATGGGAGAAGAGTCTTAGAAGACGGGGGAAAAAAGAGAGAAATAAAAGCAAGTGGTGATCTCTAAAGATGGCTGTTTACTATTTTCCCAGGGTGAACCCTTGTTACATTGTTCTCTCTATAAGGCAAATTTGGTAAATTGTAAATCAAGGAGGTTTAAAACTATATAAATATCTTTATACTCTCCTGAGATAAATGTATAAGAAAAAAATACACCAGGTTCATGAAAACATCTGCCTCCAGTTCCCTAACATTAAAAACAGAGAATTAAATTGATGAGCAGTGTAACCAATCAGCTGCAGGATGAGTTACAGGTGCAGAGGCAATCTTCAAGGAACCAGGTAGACCACCAGGAGGGGTTTTATCAATTAAAATCAAGTGAATTTCACCCCAAAGCCTACAATAGTCAGAACTGATTGCAAATCTCTGGAGAATGGTCTCTAAACTCGTTTTATTTAAAAATCATCATGTTTTTCCATTAGCAGGAAATGCTGTGTACCTGGGGAATTCCATTGAGCAGAGTTGCCTAACCTTGAAAAACAGTTTGTAAAACACTCACATACACAAATACTAATATAGAGAAAAGCTTTTGATATCTGGAATTTATTTTTTCTTCTTTTATGCTTGTTTTAAAATATTTTGTTCTGTTTTAAAAGGCAACTTGAACAAGCTAAACAGGTGACCAAGTGCATAAGAAACAATCACATTCAAAGTGGTTTTTTAATAGAGATGAGTACCTGGGGGGTACAAATAGTTTGCTTAGCTTTTAACCAACATATTTGAAGTATGAATTTCACTGGGGCACCTCAGAAGAAAGCCTGTCACTTGACTTCTAACACAGTTGCAATTATAAATCATATGGAGCTAGCATTTGTGAATGCCAAGGTCAAGTGGCAAAGGAAAGATAAGTGATGAAAATCAGAAGATATATGGAACAATTAGTCCAACAGACTAATTGACCATACAACTACCAGACTCTGCAAGCAAGACCTGAAGAACGAGCTGGTAGTGTTGCCCAGCGATACTACCAACTGCTCAGAAAGGGATCCCAATAGAAAGTGGGAGCAAAATGTGGAACAAAGTGGAAAATCACAAGAGACTACGCTTACTGGTTGAATAGAGACTAATGGAAGACCCAAGACTATGACCCTTAGTGATCCTTGAGGTCTGAAACGGAACACACTCCCATGGCCCAATTTTCAGACAGGTCTATAAGAGGAACAATAGGACAAGTGAGCTATGCATATCATCATATCATATCATATCATATCATATCATAGCAGAAGGACAGCATTTGTCCAAGGATAAAGACCAGAAAGGTTAGATAAGAAGGAGGGTGGCAAAAGGAAGAAGAGAGGAAATTAGATAAATGATGGTACATTGCGGGGATTGCAATAAATGAGATGAAACTCAATGTTTATGAATTATTGAATATGAAACTGAAGACCTACACTCTAAACCTTTACACAATAAATAGTAAGAATGTTAGAAAAACAAATAATGAGGATCCCTATGAAGTGCAATTTTATTCTGACACTGAAGGGCTTGTCCACAACACATTTTTAATATATAATACTCCAGAACACTTAATTGTGGGCCTGTGGAACATGTACATGGATCAACAGGCAGTTATGTGAATAGAAGAAAGGAATACTGCATGGGTTAAGATCAGGAAGAGTGCTTCACGGTTGTATCCTCTCACTGCACTTGTTCAATCTGTATGCTGAACAAAGAATCAGAGAAGTTGGATTATACAAAGAAGAATGCATCATCAGGATTGGAGAGAAGCTAATGAACAACTTTCAACATGCCAATGGTACAGCCTTGCTTGCTGAAGGTGAGGAGGACTGGAAGTAATTGCTGATGAAGAGGAAGGAGTGTAGCCTCCAGTAGGATTACAGCTCAATGTGAAAAAAAAAAATCCTCACAATTGGACCAATAGGAACCAGCATGATAATTGGTGAGAAGGTTAAAGTTGTCAAGGATATTTTCTTGCTTGGATCCACAATCAATGCTCATGGAAGCAGCAGTCGAGAGATCTAAAGATGTATTGTGTTAGATAAATCTGCTTCAGAAGACCTCTTTAAAGTGTTCAAAAGTGAGGATTTACTTTGAGGACTGAGGTGCACCTAACCCAAGCCATGGTATTTGAAATAGTTTCATATGCATGTAAATTTGGACACTGAATGAGGAAGACCGAAGAAGAATCGATGTATTTGAATTATGGAGAAGAATATTGAAAGTACCATGGACTTCTAGAAGAACAAACCAATCTATCTTGGAAGAAGTGTGACCAGAATGCTCCTTAGAGGCAACCATGAAGAGGCCTTGTCTCACATACTTTGGACATGTTATCAGGAGAGACCAGGCCAAAGAGGACACCATGCTTGTAAAGTCGAGGGGCATCTGAGAAGGATGGACACAAGGATGCTGCCACAATGGGCTCAAGCATAGGGACAATTGTGAAGAACATGCAGGACTCTGTCCTTTTTCCTCCTGTTGCACACAGGGTACTATTACTATGGACCGGAACATACTAGAGGGCACCATATGCCAACTTACCTTCCTTCTCATGAAATTAATCTTTCACAGAGGTACAACACCCGTCTGCAGCTAGGCTGTCTACGTCTGTATCTCTAAAAGGACTATGATTTCACTATACTTCCCCTTCAAAATCTTACTCTCATTTTCAGGCAAATCAATTAAAAATTTTCTTTATATACTTTCAGAAATCTTGGTGGATTACAACATAAAAAGCAATTTATTCATACAAATGGAGGTCACTACTACTACCTTGTTGATTTCTTTGAAGATTTAAATCCTCTATAGCAATAAAACAGGATTCAGCATGTTAAAAAAATGAATGATGTAAACTTAATTTGTTCTTTGGATGAACCATGTTTTGTTCTTTTTTAACCTCAGAGTGAGGATTTATTTGCTAAATATTTTCTTGCTTTTAAAAATAGATAAGAAGTGCTCACTTGTATTGAAAGTGGGAATTTCCTCATATATCTGGATAAATAGTTCTTATGATTGGTATTTCTGGGCCAAAGACTGCAAGATTCAAAATGAAAGTCTCACCTTTTAAATCAATTTTCTTATATCCTCTCTTCTATGAAATGAGCATCCACACATTTATGTATATTTGAATTATGGATAACTTAAAAGAATCTAAGACTGAAAAATTCTCTTCAGAATCAAGTACGTAACAGTATGTGGTGTGCTTTTTATCTACTTACATATTCCCTCCCATCTTTACTAGCTTTTAATTATGTTTTTAAAATTTTATAACATAGTTTTGATGTTGTGGGCTTGCCTGTTTTGTATGCATGTTGATTTCTTTTTCTTGTTCAACATTTATCTTCTTATTTACATAATTTGAAACCTTAGGGTTCACACAAAATAGAGTTTCACTTTCTATGTTCTACCCTGGATCTTTCATCTCAATAGCTCAAGCGCTATGTGGTCCTCTATTCTCAATATCTTTGAGATTTATCCAAGGTACCTCAGGTACCAGCATCTCATTCCTTTGTAGGGCTGAAGCTGATTCCATTCTATGGATGGACCACATTTTTGGTATCTGTTGCTTTGCTTATGAACATTAAAGTTGTTTCCACTTTTTGTCCTGCGTGAGTGGAGCTATTGCAAGGGATTGTGTACAAGTCTTTGTTGACTTCACAACAAGTGTCAGGGGTGTGTAAAGAGATGGAAGGAAGGGTAGGAGACAGCCCAGGTGTAGGGAGTGAGGGTTTGGAGAGATCAAGAGTCATAGAATTTATGGGAGATGAGGACCCAGAGAGGCTGTGAGACCCCACAGATGTGGGCTAAAGGTAGACGGGAGGATGTATGGTTGTCTACAAATGGGCTTTGGGTCTCCACTCTGCACTCCCCGTCATTAACAATGATATGATTTTTTGTTCTTTGATGCCTGATAACTGCTCCCTTCAACACCTTATGATCACACAGGCTAGTGTGCTTCTACATGTGGACTTTGTTGCTTCTGAGCTAGATGGTGGCTTGTTTACCTTCAAGCCTTTAAGACCCCAGATGCTATATCTTTTAATAGCCCGGCACCATCAGCTTTCTTCACCACATTTAATTATTCATCCGCTTTGTCTTCAGCAATTGTGTCAGGAAGGTGAGCATGATAATGCCAATTTAATAGAACAAAGTATTCTTGCATTGAGGGAGTACGTGAGTGGAGGCCCAATGTCCTTCAGCTACCTTAAAACTAAACCTAAAATATATATGCACATAAATCTATTTCTCCACCCTCATATCTAAATATATTTACATATGTAATGCCTTATTTAGACTTCTATAAAAGCCCTTTGCCTCCTAACTCTTTCCTCTATTTCCTTTGACTTTCTGCTTGTCCCACTATCATGCTCAGTCTTCATTTGGATTTCAGTAATTCTTCTTGGTTACATTACCCTTGATCATGCCCTACCAGGCCTCCTACACCCTCCTCACCACCAATTTGGACCACTGTTGTTCCCTTGTCCCTGGGTTTGTTAACATCACTACCTTTCCCCACACCTCCCCCTCTCCCATGTCCCCCCGGAACTGTTGGTTCCATTGTTTTCTCCTCCAGATTGTTCATCCAACCTATCTTATTCAGACAGACCTGCAGAGATAATAAGATGCACAAAAGCAAGACAGAGCAAAACCAAGCAACAATCTATAGCAAAACAACAACAACAAACCAATCACAAAAAAACAAAACAAAACACAACAAGAAAGAAAAGCTTATAGTTAGTTCAAGGACTGTTTGTTGCCCTTTAGGAGTGTTTTCCAGTCCAGTCTGTTGGGCACCAAGCCCTGGTCCCAAAATCCACCTTCGGCATTCCCTGGGGACCTCGCGGCTCCATTCTCTTGCTATTCTGTTGCACCCCCTTAGTGTTTTTCCTCAGTGTGGGGGGATCAGATGGCGCAATTCCCACACTATGTCTCCAATGTTGTCCCCTGTAGGGCTATGGGTCAGTGAGGGACGTCGTGTCTCATAGTGGGGCTGGCCACGTGGTCCTCTGTGTGGGCTGGCTGCTCTAAACGGGAACTTCATCCTCAAGGCTTGGTGGGCCATGATGTGCTCCACTCGCTTTTCCTACCCCTTCATCTGCCCTGGTATGCTCAGATCAGCTATGCCCCTCTCCCGGAGCTGTATATTCAGTGCCGTCCTTTGAAATAAATTCTTCTGCGGGGAGGGGAGGTTGGACATCCTCTTAAAGAGGGGTCACAAGGAAGAGATGCGCCAGTCAGGGTGCAGTATAGCACTGATGAAACGTACAATGCTTCCTCTCCCCCCACCCACTATCTTGATCCCAATTCTACCTTAGAAACTTGGCTAGACCAGAGGATATACACAGTTACAGATGAGAGTTGGGAACACAGGGAATTAAGGACAGATAAACCCTTCGGGACCAATAATGGGAGTAGTGATGCCAGGAGCGTAAGGAGAAGACTGGTGGGGGGGGGACTGATCACGATGAGCTACATAGAACCCCCTCCCTGGAGAACGGACAATAGCAAAGTGGGTGAAAAAAAGCATCTGTAAGTGTAAGACATGAAAAAAACAATTCATAAGTTATCAAGGGTTCATGAGGGAGGGAAAGGAGGGAAGGGAGGGAAAAATGAGGAGTTGATACTAAGGACTCAAACAGAAAGCAAATGTTTTGAGAATGATGATGGCAACAAATGTACAAATGTGCTTGACACAGTGGATGTATGCATGGAATGTGATAAGAGCTGTATGAGCCCCCAATCAAATGATTTAAAAATAAATATCAGGTTGTTATTTGACTAAGTTCATAATATCTAATATGAAAACCAGTTCACCTAGAAACGAAAACAGAGATTTTCTACAATATTTGGTAAGCCTAGCTCTCTCTGTCTCTCTCTCTCATTGATAAATTCATTGACACTTTTTATAAGGCTTCATACTGTCAAGGTGTCCTTTTGCCATTCCACGCTATTTGTCCATCTCTAAATCTTTATTTAACTTTTTCTCCAGTGGCGTCCCTTATCTAAGATAACCAGCTCCTTTTATCTCCATGCCTCTCAGAGGAAGGGCTTTAAACACAAATGGAGTGGGCGGCAGGGGAGGCCAGACTGCCCGTTCTTTAGAGGACTTTAGTGTGTTGTGCTTTGTCACTTACTGTTTCATATGAATGTGAAGGCGGGGGTGGGGTGTGGTGTTTCTAGAATATCCTGTGGTGTTTCTTTCTCTTCATTGTCTTCATTAGCTAAGTGTTTGTATGTACTTCCTGGAGGAAAGGGAAGCAAAACATGCATTCAAAAACAATGCTTTTGTTTCATAAATTAGCTCCTGTTCAAGTATTTCAGATTTCCATAAAATGGCTATCTGAATCGTTTCAGAAATTGTTTCCTGACTGCACATTTAGGCCTTAATGATAGAATGGAATGATGGATTTGGTATTGTCCTTCTTAAAGTCACAGCATCCTCCCCAGACTTTCAAGCTTTTTTATCTTGCCTAGATACACTGATTGCCAATTTTTATTTCATCAGATTTACTCAAGGTACTGCCAATTGCATGCTTTCTGGTGGGAAAATCCTGTTTTCCCTCAAAATGCATCGACATATAATAGTCTGGTGTACGATGGCTCTACTGGGAATTTAAAATATTCTGAATTTGAGCCACCCCATACATGGCTTTCTGCCAATGTCACCTCATGCCGATTAATCGTTCAGAGGTGTATGGGCTACATAGGTATTTACAAGGAGTTATTTAATTGTTTCCACTTCTGTAGCACTAAAGATAATACAAACAGACCAGGCTGTTTGAATCCCACTTGTACCGCTCGCTTTACATTTCGGTGCTTTCGCACGCATGTCTCTGACAAGAGGATAATAAATGCATTTTCCTCATAGAGTTGTTGTTAGGTTAAGATGCGTGAGTTATGCTTTAAGTCGATTGTCAAAGAACCACTCGGACTCACAGCCGCCCATGTGTGTCAAAGAACTCTGATCATTGATTAATGTAGCTTTGCCACTGCTCTCAGGGGGAAGTTGAACTTCTCAATGTTCTCGTAGCATCTGAGCTCTTAAGTGTTTACACCACCCAAGGACCGGTGAAAACATACCGATACATTATAGTTTATGTATCATAATATAATAGTTTTTCTATATAGTGTTAGTATATTATGTATATATGATGTATATTAAGATGATAATGACATATAAACATTATATAGAAAAACTATAATGAGATATATTAACACTACATATATCAAAGAACAAATAATCGTATCATTGTAAAAGTGGGTGAGTGCAGAGTGGAGACTCAAAGCCCATCAGTAGGCAACTGGACACCCCCTTACTGAAGGCTTGTGGGGAGGAGATGAGCCAGTCAGGGTGCGATATAGCAACGATGAAAAAAACAACTTTCCTCTAGTTCCTAAATGCTTCCCCCCCACCCCAATCATGATCCCAATTCTACCTTACAAATCTGGCTAGACCAGAGGATGTACATTGGTACAGATAGCAACTGGAAACAGGGAATCCAGAACAGATGACTCCTTCAGGACCAGTGGTGAGAGTGGCGATGCCTGGCGGGTGGAGGGAATGTGGAGTAGAAAGGGGAAACTGACTACAAGAATCTACATGTAATCTCCTCCCTAGGGGACGGACAACAGAAAAGTGGGTGAAGGTAGATGTCGGACAGGGCAAGATATGACAATAGTAATTTATAAATTATCAAGGGTTCATGAAGGAGGGGGCAGCGGGGAGGGAGGGGGAAAATGAGGAGCTGATGCCAGGGGCTTAGGTGGAGAACAAATGTTTTGAGAATGATGATGGCAACAAATGTACATATGTACTTGACACAATGGATGTATGTATGGATTGTGATGGGAATTATACGAACCCCCAATAAAATGATTAAAAAAACACTACATATATAAACTATAATACACCTGTGTGCATATATTGTAGTTTATATATAATATATATGATGTTAAAAAATGTAAACTACTAGACCATTGCTTGATATGTACTAGTCATTTGATAAATGTTGCCTATTAAGTAGCCCTGGTGACACAAGCAGATGAGTACTGGACTGCTAACAGAGAGGTTGGGTGTTCAAATCCACCAGCAGCTCCTCAGGAAAAGATGAGGCCATTTCCTTTTGTAAAGGTTGACACGCTCAGAAACTCTAGGTAGAATTTCTGTATTTGGAATTAATTCCTTGGCAGTGGCAAGTATTATGATAATGAACAAATTAATCAATTAGCTCTCAGGTTTCTTGCCAGTTAATCTAAAATAAAATACTGCCAAATATATATTTCTCATTATCTTATGATTGGAAGCATGCCAGAACTTCAGTTAAACCACACTTCTTCCCTTATCCCACGCTGAGGAATTACTTGTGTTGTTCTTTAAATAAGAGCTCTAGGACAACAGTGTTATTCTTACCTGTGATTGCTGAAAGGAATACAGGCTTTTAAATTGCAGCCGAGGAAAGCAAAGCTGTTTCCGGATGGGGTTTACTGGCTCCCCCCTGCCAGAGGCCCACGTTTCCATGTAGATGAATGGGACAGTGCTGAGAAGAGATTATTGAACTTGAATGTTTTAAAATGATTGCATTTAGAATTACTTGTTTAGCTGACTGTAGTAGGATGATCTTTATCTCTCCTAGGTTAAGCATGGGCTGCTAACCACAAGATCCGCCAGCCACCCTTAGGGAGAAAGATGAGGCTTTCTACTCCAGTGAAAGGATCGTTTCCAGGAACCCACAGTGGCAGTTCTACTCTAGTCTTTAGGGTCGGCTCGCTGTGAGTCAGCATCAACCTGATGGCACTGAGTTACCTAGAGGGCAACACAATGGGTCATGTGTTCGTTTCCGTCACTGCCATCTAGATTCTCACAAACAGTCTTATAGCAACACACATACATTGTCTTGCAGCTCTATAGGTCAGATGTCTGATTAGGTCTGACCAGGCTGAACCCAGATGCTGGCAGGGCAGATTCCTTTGGGGTGCGACAGAGGCGCGCTCCTTTCCTGGCTGATTCAGGTTACTGGCCACACTTCAGTTCCTTGCTGCTTGGCAGCCAGGGTCATCCATAGCTTCTCGAGGCTGTCTACCTTCATTAACTCCTAGACCCCCTCCTCTGTCTTCAGAACCAACCATAGCAGGCTGCCTCCCTCTCTCATGATTTGCTCATGCATCTCTGACGTACTCCTCTGCATTCTCTGTTACTTAGAAGCCTCATGTGATTAAAGTGCTCTCAATACTCCCTAGCAATCTCTTGCATCTCATGGTCTATAATCTTAATCACAAGCAAATCTCCTTTGTCATTAGTTAGCAGGATTACAAATCCCAGGAATTAAGGCCTGGATATTATTTTGAGAGGTGGATAGCATCACCCCACCATCCACAGTCGTCCATTGTCTGCTGTTAGTGGTCTTCTTCTGGTTTGCTTTGTGCAAAGTCCATTTATTGATGCTCACTCTAAGTCGTTGTTTCTGAAACCTACTTATCCACTGAACTCAGCTGAGAGCTTTCCATAAGGTACCAAGGAATTCTTTACCCCAGACGAAATGTATCACACTTCCTAAGGGTGACGACATTGACTTCATTCTATATTAAATATCAGGGTCTATTAATTACGATCTTATTAAAGCATTCAAAATAGAACCTAAAATTATACACTCCAAGTAAAAATCTGTGTCTTCGGTTTGAATGTTGTTAGATGCCATGGAGTCAGTTCCAACCCATAGCGACCCTGTGCATAACGGAGCGGAGGGCTGCGCTCTCCTGCACCACCCTCGCAGCGGTTCCTGTGCCGGAGCCTATTGTTGCACCCATTGTGTTAATGCTTCTGGTTGAGGACTTCCTCCTGTTACTGCTCCTCCACTTTTCCAAGCAGGATGTCCTTCCCAAGGGACTTTATGCCCAAAGTATGTAAGAAGAAGTCTTGCCATCCTTGCAATTAAGGAGCACTCCGACCCTACTTCTGGTCAATGAAGGTCAATGCTACTAGATGACTAGCAGCATTAATGTCAACCGGGGACTGATTAGAATCTTTGCCCCCCCTCCCCCCACTGGAGCTACATTTTTATTCAGTGCATCTGGGACTTAAAATTTTACAGTTTGCTCAAGTCCATAGTAGTGTCAGTGCTGTTCATCTGTGAGACACACTTTGAAGAGTGAGGCTCTAGAGCAGCAGCTCTCAACCCGGGCATCACAAATGACCCTTTCACGGGGGCGTCCGATTCATAACAGTAGCAAAATGACAGTGATAAAGTAGCAACGAAAATAATTTTATGGTCGGGGAGTCACCACAACATGAGAAACTGTATTAACGGGTCACATTAGCAAGATCGAGAACCACGACTCTAGAGAATTATAAGGCAGTCTGGTGGCATAATGTGGTAACCACTGGGCTGCTAAGTGCAATGTCAACAGTTTATACCCAGCAGTGAGCCCATGGAGTTGAGGCTGTCTACCCCCAGGTCAGTGTGAGTCCGAATCAAATGATTGGCAATGGCTTGATCTTGGTTTAGAGAATTACAATTATTAAAAATGCCAATATCAATATAGATCTATAGCGGGTAGACATCATTAGCCACAATTACAGGAAAAGGCTGCCATCTGTCTGTCCAGTTTGTCCTACTGTGGTGGCTTGCCTGTTACTATAACACTGGAAGCTATGTCACCAGTATTTCAAACACCAGAAGGGTCACCCAAAGTGGACAGATTTCAGTGGAACTTGCAGAGTAAGGAAAGCCTACTACATTGGAATATCCTGTCTACTTCTGAGGCATTAGTCATCAGAAAACCTTCTAAATAGCAATAGAACACTACTGGACATAGTGCCAAAAGATGGAAGGCTGCTCACTTCTGAGGGATTAGCTAACGAAACCCTTATGACTATCAAGGAAAGAATAATGAGCCTCTCAGGTTGAAAGGAATTCAAAAGATGACGTGGGAAGGGCTGCCTCCTCAAAGTAGAGTCTGTTCTTCTCCTGTGGATGGAGCAAGACTTTCCGAACTGTCATTTGTTGATGGGGCGTTACTCAAGGTGTGAAGAAACAGCTGCAAACACCCATTAATAACAGGGATGTGAAGTATATGAAGTGTGAATGTAGGAATATTAGAAGTTATCAAAATTGAATTGGAACACATTAAAAAAATCAATATTGTAGGCATTAGCGATCTGAAACAGACCGGCTTTGGTCATTTTGAATCAGACAATTACATGGTTTCCTTTGCTGGAAATGACAGATTTATGAGGAAAAGCATCACCTTTGTCATCCGAAAGGGCATTTCAAGATACGCCTTGAAGTACAATGTTGTTTGTGACAGGATACTATCTATACGCATACAAAGAAGACCAGTAACTATTACTCAAATTTACCCACCAACCACTAAAACTTATAATAAAGAGGTTGAAGAATTATGCTAATATCTCAGCCAGAAACTAATCAAGATGCATTGGTAATTTTATCGAGAATTGGATTGAAAAAGTTGGAAACGGGAAGGATCCAGACCGAAAAATCGAACTCACTGAAATGGAGTGGATTCAGATTCATAGTGACCTTCCAGGACAGAGGAAAGCCCTCCTGGTTTTCTGAGACTACATATCGCTACAGAATTAGAAAGCCTCACCTTTCTCCCTAGGAGTGGCTGCTGAGTTCACACTGATGACCTTGTGGGTAGCAGACCAAAGTGAAATCCACTAAGCCACTAGGCTCCAAGGAAGGAAAAAGAGTTGGGAAATAGGCCTTGGTGATAGAAATGACACTAGACTCAACACAGCTGACCCCCTGAGCTTAGGCTCTTAGTTTCCAGAACTGTAAGACTGTACTCTCTTAGTCCTACGTACCACCAAGCTTCTGGTGTTTTTCCCAGCTCCAGGAAGCTAAGACCTTAAGCCTACGACCTTCATCAGTCTACCTGGACTCCTTTTATCACGAATTGTTCACTTTCTGTACAGAACAGTGAGCATGTGCCGCCACCCAAGCTTTTGAATTTCCAATGGTCTTCAGAAAACTCAAGATGAAATGAACCCGACTGCTATGTGTTATTGTTCAGAGGACAGCGCAGGGTTAAAGTAGTTGATGTAGTGACGGAAAAGGTAACATTTGATGAGAAAAACGGAAAGAGCTGCTTCGTCTGTTTTCTTTTCTGGAGATTAGGACCGTTCTAAATGTTTTCAGGCAATCTGATGAAAAGTTTCAGAAAAGCAAAGTAAACGGCAATTCAGTCTCCAGCTTTTAATTCTTAGTACTCCATCTCCTTCCTATGTGTTTGATCTGAAGTACAATTTAGACCAAGAGAAATAAAGACCTTTTATTTTTTAGCCCACAAACCCCATCTGGAGACTCCAGCTGAGATTACAATTTTCTAAGGCTAGAGGTAGAATTTATCAATTACCAGCTGCTCCTTAGCTAGATAGTTTGAGTAGCTTTTTTATGTCTTTAAATGCCAAATGATTGAGGATTAGCACTAATTACACGTAACATATTAAACTACTGTAGCTCTCTAACATTAATAGTGACTAGCAGAATTTTTGGAATTAGACCAATATTTAGCACCTCATTAAGGAAGCTTTTCATGTTTTACTGGTAAGTTAAAGATTTGACTTCCGTATCATAAAATAGTTTTTGCCTTTTACACAAAACATGAATAAGAACCCTTAGATCTCGCCCCCAAATTGATAAATGAACAAGGAAGCTTAAATATTCATTTGCTATTCTGATGAAGATGGTTATAGATTTTCTATGGCAAGATAAAATAAAAAATTAGGACAGTATAATTAGGTAAATATTAGTGTTTATATAGTGTAGGTTTCACAGTTCAAGCATCACTTTTCATATTTAACCAGAAAGTTAAAAGATAAACTTTTAGGATATTGAAAGTGACCAACCATGGACTTTTTGGATGTTGAGTGGGGGAATATCTACAGGCACAGATTAGCCAGCAAGCAAGTTGGTGCTGGCTTACAGTAAGGGACTATGAACAGGCTTAATTGTGTTTCTAACTAGTTGGTAGTGCACACTTTCACAAAAGTTTCACCATATCTTTGTGCTAAGTAAGCAAGCACAATAAAGTATAATCCATCAGCAGCATATTCTGCAATGAGAAACAGGCTACACTGAAGACTTCTGCTGTTGTTTGCACCATGTGGCTTACTTACCATATGTGTTGTATGATTTTGAACAACTTTGTTGCTGTTGCGGATGGATTACCTAATAAACAAAGCCAGCACTAGCTTACTTGTGATTTCTTACTAATCTGTAGTGAACAAGGCTCATGTTTGCTTGCTTACTAATTGATCTTTAGTGAACAATATAAAACGTGTTTCACAATATTTTGTCGTGAAAAAAACCCATTTGAATTGTTCACTAATACTTAGTAAGAAAGCATGAGTAAATCTGTGCTTACTTTGCTTGCTAGGTACTCCCCCTCTGGTAGGGACTATACATTTGAAAAGAGGCTTCAATTCTCTAGGAAGATGCTGGTAAGTTTGTAAGATAAACAACAGCCAGTCACAGCTAGAAAAAGAATACTTGATGCAGTGAAAAAAGTCAAATTGTTCACCTCAGATTATTCAGTAAACACAAGTAAGGCTGTGCTTACCTTGCATATTGGGTAATCTAATACTGGTTGTTGCTATTCAGTGCCGTCAAGTCATCCAATCTTTTGGTACAACAGAATGTATTACTGCGCAGTCCTGCACCATCCTCTCAACATTGCTATGTTTAAGCCATTGTTGAAGCCACTCTGATGAAGAGTGAATATACAAGGCATACTTGCTTATTGAATTATGAATTAAATTTCTGGGATGTGTCCTAGTCTATAAAATGTCTATGACCACAAATAATGTATGCATTTTGTACAGGAATGGCTTCCAAGATATCCTCTTTAGAAGTCTAGTGGCTTTCGGGTGCCATTCTTGAACCCAAGCCTGAAAGCATGGTCCTAGCATGTACGTAGTTCAGCTAGATTTAATGGAATCCACCAGTTCTGCTGGCAAGGTTTATTTTACGGCAAATGGATATAAGAAGAGTATATAAAAAGGGGAAAGTTAATAATAATATTGGTCTTCTCTTCCTCAGTATGATGTAACCAGAGTATAATCGGTGGGAAACACCAAAACATATTCCTGTGGCGATGCTGGGAGGGTGGAGGGAAGGTGGGGTAGAAAGGGGGAACCGATTACAAGGATCTACATATAACCCCCCTCCTTGAGGGACAGACAACAGAAAAGTGGGTGAAGGGAGACGGCGGACAGTGTAAGACATGACAAAATAATAATAATTTGTAAATTATCACTGGTTCACGAGGGAGGGGGGCAGGGAAGGAGGGGCAAAAGTGAGGAGCTGAGACCAAGGGCTCAAGTAGAAAGCAAATGTTTTGAGAGTGATGAAGGCAACAAATGTACAAATGTGCTTGACACAACAGATGTATGTATGGATTGTGATAAGAGTTGTCCGAGCCCCAATAAAATGATTTAAAAAAAGAGAAGAGCATGTAGTCCTAATTGTACAGACACTTCTCTCAATATGTTTGAGCAGGCCTGTTGTTCTATACTCTTGAAGAAACAGCCATGTTGAGCAGTAGTGCTTACAGATAAGTTATGGCCCGATTGTTTTTTTCTTGTTTGCCTGTTAGCTACTCTACAGCATGGATTCCCTCTGAGTGCCAAAAGAATTATTTCAAATAAAACAAAGGATTACACCAGCCCATTACAGCCTACTAAAGTACCCTAAAATTTATTACAATCTTGATTACTTATTCTCCGAAAGCTCAACAATTCTTAACCAAAAGTACAAATATTGTGCAAGGTAGGTGTGTTAAGGGAAAATAAAAAGGCTGCTGTGACTAAACATACCATATATACGCATGTATAAGCATAGTTTTCCAGCACCTTTTAAATGCAATTTTTGTGGTAAAATTAGGTGCCTCGGCTGATAGTCGGGTCGGCTTATACTCGAGTATATACGGTACACCACCCAGCCAGACTTCTGATCAGCTGCTAGCTATCAAAGAGCAACCAATACAGGGAGGAAAGCAAACCTCTTGAGGTGAAGATGATTATGCACTGAAGATAGCCCTTCTACAGAAGTTTCTCCCTTGTCTTTAGGAAGATAGATTCACCTAGACAAGCAGTACAGTGCCTGCAAGCAGGAGGTTATTTAAGAGTGCCAATTATGGCTCCAGAGAAGTTCATTTGAATTCTTTCATGTTTCAGAAATATTAGAAGGTGAAGGAAGTATCTTTTATTGCAGTGTCTTAAAAGAGATCAGAGCTGATCAAAGCTTGTCGAGTTCTAAACACTTGCGGGATTTAACTAAGGCATTGCTTTCATATAACACAGACAACTGACATTTGTCATATTATTTTGCTACTGATACTAATCAAATCATGATGGTGACTTGTTATGACTTCTTTTGATTTTATGTTTGTTTTTTTTTTTTAAAGAGCATGCAATCACCACTTACCCCAAAGTGGGGGGAAATAGGATATAAAAAACTTTGGTATTTAAATTTATAAGCCGGATTCACTTTGAAAATAGCATTTGTTGTTTCTTTGCAAATTAGAATCTCATGATAGAATGATATTTTAGAGATGTAAAGAACATTTCCTTCAAATGTCTGATTTTCCTGATCCTTAATAAATTGGAAACCATAACTCAAAGAAAATAAAATATATTAAAAGCATGACTCCTATGATTACATTGATATTTTTTTACCTACTTTTGTCCTTGAAAGTATATCTGGGCCATTTTATGGTGGTATTAATCAATATCCTGTTAGGCCCCAAACTGGCGACAACATACTTTTATGCTTTGTTATGGAAAAAGCAGAGAAAGGTCCCATTTTTCATGTATGACCCTACAGCATTATAAGAAAAACTCCCTCCCATTTTCAGCCTAAACAGCAATCTCTGTTTGCAGCTGCTCTTTTCAGTAACCTGATTAAAACTGAATGATAACTATTTTCCCAGCCTTGCTGTACTTATGATTGCTACAGTAAATGGCCACAATCTTCTTTCTCCAGATAGGATATTTTCCCTGAAGAAAGTCAATGTCTTTTAGCTCACCGTTCTGAAGACTTCTTTTCCAGGCCAAAAGTGAAAGTTGTTTGATCAAAGCAATGTTTACAACCAACGGTCACCTCATCAAGAAGCTAGCTAAAGATGAGAGAGTTAGAGCCCTACCTATAAAATAAGGATTTTGTTCATTAATAAGTTTGAGAAGACAGACATAAATAAGTATGATGCTAGGACCAAAATTGTTCCCTAACTATTTTTTAAAAGACTTTTAGGCTCTGATATCTATTTAAGAGATAGGAAAGAAATCTTCTCTTTGGATAATGTTCTGCTGTTTGCTAGTAAATATTGAGGTGAAGCCAAGGCATCTACTTACTAAGATTTATAATTAAAAAAGCCTGATACATCCTTAACTAGAGAATCTCAAGTTCTGAAATATAAAGGCAATTAGAGGCAAAAGCTACATTTAAACAGCATCTCAGAGGTGGTAAGGAACTGAACGTCTTCTAATACACCTGATATAACTGTCTTTTCTATATCCCTGACACAAAATCATCCAGCTTTCCCTAGAAAATGTCTGCAAACAGGAGTCATTTTCTAGTTCATAAAAGAACCTATTGCCTTATTGCTTAACATGAATGGAGAAACACTTTTTATTATGTTGCCCGAACACCTGCTTCCCCAAATCACCTCCTGTCAGTGCCAATTCTGGACAATGAAATGACGTAACAAAGTCAAATCTTCCAAATTCAGTCCCTCCAAGCCTAACATTTTCCAGTATTTCAACTCTTGAAAGACAATGCTATACAAAAGGGATCACAATAACCTGGACGAGTGCCGAGAAGTTCTTGGCTTCCTTTTTGCAATTTATGTGAATGTGTGTGCTTATCCTTATGTGAGAGTGAGGGTATGTGTTAGCTCCCCAGTTCATTAGCTGGCTTTTGCAGACAGAGGAGCCAGACTTTCTTCCTGCAAATGTTAGTTCTCACTACATCCTGAATCTAAGCACCACTGTGATGTCTTCATGTTCTCTATTTTACCTTTGTAATTTCTAATGTCCACGGCAATGGCTACACAGCACCCACAGACAGAATTCATGACTAATGGGTTTATTAAGGAAGTTAACAAGCTGTAATGGCAGTGAGAAATCAGGATAGTAGTTTATCAGGCCAAAGTTACAAAATTCTGGGTTTTTTTTTTCCAGGCCTGCTAATAAATGCCCAAAGAGCAATCCAGTCCTCTATAAATTTCACCCAGAAGGTATTGAACTCAAGTTCCCTGGGTCAGCAAATCCAGCTCCCTGAATTAAGTGCCCAGAGGAACCCCACACCAGTAAGCCTCAGCCCGAAGGCACTCAGCTCCACTCTCATCAGTCAGCAATTCCAGCTTCCCCGGTCAAGTGCCCAGAGAAAGCCCACTCTGGCAGCCAGCCTCCTGCACAAAAGCACTCAGCTTTCCCTGCTCTGTAGGTTGTGAAGTCCACCACTCTCTTTCATGCTCTGGCTCCTGATTCTACTGCTGCTCTTCTGATGTAATAGATGTCTTCTTGACCGTGGAGCTTCACTGCACAGGTGTCTGAGGTCCAGAGGACTCGCTCCACTCATGGCTTTTGCTAGTAATGAGATCCCTCTCCCTGCTTCTCAGAGGGCTCCTGCCAAACGCATCAGAATGACATTGCAGGGAATCCCATTCACAATTACTCACAAGAGTATCCTATAACATCCTCCCCCATCTTCTTACCAAACTCTTGAAGGAAAAGATCATTTGGAAGGAGCTAAAGAGTTTGGCTAGAAGAGCCACATTAACTACGTAATTCACTAACCCTGAAATCCTTATCGACTAATATGCCATCCATGGTAGTCATCTAAGACATGTACTCATTCTACAAATCTAGATGATACAGATATACAGGTATATAAACATAACTACACCATAGCTGGCTGACATGTCTAATTAGTATAACATAGTGCTGACAGGGCAAAGTATTTAATGTTTTCCGGGAAAACTGATATATAAATATGGTAACAAATATCTTCAACTAGAAGATATTTGGTGTGGTACAATTAAAGCATCCTGCTGCTAACCAAAAGGTCAGTGGTTCAAACTCACCACCCACTTCAAGGCAGTAAAATGTGATAAGTTGCTCCTATGAAGATTACAGACTTGAGGCAGTTCAACTTGAATTGACTCAAAATCAATGCGTAATTTTCAATTAGTCTTCCACTTGGACCATATATCTCCATATGTTCCTATATATTAAAGCATTCATATATGAAGGTACTTCAAAAATTAATGAAAGAAAGAATTAAAAGAAAATGGAATTTTCTCACCAACTTTTTGAAGCCCTTGTGTGAAACAGAAAGATTTCTCCCAAGTCCTCTCCCCCAAATATGTTAGATGCAGGACACTGCTTGCAGCTAATGGTAAATGATTGTCAAATTACCTCCCTGAAGGCAGTCAGTTGCCAGACAACTGTCTGGACTGGTAGGGCCTGCTCCCTACTATTAAGGACAATGGGCTACTTCTCCCTAAAGGCTTGAGACCATTAGCTTGGTTCCTGTAGGTGGGGTTCACACCTTACTGATAATGGTTTCTATGGAGATCCAGAGAACAAGTCAAACCAGCTCAGTGACATCCAAAGTTAGGCTGCCATCCTGAATCTAGGATCCACCCTTCTTGTCACATATGTACCCCCAATCCCTCCTCTTCCTATTGTGTGCATATCCCTAGATTGTCCATCTCTCTGCTGTATAACCTATAGTGCAACCCCTTCCTGTGAGTATGTCTTTACCTGTAATTAGTGGGTTTGCATGACCCCCAAAGAGATATAGGCCTGGATTAGCAACAAAGAGCTCTCTCTCAGCTTCCCCTCTTGGCCTCTCATCGGTTCCCCCTCTCCTCTCCCGTCCTCACTCCCCTGTCTCCTTTACCCCTGTCCTCCTTCCCTTCCTCCTCTCTCCATGTGGACCACCAAGTGGGGCTGAGGTGAGCATTGCTACCATGAAGTGTGTCTGACTCCATTATTTCAATCTCTTATCTCTCATGCTCTCAATGACTTTATTATAATCTTTATATATCTCAACCATACAATTGTGCCTATCAAAGCTGAGATTAGTGGTGGGGGGCTGGCCCTTCCCTTACAAGCCCCCTCAGGTACAAAAAATATTTTTCTTTAGTCTTCAAAACACTTAGTGAAGTACGAAATGCAACTTTGGATTTAGTCTACGAAGCAACTTTAACTTGATTAGCTGATTTAGCTAATCTCTCTACCTCTGAGTAGTTTTCCCCTTGACATTAAACTTTCTGGTTCTCCCTTCCTGGTTTCTCCTATCTCAGAACACACATTGTGATTTTTGTAATTTGGTTTCAAGTCCTTCTGATTAGCTAACTATAGATAGACTGGAAAATCAGAGTCATTTCATCATTTAGTATAAATAACTGGACTGTGCTCTAGTGGTAGAGATCAAAGAGCACTGAATAAGGAAGTACCTGTTACTGCATTAGATCTACAGTATTAACAAATGTCCCTAAATCTAGAGGATATACATACACTAGTGTGAGATGGTATATGACCATGGATAGCAAGGAGAAATGAGCTAATGTTGATTTGCCCCTTCCAAGTATTTTAACTTTAGACAAGATACAACTCCTCTGAAGTTGTGAAATGTGGGGAAATTATTTTCTTTTAGACTTCTTATAAAGCATTACCAAGAAAATAAAATTTGAATTTATGAATAGCCTGCAATGTTTCAAACATGTCCCGAGATAATTTACATATTTAAAATTGTTTTTCTTTTATATATAAAATATCTATGTGCCTTAAACATATGTGAATACATTACCACTATGCTTGACACACAACATACAACTGACATGTTTATAGCCTCTCTTCTGTAGAGTAAAATAGTAGACAAATCTATGATCAATGATCAAACAACCTGCCATCCTCCATGTTGTATTGCCCATTGAACAATGATAATAATAAATTCACTAATAATGCATTTTAATACATTAACGAATTTAAATGTATCTAGGATAGTCAGATATATGATTACACACTAATTCTAGCATGAAGTGTTTAAAGAGATTCAAATGTTTTATCCCACCTCTTAATCTATTAAGACTTTTAGCTAGGTATAAAATTATACACTCTATTTATCAGAACAGTGTATATACTATCCTTTTTCAAGTGCAATGTACAAAATGCATATTTTTAAATTACCTGTCTTACATGTACATATGCAAATATATTTAGATGAGGATGGGGAAATAAATCTATGAGCCTACATTTATAGGTTTAGTATTAAGGTAGCAGAAGGACATTGGGCCTCCACTCAAGTACTCCC
>NW_022103922.1:11778404-11795187 GCF_000313985.2 Echinops telfairi | reverse complement strand
AAATGGAATGATCATTCATTCCAAAGAGAAGACAAAAAAAAAAAAAAAAGAATGATGATGGTAACATTTGTATAAATGTGCTTGACACAATGATGTACGTATGGATTAGGATAAGAGCCCCCAATAAAATGTTTGCTTAAAAAAAAATTACCTATCTTAGTGTAAAGCTTCACAAAATGTTCCAATAAGCCTTCAAAATATGGGTTCCTATTACAAATTAAACTGCGTGCAGTAATTTGAGTTTCAGGTTTCTGTGTCCCTAGCATAGTGTAGCCTTTTATTGTGAATGCCCTTCTAGCACATTTCCCTGAAACTTGTAGATATTTCATTCATTGTTGTGAGATTTCTATAGTGATGAAATAAAAAATAGCAAAGCAATTTTGACTGTGTTCATACATAAAACGGAATTTTTAGGTGTACAATGCGTATGTATATGAGACAAAGTTATTTTAACTGTGTTAGGGCGGGTTGATTAGGAAAACAAACTCAGAGACATTCATATATGTACAGGAAAGAGCGATATATATCAAGAAGTAGTTATATATCAAGAAAACATCCCAGCTCAGTCCAACTCAAGTTTGTAAGTCCTATACTAGTTCATAAGTCCCCCTTCAGACTCACACAGTCACAAGCAATGATGAAGAATGAAGGAAGATCACAGTTTGGTGAGTGCAAACTTGTGTGGTTCCAATGCTAGTGGACATAGCACTGGACTTTGTCAGCCATCAGGGTCAGTCAGCAGGAAGGTGAAGAAAGAGAGAGAAGGGGAGATTTCCAGCATCCTGCTTAAAAGAAGGCTACACCCAAAGGAGTTACCATCAGGCTGTAATCTGATTGACAAGTTTAACTCCAGCCCTACACGTTTATATATCTTCAAGTTGACCTGAAATTATGTAACTACCACACTGAGCATGTTCAAGAATGCTCATAATACAACACAGAAAACTTTGGCTTAAGCAAAAGTGATTTTTATTGGAAAGGGGGAGTATAAATATGATCCCAGTTCAAAAGAGGCTAAAACCGCTTTCTTTTCTGAAAATGTATCACCTTTTCCTTTAATGCTAACAAATGCAGGATGGTGTGAGGTGAAGAACACCATCTGTCACTGCAGAGCTAACAAGACACTGAGCGATATATTATGCAATGAAGAATGGTGAATGCTGCAGCAAAATGAGTTCAACTGCAGTTGTCAGAAGATTGCTCCGAAGCTTGCAGTGCTGTTCTTTCCTAAACTCCTTTATATTATCTAGCAGCTTGATAGTCTTTCAGTTTCTCATTGGCCTAAAATTTACTATCTCTCCCTTTAATCCAGTCAAGTTTAGATGATGCTACAGGCTGGGAACTATTTCTGTTGCATGATAGTATTTAACATGATTATTATATAATTTCTTGATTCTTTCAATAAAAGTTTTTGTGGAGGAAGTATTATGAGTCAAGCACTGCAGTAGGCACTGGAATGTGATACCTAGAGCAGGACATCGTTGTTGTTGTCGTTGTTGTTGTTAGGTGTCATCAAGTCAGTTGTGACCCATAGTGACCATATGCACAACAGAACAAAACACTGCGTGGTCCTGTGCCATCCTCACAATTGTTCCTATGCCTGGGCCCATTGATGTAGCCACTGTGTGAATCCATCTTGTAGAAGATCTTTCTCTTTTTGGCTTCCCTTCCACTTTACCAAACATGATGTCCTTCTCCAGGGACTGGTCTTTCCTGATAATATATCCAAAGGATGTAAGACATAATCTTGCCATCCTTGCCTCGAAGGAGCACTCTGGCCTTGATTTCTTCCATTACAGATAGGTTTGTCCCTTTTAGTCTACAAATCTGACTAAACATGGAACTTTCCATGGTACTTTCAACATTCTTTCTCCAGTGTCACAATTAAAATGCATCAATTCTTGTAAGCATCTATTCAATGTCCAACAATCATATACATATGATGCGGTGGAGACTACCATGGTTGGATCATGCATAACTTAGTCCACATCTGGCATCCTTTCTCTTTAATACTCTAAAGAAATCTTGTGCACAGATTTAACCTAATGCAATACCTACTTTGATCTCTTGACTGTTGCTCCCATGCTGCATTGGTTGTGGATCCATGTAAGACAAAATCCTTGACAATTTCAAACTTTTCTTGATTGATCATGATGTTACCTATTGGTCCACTTATGAGGAATTTGGTCTTCCTTACATTAATCTTCAGCAGCAAGTTTTCAATTCCTCCTCACTTTCAGCAAATAAGGTTGTGTTATCTGCATACTTTGGATTGTTAACAACACATCCTCTCATCCTGTTACCATATTATTCTTTTTATAATCTAGCTTCTCTGATAATTTTCTCAGCTTACATATTGAACAAGTATGGTGAACCCCAACTTTTCCTGATTTTAAACCATGTAGTATTCTGTTCATACGACTACCTCTAGATCTATGTCCAAGTTCCTCATGAGCACAACAAATTGTTCTGTAATTCTCATTTTTTTAAGGTTATCCAAAGTTTATTATCTTCCATACAGTTGAATGCCTTTGCATAGTCAGTGAAACACAGTAAACATCTTTCTGGTATTCTCTGCTTTGAACCAAGACCCTTCAGCAATGATATATCTTGTTCGGCATCCTCTTCTGACTCTGGCCTGAACTGATGGCAGTTCCCTGTCAGTGTACTGCTGCAACCGTTGTTGGATGATCCTAAGCAATATTTTACTTGAGTGCAACATCAATTATATCATTTGATAATTTGAGCACTCTGTTGGTTTACCTTTCCTTGGAATGGCCAAAACTATGGCTCTCTTCCTGTCAATTGACCAGGTAGCTATCTTTCAATTTTCCTAGCATGGACAAGAAAGTGCTTCTTCAGCTTTCTGAAACATTTTAATGGGTATTCCATCAGTTCCTTGAGCTTTATTTTGGCTAATACATTTAGTGCAGTTCAAAATTTTTCCTTCAGGACCATTGGTTTTTGTTCATAAGCAACATCCTAAGATGCTGGAATGTCAACTATTTCTTTTTGGTACAGTAACTTTGTGTATTCTTTCCAACTTCTCTTGATGCTTCCTGCATCATTCAATATTTTGCCCTTAGAATCTTTCAAGCTTGCAACTTGAGTCTTGAATATTTTGAGTTTCAGCTCTGCTGTGTGTTCTTCCCCTTTATTTTCTAATCCTAGGCCCTTGCATATTTCATTATAATAGTTGTCTTTGTCTTCTGGAGCTGCCCTTTGAAATTTTCTATTCAGCTCCTTCATCCTTTTATCCCGTTGTTTCACTTCCTCTATAGTTAAGGGGAAGTTTAAGAGTCTCTTTTGATATCCACTTTGATCTTTTCTTTCCTCTATTTTTAATGACATTTTGCTTTCTCCATGAATAATGGTTTTAATGTCTTCCTGCCGTTCATCAGGTCTTCTGTCATTAGTGTTCAATGTGTCCAATCTGTTCTTGAGATGTTCTCGAAATTCAGAGGTGATATACTCAAGATCGTATTTTGGCTCTTGTGGGCTTGTTTTTAATTTTCTTCATCTTTATCCTGAACTTATTTATGGGCATACAAACTTACATATTAATTTACATAAGAGCTTTATCCTGAACTTATAATGAATGAATGGCTTCTCAAAAAAAAACCTTAGTGCCCCTCATGGATATTATCTCATTGGGACCCTACTGAGGGAAAATAGCAAACAAAATCAACTAAAATAAAGGGTGATAATTGTTATAAATATTGTAGAGCATCTTCTGGTAAATGAAGATATGAGTCTGAGAAAACGCAAAGTATCTAAGAGGAAGCAATGTCTTTGCTAAACTTGAAACGGATGTACAGATTAGCCAGGTGAAGAGGAGCGTCAGGTACTTAAAGAATAAGAAGGTGAAATCTTGACGTCTACATGGAGTTTGAAATTTTGGTAGAACTAGGGAAGGAATCTGAAATAGAATCGACTAGAAACAAGACACAGGACATAGTGATGTTTTTGTTCGTAGCCCTTGAGTGAGGCCTAAGTCATAGTGACTGTATGTCCAATTGAAGACACACTGCCTCGTCCTGTGCCCTCCTCACAGTCTTTGCTCTGTTTGAACTCATTGTTGCAGCCACGATGTCAATCCATCTCACTGAAAGTCTGTTTCTTTTTCACTGACCTTCTATTTTACCACATTTCCTCCAGGACTAGTTCTGCCTGGTGAATATGCCCAAAGTACTTAAGACAAAGTTTCACCAACCTGGCTTCTAAGAAACGTTTTAGCTGTGCTTCTTCCAGAACACACTTATTCATTCATCTGGCAGTCCATTAAATAGTCTTCAAAAACACCAGAGTTTAATGTAGCACTTCTTCTAAGGTGTTACTTATCATTATCCAGCTTTCATATTAGTCTTGGGCAATTAAAAATGTTATGGCTTTGGTATTGGTACTATTTATTACCTTAGTCTTCAAGGTGACCTATTTGCTCTTTGATTCTTGAACAGGTTATTTTACAGTAAATTTACCCAATACACATTGAGGAAGTGGCAGACTTTGGACCTCTGCTCAAGCCTTCCCTCAATGTAAGAACAACCTGGCATTCTGTGATGCTCACTCTCCTGACATAGTCACTGAAGACATAATGGGTGCATAAGCAAATGTGGTGAAGAAAGCAGATGGTGCCTGGCTATCAAAAGATATAGTGTGTAGGTTCTTAAAGCCTTGAAGTTAAATAAGTGACCATCTAGCAGAGAAGCAACAAGCCCGCATGGGAGAAGCACACCAGCCTGTGTGATCATGAGGTGTCGATGGAATCAGGTAACAGGCACCAGAAGACCCCAAACAAACAAACAAAAAACATATTGTTGAGAATTAGGGGGTCAGAGCAGAGATCCCAAACCCATCTGTAGACAATAGCACGTCCGCTCACAGAAGGGTCACAATGAAGGGACGAATCAGCCAGGGAGCAGGATAGCACCAATGAAATGCACAATGTTCCTCTGGTTCTTTGAGGCTTCCTCATCCTCCACTATCATGACCCCAGTCCTGCCTTGCACTATGGGCTAGATCAGATCATGTACACTGATACAGATAAGAGCTCACAACACACAGAATGCAGGCCAGATAAACCTCTCAGGAACAGAATTGGGCGTAGTGATACCAGGAAGGTAGGAAGAAGGTGGGCAGAGGAGGGGATAAAAAGGGAACCAATTGGACTTATCAACACATAAACCATCACCCCCGCCCCCACCACCGCAGGGGGATAGACAACAGAAACATGGGTGAAGGGAGACAGTGGTTGGTGTAAGAAATGAAAACTAAAACTAATAATTTATAAGGGGTCATGAGAGGAGAAGTGGAAGAGGAAGGGAAAAAAGAAGAGCTGATCCCAAGGGCTCAGATAGAAAGTAAATGTTTAGAAAATGATGATGGCAACATATGTAAAATATGCTTGAAACAACTGATGTATAGCATGTTTTAAGAGCTGTAAGAGGCTCAATCAAATGATTAAAATAAAAAATAGTCCAATACAATAGGTTGGGCAATATTATAATGGCTGATTCCATGAGTGTTGATTGTGGATGCAAGTGAATCAAAATCCTGAATCACTCCAATATTGTCTCTGATTTTCATGATGTACTTTATTGGTCCGGTTGTGAGGACTTCCATTTTCTTTAAATTCAGTTGCAGTCAATACTGAAAGCTGTAGCATTTGACATTCATTAGTAAATGCTTCAAATCTTTATTTTGGCAAGCAGTGTTGCGTTATCTTCATACAGAAGGGTGTAAAGAGTCTCTCTTCAATCCTGGTTCCATAATCTTCTTCATATAGTTCAATTTATTGGATTGTTTGCTCCACATACAGATTGAATAAGTGTAGTGAAAGGACTCAACCCTGAAGCACACTTGTACTTAATTTTAAATGAACCAGTATCTCCTTTTTCTGTACCAATGGCTGCATCTTGGTCTGTGTATTGGTTCCACATGAGCACAGATAAGTGTCTGGAACCCAAATTTTCCTAATGTTTTGCATAGTTTATGATCTTCACAGGCAAATACTTCTGTATAATCAATAAAATACAAGTATACATCTCAATGGTGACATAAGTTAACATTTATCTCTTTTTTTTCTGGCCACAATTTGAAAACTTTAACTCATTAAAAGCCATTGAAAGAAGTGAAACTCACCAGACTTGGATTTGGGTAAAATCATCCTATTTGCAAGGCAGAGTTACAGTCAAAGGAAATAATATTGAAATTTGATTTCATATTGGGTACACGTGTAATTACCAAAGTAAGCAATGACTAAGAAGCAGGTAATTGGATAAATTAGCACAGTGCTATGTATGTTTATACATCAGGAAGCCAAAGAACAACTGTGCACATTCATAATGCAGAAAAATATAAATCTAGGCTCCTTGCCACACATATGGAATGGTTCATAATCTTCGGATATGGAAGGAACTATCTTCATAGTAACTAGGCTTCCAGATGATTTGTATGTTGAGAAAATACTGTTATAGGATTTAGAATATGTATTTTAACCTATTTTATCTGTTTGCACAAATGACAGACAATGGATATAAAAATTAATCACCCATGATATTAATAATAAAGCATGCAAATAAATATGTAGCTACATTGTACAAGTAGGAAAATTTTTCCTTTCTTGTTTTAAAGATTTAATATGAAAAATGCAAGGCAATAGCAAAGTTAAAGAATGCAAAGTATAGCTGTAAGTAGAAAAAGATTTTTGCAAAGTTTGTCTTTATGGTTACTTTTAGAACATGTTCCCGTACTGAAACGCATTGAAGTTATTTCTGCAGTACTCGGACAAGAACAGATACAGACGAATGACAGAATTGCAATGTCAGAAGTGAACCCATTCAGTTATGGGTAACTGATCTTTGAGAAAGGGTCAAAGTCTATGCCATGGGGATGAGATATTCTCTTTAATAAATGGAGCTGGCAAAACTAGATATTTTTTCCCAGAAAAAATGTATCAGGATCCTACACACATACACAAACATAACTCTGAATGGATCAAAGACCTAAATGTTAAGCTTAAAACCATAACGACCCTGTGAGATAACATGAGAACTAAGTTAGAGGTCCTAATTTATGGCATGAATACATTATGAGGCAGACCTGAAAATTCACACACAACAGAAGATAAACTAGATAAATGAAAGCTAAAAGTAAATACATCAATTTACAGACTGGGAAAAATTGGTAAAATATATCTGACCATTTATAATATGTATTTATAGAAAAGTTCAAGAACTCAACAAAAACGATTCAATTTTTAAAAACTAGCAAAAAATAGGAACTGATACTCCATGAAAGAATCATTCAGGCAGTATCTATATATGTGTGTGTGTGTATACACACACACACACATATATATATGATGCTCACTCTCATTAGCCATTAAAAGCTTTTTAAAAAAGAAAATACTGTTGTCAAGTCCATTCTGACTCATAGCAACACTATAAGTCAGAGTAGAACTACCCCAAGAACTTTCAGAAGCCCTCTAGCACATCCAACAGAACACACTGTGACAGTCAAGAATAATGAGGAGCCCAAGAAACATCTGATAATGTGGATGAATCTAGAGGACACCCTGCTCAGTGAATTCAAGTCTATTGAGGTTCATAGCAACCCTATCACCAAAGGACAAATCATGGTTGATACTGCTTTAATTTCTTTTTTTTTTAATCTCAAAATGGGTTTACAGACAGAATGGAACTTTTTTTGTTGATTGTCAGTGACGGGAAGGGGAATCACTTATTAGATAGTAGACATGTGTGAATTTTGCTGAACTGTGAGGCATTCACGGTACGGGGAAATTCAGCTAAACATGACCAAGGTAAGTGAAAATACCGAGAATAAAGACAAAAGAACACAGCTCTGCCAAAGAAGAATAACAGCCAAAAATTTATGAATGGTTACTTAGGTAAATATATATATATGCTATCTAGGGATGGGATGGCATATGGAAGGGTATGCATGTGCATATATCAGTATAGTTTTGGGCATTTGTACCTCCGTTTTTGTTTGTGCTGTATTCATATTCGTATATAGTAGAGTCCATAACTCCAAACCAAACCCACTGCCACCAAGTAAATGCTGACTCATAGCAACCCTATAGGACAGGATAAAATTGCCCTTGCGTGTTCCTGAGACTGTTATTCTTTGAGGGAACCCTGAGCCCCATCTTTCTCCCTGGGAGTACCTGGTGGTGTTGAACTGCTGATTTTGCAGTTAGCAGCGCAACACATAGCCACTACACCAGTGGCCTTCTGGTAGAACCAATAGAATGTGCAATTATGAAAAAAAATTAACATACCCAAACAATATGTTCTAAGGACAGATGTCTCAAGGACATCTAGGTCGATTGGCATTCCATAGTTCATCAAGATGATGTGCAACATCCTAATTGGGGGAGTAGCATCTGAGGGTCTTGAAAGCTTGCAGGCGCCCACCCATGGGAGAACTATTGTTCTCTTTGTTTCTGGAACAAAGGAGAGACATGGAAACCCAAGTCTCTAGGAAGAAGTTAGTCCCCAGGACAAGTGGCCCAGATGAACCACAGCCTCAAGTTGCTTCAATCAGAACTAGATAATGCTTGGTGACCACTACCTTCTGCTCTGACGAGAGATGCAAAACAAGGTCCTGGATATATGGGAGAAAAAAGTGCAATAAAATTGAAACACACAAAAAATACCAGACATGATGGGTTTTAAAGAGACTGGGGGAATCCTGGAAAGTATGACACTTTTCATCTGAAATGAAAGCTCCCATCAGGCGTTACCGTTTGGCTACAGAATGGATTGGCTTGTCAATAAATAACAGCGACCATGACAATGTGCATCTTAGAACAAAGAGGCAGTATATAGAAGACTAAAGAGGCAGCATTTAACCCAAACCAACTTGAGAGAAAACTGGAAGACCAGGTCGAAATGAGGAGAGTGCTGACCCTGTGTGTGTGTGTGTGTGTAGGTGTACCACGGGAGAGGGACATAGCAGCCAACCTTCATGCAGCATTATATGTATACATGTTTGAACAAGAGACTGGTAGACTAATATTCTGGATAACTTTCCTCTAAAACATAAAATGTTTAAAAAAAAGCTTCTCCATTTAAACCTGGGAGTACTTTTCATCTCTCATATTAGATAACCTATTTTACTGAGTTTCTAAGTGTTTGCATTAGAAAGGCTGAGTTTGTTCATTCATGGATCTTTACAAGCTAAAGGGATGAGAAACATGGTAAAAATGAGAACCATGTAATAAAGTGCAAACCCAGTAGTTGTCAAGCAGATGTGTCTCATGGTAACCCACAGTGTAACAGAGTAGGACTGTTCTCTGCATAGTTTTAGTGGCTGATTTTTATTTTTTCTTTCTATGAGAGTTTGGCAGGCTATTTTTCCAAGGTTCTTCCAAGTATACTCCAACATGGGAGTATTTTGTGCATGCACTTCTTTCCACAGGGTATCCAAAGGACCAATATGTAGCTACTGATACATCAAAAAACTAATTCTGTTTTTGTTTGGTTTTGTTTTTTAAATTATAATAGTTTTATTGACACATTTTATACAATCTGATATATCCATTCATATACAATTGTTCAATCTCATCAAGAGGGGTTATACACTCATCAGTGCTATCAGCCCTCTATTTCCCCCACCACCACCACCCCTCTTCTGAATCTTCAGGGAACCATTACTCCTGTTACTGTTTCTGCAGGGTTATCTATCTTGACTTTCATGTACCAAACCATCTTAAATATATAAATAAACACATGCAAATCTAACATGATTAATGAAGTAAAACAAATAACAGCCTTAATAGTAAGGGGAAGAAATATTAAAGAACTAGCAGATAATTATATGGTGTATCCGTGCCAGGCCTCACCCTGAATTTATCATCCTTTCCATGTGGTTCTTCTGAGAGGCACTGTGCAATTACCTTGCAGATGAGTTTGAGCCTCTATTGCATTCATACCCCTTCACTTCAAGTTTATGGGAAACAGAAGGAATTCTCTCAAGCTGTCTCCCCCAAATATATGCCAGACCTAGCTGCTTCAGAATGACTACACACTTCGCGGTCATCCGGAGTAGATTAGGGGTCATTCTCCCTAAGAGATATCAGCCATCTAGACCAAGCAGACACCACTGTTTATCCCACAACAAGTAGGGCTCACTCCCTTCTGATAAGGGTTGTAGTTGTCTGTTTCCTTGTAGGAGACACCAGAGAGGTTAAACCCGCCCAAGGATGACCAACGTTAGGCTGCCATCATGAGTCTAGGGTCCGCCCATCTTGTCACATGCATACACCTAGACCTTCCCATTCCTATGGGCACACCCCTACCTCATCCCCTTCCTGTTACACTTATGCCTAACATATGTCCCCTTCCTACAATGTGTATGTCTATTGTACTGCCCCTTCCTGTGACCTGTAATCATGTCCCCCTAATAAGATATAACCTTTGGTTAGCAATAAAGTAGAGGCTCTCCCGGTCCTCGGGCCCAGGGGCTCTCCTACTCTCGCTCCCGAGGCTCCCTCCTGCTCTCGTGGCGGGGCTCCCCCCATGAGGACCAGCAAGTGGGGCTGAGGTGAGCATGCTACCATGAATTGTGTCTGACTCCATTATTTGACTCTCTTCTCTACCTCTCATGCTCTCTATGACTTTACTATAATCTTTACTTATTATCGCTGTACAATTGCACCTACTGGACCTGTGATGATTTGTGGGGGACCCCTCCTTAACCCCACACAAGTTGGTTGCATGTTTTTAAAATTCTAATACCTTTTCTTGTTGGCAACTCATAATTACACACTTGGTGTGCTTCTTCCATATGGGCTTTGTTGCTTCCCTGCTAGATGGCCACTTGTTCAATTACAAGCCTTTAAGACCCCAGATGCTGTATCTTTTGATAGCCGGGCACCATCAGCTTTCATCACCACATTTGCTTATGCACCCATATTGTCTATAGGGATCGTGTCAGGAAGGTGAATATCATACAATGCCACATTTTTAAAACAAACCATTCTTGTACTGGGATAGGGCTTAAATGGAAGCCTCAAATGAATCTGCTCCCTTGATGTATATGTTTATTTATATTGTTTTTACCCCCTTCTACTCCACAATCATGTTTACCATCATTCATATTTCAGTAATTCCTCTCAGATATAATTCAATTTTTTAAATGTCAAGAAAAGCTACCCCTCCGTGAATTTTAGAACATTTCATATTCACTTGTACCTGTTATTATTGGCTCCCCTCCCCTTCCCCCTGCCCTCCTGTCATTCCATCCCCCCCACCCCACTCGCAAACCATCGGTCCAGTTGCTATCTCCGTAAGGTTGCCTATCCTGGATTAGTTGTATAGATAAACACCAAAAAAGTATACAAATAGTCACAAGTCTAACAAGAATAATGACAGAGCAGATGAATTCCACCATGAGGAAAAAATTATTCTTAATTTGATTCCTCAATTAGGTTTATGATCATTACAAAATACTTTATTAATATTTTTGTTTTAATATGAGCACCTATTATAGCATACTTGCAGTTAGGCTTACTTTTTAAGAAAGAAACTTTTACCTAACAGTGGAAATCGTACAGGCCGATGTGATGGGAAAACTTCCCTGGGTGGTCCACATGGATAATTCAGCTGCTCACTGAAAGGGTGGAAGAGTGACCTCTCTCATAGCTGCCTCAGAAGAAAGGGCAGGAGACCCTCTTCTGAAAAATGAGCCATGACATTCAATGGGGCCCAGTCCTCCCGTAACACACACCAGGTCACAATGAGGCGGAGCCCACTCGATGACTACGGGAAATATGCACTTTGATATTTCACCAGCATTTTGACCGGCTCATGTCTGGTCTTTCCTGAGGCCAGAAAAAAAAAAGGACGCACAAGATCTCTCATGTGAATGGTGGAGATCTGTTTTTCCTTTCAGTCATCAGTTTTGTTACTAACTTTCTCTCTAAGCTTTTTGTAGTTTTGAGTTTCAGGATTGCCTTCTAAAGTTAATGAAGTTTTGAGAAGTTCTTCAAAAAACAAACCAACAAAAATTTAAAAACTGAAAGTGGGTGAAGGGAGATGTCAGACAGTGTAAGATATGACAAATTAATAGTAATTTATAAATTATCAAGGGTTCATGAGGGAGGGGGTGCAGGAAGGGACGGGGGAAATGAGGAGCTGATATCAAGGGCTCAAGTAGAAAGCAAATATTTTAAGAATGTTGATGGCAACAAATGTACAAATGTGCTTGACACAATGGATGGATGTATGGATTGTGATAAGAATTGTGTGAGCCCCCAGTAAAATGAATTAAAAAAAATTAAAAAAACATTCCCCCCCAACTACCAGGACCCCAATTTTGTCTTGCAGACCTGGTTAGACCAGATGATGTACAGCGGTACAGATGGGAATTGGAAACGCAGGGAATCTAGGACAGAAGAACCTCTCAGGACCAGGGGTGACAGTGGCGATACCAGGAGGGAAAGGGGATGTACTAAGGGGGAATGGATCACAGGGAGCCACATGTGGCCTCCTCTCTGGGGGACGGGCAGCAGAGGGGTGGGTGGGGGGAGATGCCGGATAGTGTAATATAAGATACAATAATAATTTATAAATTATTAAGGGTGCATGGGGGAGAGGGGAGGAGGAAGGGAAAGGGAGGGGGTGGAAAAAAAAAAAGGAAAATTAGCAGTTCCGGGAACCCAAGAGGCAAGTGAATTTTGGGAATGATGAGGGCAACAAATGTATAGGTGTGCTTTACACAATTGATCTATGTATTGTGATGAATTGTATGAGCCCCAATTAAAAAAAAAAGAAAGAGAAAAAAAATTAAAAAAACATATAGAGAACTACAAGTTTTGCCCCTTCCATAATACCCTTCCCCAACATGGCCCCAGAGGCCCTCCACACCCCTTATTATGGGGAGAGAGCAGAATGGGGATGTGAGAGTCTCTGACATTCAGCCCTATTTGAGCTCAAGGTATTTCAGGGCATGAGGCAGCTATGATAGAAATATAGTTTATGAAACAACAACAGGTGAATCCATTTAAAAGGAAAATTAGGTTGAGGAACTTGGGGGATTAATTTGAAGCTGAACATTCCCTCAAAAATATCCAGGCTCTAAATGTACTAGGCTTCGCAGGCAGAGGGACAGCTTTTTCAAGAGTGTATTCGACAGAAATTGGAGGAGGATGAGTTGAACATGCGGATCTCAGTCAGTTATTTATTTCACATTTAGAAATCAACCTTCCAAGCCGGCCGGCTTTTGAAAATATTTGTGCCGTAAATTATCTCAAGTGTCCTATCGTTCCTTCTGGTACTGCTGTTTCCAAAGACATTTGTTATTCAGGAATTTTGCTGGTGCATTCTATTAGCAATAATTTATGTTTGCCAGTGAAACCTGAAGGGACAACTTGACACCTGGACAAGTAATGCTGTGGTGAGGTGAAGTAAATGGAGGTTTCATACCATTGGTGCACTACCGTAATGTATGCAGCTTTTGCACATATTGAACAATAACACTTGAATCCATACACAAAACTCAGAGAACAATAGAGTCAGTCAATAATGTGCATCTTACTGAGTTATTACCTTGCAACGTATACATTTTCAAACTATTTCTGTAGCTAACTTATTCTCTTTTGCTCCCTGGCTAACTAGAGATGGATAAAGCAACCATCTAGACCTGCTGATAAAAACCGTCAGTGTATGTAATTGTAGAGTTCTGCTTTGTGAAAGGTTTGTCTCTAGATTGTATGCAATGCTTACCCTGAGATGTTTAAACGCCTGATTAAAAACCTGTGTCTCCAGGAATGCTAGTGCTGAACAATAGTCACAGGAAAAGAATCTGCTATCGCAGGCTAAAAGGATATTTCTCAAACATAAAAATTGAAAAAGAATATATGAATTTTATCTCTACGTCATTAAATAACATTTGCAATAGGTATTAGTATGCATATATGTTGGTAGAACTGTGGGTCCTGAACGCCTACAAATGATTGCAGAAGGATTCCTTTCTTTCAGTAGACTTCCACCGGTACAGTGCACTCTACTTACGGGCTTAAAAGGCAACAAAAATAATGAGCATGTCTATTGATCTCAAAAGGATGCTAAAAGGTGAGACTCTCTCTGCTCACTTGAAAAAGTTAGAATGTTTGGTAAAATCAAGAGTGAAGAGTCACCCAAAGCATTTATTTTATTATTGTTTTAAGGAGTACACCAAGAGCTGTCAGGGTTACAAATGATCTCTCACTTTATCCAACCGTAGACTACAGAATCTGGATAGATTGAGAAGTTTCCCTTCTCTGTTTAATGTCTAAAAGTACACAGGTTTTTTAGCTGATATGTACCTCTGAGGGGAAAAAGAAGTCCCTTAGCTTCAGGAGAGAACATGATACCAAAAAAGAAGGAAAGAAAAAAAAATATATATACATTTTATTTGTGTGCATCAGCAGGGCAGGTGTCCTCAGACTCTCGGCACTAGAAGGTTGGTTTGGTAAGGATAGTAAGCAGACACATTCTTCATTTTCAACTTGGCTCCAGTCGTCACTGCCAAGGCTCAAACTGCAGCACTCTCTTTTTGCTTGTGAGTCTCAAGGACGAGCTGAGGTCACCGGATCTCGCTTACAATTCAGAGGGCCAGCGATGCTGCTGAACACTGATATCTGCCACGGTCCTCCAATACCTTATTTTCTGAATCCTGATGTGGCAGCTTTGCAGGCATGTTGTTTGGAAGCTTTCATTCTTTGCATTTTCTTTCAGTCTGCAGTGGACATAAATACCTGACACCCAGGAGGGCAAGTCCCAATGAAAGTCAGGGGCTACTGAGTAGATTTCAAAGCTCACATCACATAGGCGAACAGAAGGCAGCAAAGGGCTGCCATTACTTAATCATCACAACACCGGATTTAATCATCATCGTTTTTTGAAATCTAAGCACCAGATTTTTAACCAAAGTCATAGGGGAATTTTAGTATCACCAAAGAATGGAACACAGACACACACACACACACACACACACACACACACACACACCACACACCACACACACACAACCAAACTTTGAATTCCCTAAATAAATTAGTAACTCTTCCTTAATATGAAAACAGGATATGTGCCACTCAGAGAGCCCAGGGTTTCACATTAGAAACATACAGAAGAAAGAAAATGAAATATAAATTGATTCTTTCTTAAGGGCAAGAGACCTTTTAAAAAAAGAAAGAAAAGAAGACAGATAGCAAGGACTTGAACATGTGCCAGTACCTGGTTTCAAAGTACTGTGTATCTGTTCTCCATCTCTGAAAACTAAGTACTCTATGTATCTCTGTGAGTCAGAGTGGACACAGGCGCACAAACCACACAAATATAGGCAAGGAATTATTCTGAGGAGTTAATACATAGAATAAGTTCTGGTGAGTCCATGGGTTAAGCCCTGGACTACTTATAGAAAGTTCCATGGTTGGAATCTAATAACCACTCCAAGAGAGAAAGAGGGACACAATCTATCTTTAAAGACTTAACCTCAGAAATCCCACTGGCCTCTGACCACGGGGGTTACTGTGAGCTGGCTCTCCCTTGGCGGCTTAGTTTTTGGTTGTGTTTTCATCTAAATATACGCATATAGATTTTGGTGTGCTTGGTGAAAGCCCCCACTATTGCTACTCTGGTATTTATGCATGAGGTGTTATATTCACAAATTTCCAAGCAGCAAAATTACTGACGTCCTCCAAACATCTAAGTTGAGAAGTCAGTATTGCCCTTCCTGCTATGATGTTTTTCTCTTGTGACTGTCTGCTAACACAGCTTCCAGAATACACATGAAAGGCACATACGGGAATGAACAAAATAGGTTTGGGGCAGTGAGTATGCATGTGTTTGTGTGTGATTATAATTATTTATATATAAAGGAAAGTTAAACAGAGAAGTAAATAGAAGTAAGGCTGGAAAGAAGGGAGTTTTTGTTAAGAGTATCTAATCAGACTAGGTATGTGTTATGAGAAATATTGTATTGTACTCTTTTCTCCCATGACTCAGTTCCCTTCCATTGGTTTAATAAACTTTACCAGCTTAAAATGCAGTGGAAGCCTTGAGGGAGAGGGTTGAAGGATTCTGGTAGGCACCCTAAATATTCTCTGGCTTATTTCTCTGAAAATCATTGTTACATGATTGATAGCAACTATCATAATTCCCCTTTCTTGGAAGCTGGATTAGATAGTTTGGCACAGCTGTCATCTTCACAATAATGTTAGCAGAAGAGTACTATTATTTTCATATTGAAAATGAGGAAACTAGTGTTTAAAAGGAAAAGTAGCTTCCCAAGGCGCAGGATAAATGAATGAGAATCAGTCTTTGAATAAGATCTTAACTACCTTTGCCAGGCCATTCAATTCACGCAGCAGCAGCTGGAGGAGAATGTTAATGCCCTGCACATCATTACCATGGAGTGATCTTCGTTTTTGTTGTTGTTTTATTACAAAGAGCTGGTGGTGCAGTGGTTAAGCGCTTGGCAAGGTCCAGTGGTTTGGGTGTACCCTCGGCTCCATGACTAAAAGATGTGGCGGTTTGCTTCTGTAGAGCTTTTCGGCCTTGGAAAACCAATGGGTCAGTCCAGTCTGTGCTCTAGGTGTCATATGAGTTGGAATAGCAATCGCAATAGGTTTGGTTTTGGTGTGGCACTGCCATTTTGGAAAAAGTAAAGATGAGATTATTGGTTGCGTGGAAGACTTAAAGGCTTGAAAGTAAACAAGCGGCCATCTAGCCCAGAAGCAACAAAGCCCACATGGAAGCAGCACACCAACATG
>NW_022103922.1:11722050-11777613 GCF_000313985.2 Echinops telfairi | reverse complement strand
TGCTAATCTGTGTGTCACTTATGCAGCCACTATCTTTGACCTCATTGCTAACTGCTGCATTGCAATATTTATTGTTCTGATATTCCACTAATCTTTTCTTGTGAATGTATCTCTTTACTATTGCCTTGAATATACAATGAACAAATTGTGAGTACTGCCTAGATTTTTCATATAAATTATGATGATAGTAATTTTAAAACATGTTGCAAAAATAAATAATACTCATAACAATTAAAAAAAAAAAGATGTCCCCATGATCTCTTCAGGGCTACAAATGCCCTTTTCTTAGGGGTGGCAGACTCTGTTACCTAGAGTCTGTGTATGACTCTAAGATTAAGGGAGAATGCACTGCGCCTTAACTAATATCATGTGACGAAGACAGTTAGGTAGAACCAATGGAAACTGATGAAATAAATCAGCCCATTTGATTGCAAGGAGGGAGATAAAGCAAAGTTGGATTTTATAGGCTCTAAATTCTTTATTAGAGAGAATAAGGTAGTTTAACTTTACATCATTTAAATGTCTACTATTGTTACTGATATAGTCATCCTGTAAGCTTTAATTTTATAGGGCATAATTATGATTAAAATACTGAACAAAAGAATGAAGTCTTTGTTTTAGAAGATTAATTTCTTGGAATTACTGAGTTAAAATAAACTACTTATTTCCTGTTCATCTAGGTATATAAAGACATGGTTGGTTAATCTGCAAATGCTAAAGAATGGAAATTTCCATTGTTCTTATTATTTATTAATAAGAAAAATGTATAATGCTAATATTGTTGCTTACTGATTGTCCTCAGGTAGCTAAATCAATGGACGAGGTCCATATGAAGAATGATTAGAAATTCAGAGCTGGTGTAAAGGTCTGCTCAAGTCAACAGGTAATATTTAATTTTGCATAAGCCTGCCAATTGTAATGCACTGTTGGTCTGTGTTTTCTCATTGCAAAAGCAAGATTATATATAGCTATATTGATGAAAATGGGAAGAAAAGAATTTGAGGGCGGTGGTTCATGGTCATAAAAGTAGGGGAATTAATAGCAACAGCCAGAGCCAAAAAAACGTAACAACTTCCCCTAGTGCATCAGGAAAATAAAACACTGCCTTTTCCAGTCAAGAGATTCTCCTATGTGAAGATAAATGGTTATAATAATATTCAGCACTTTCAACCAAAGATCACAAGATATTTTACAAACCAGTATGTCACGGTCTCAAAATGGAATAAAAATATGGGTTCAGGATCAGGTGAAAAACTTAAATAGAACAAGGTGTCCTATTTTATGGAGAAAAGTCATAAACCAGCTTCCAGAAGCTTCTCTGTAGAGCAGTTTCTTTATAGCAGTATTATAATATCTACTCCTTTGTTCAGTTACCTGACTGCATGGAATATCATAGCACATTTGATTAGGAGATCTTTTAATGACAAAAATAGATGCATAGTTGAATTTTTCAAAGCCACAGAAGAGTACTTATCACACATTATTATTTAATCCTATTTTTAAAATCAACCATATATGTGTGTATATGTATATCCATGTTTGTGTGCACTTACACATCCTGGACATTTATGCGTGTTAGCAATAATACCTAGGAGAGGAAGAATAATAGATAGTTTTGGAAAATACATACAGATATTTTTATGGGATACAGGAAATTAAAGCAGATAATATTAATAATTGTATTTTATTTGAATAGCATTTAAACAGTTGATTTACTGAGTAATATGCAACTAATATTAATAGAACCATAAGACTTTAGACTTTAAGTTGTCAATCATTTTTATCATTGCAACAGTGTCATAGCATGTACTAGTTAAGGATATTCTTTTTAATATTTTGAATTTGTCTCTGATATCTGTTTGATATCAGAAACTAGTGGATATCAAATTGTATTCTCTAATTAATTTGAGTTACAATTTTAGTGACGTGATTCCATGATACCCACCCCATGGTCTATTTCTAAATAGCATTACTTTCTCTAGAAGTTCTTGAAATAACTCATAAATTTTCATTTATAGTACATCTCTTATGTGGCAAGCATACATCAGGTTCATTACATGAATCATCCTACTCATTTACATAAGATCCACGTGACTGAAACATTATTACTCCCATCTTGCAGATGATACCTGCAAGAGTTCAGGATAACAATACAAGGCCCAACACCTGGCCAATATCAATATTGTAGGAGAAGTTAAAACTAGTTCCATCTAACTCCAAAATCAAGAATTTCTCCTTACCCACTAAAAAGTTAGTCAAAAAGACAATCAATCCAGATGAACTCTGAAAACTTGTTTAGAAGCATACATATATTAAAGTATACCACACCGTTAATTTCAAATCTTCTGGGATTTCTCTCTGACTCCATAGAACTTGAATCCGTAACCACTATGCTGGCCACTTCATTAACAATGCAAACATTTGGCAGAACTCCCTGGCTAAAAGTGTCTCATGTTAATGCTTTTTAAGATAGTTCAGATAAAAAAAGGCACTCATGATTTACATATAAAAGGAAAGGTTTTTTTTCTGATAGTTCTATGAATATGTATCTGCCTATTTATTCATCCCTCTATAATCAGAGCTCTGAGTGGATCATAGAATGAAGCACTTAACTACTGGCTTGAAGGCCCTAACACACTCAAGGGAGCCTCAGAAAACCAGGCTGGTAATCTGCTCCTCAAAGGTCAAACCCTCAAAAACCCGATGGAATTCGATTCTGCTTTGCACATAGGGGATTACCTTGCGATGGGGGCTGCAGCTGTCCAGCTATCTATATATCTTTGTGGAAGGAAGTTTGTGCATCAGCTTTATGAACATATTTTTTACTAAAGATGGGTAGACAGAACAAAGCCTATCCAAGTTTGACCTGTCTATATCCTAGGAAGTTCCAAATACTCCCTCTATCCAATCTACTCAAAATTCTTCCCAAATTCTTCTCAATCTATAGCCATGGCTTTCCGGGACATTAATACTGTCACCTCCTATGTGACTCTACATCTCAGCTCACACTCTTGGGTTTATTTTTGTGGTGACACCTTCTTTGGATGCTCCCCCCAAATCCTACTTCCTGCTCCCAGTTTCCTATGTTTTTCCTCCATTTTTATTTTTAACCCTTAGTTGATGCGCTATGAGAAGACCTCACTGTTTTATAATCTTAGGTCTCAGGAGCCCATGTGCTGCAGGCTGAAACTTTCTTAAACTTACCTTTTATACTGGGCTGGAGTATACTTCATAGCAGGTCTGAAGGCCTGTAGATATTAATCTTAGGGTTGTCTGTGCAACTTGCCTCGGTACCAAAGCCATACCTCTTGAGTTTAGGATATGACACAAGGCTATGTAGATTAGAAGCGTGGGAGTGATCAATGAGGTCTGGGCTCATACCTGACTGTCCAGACCTCCCTCATGTGGCGTAACTCTGAAATTGATGAAATGCTCAGTAGTTTCTGGCAAATATTCAGATAAGCCTACTTGTGCAGCTTCAGCATTCTTTGTGACTAGACTTTGAGCATCCTAAATGTCTGAGAGGGTTCTCATTCATCCAAATGTTAATATACCCAATTCTGAATCCTTAGAATAAAATGTTAGTGATCCAAAGTACTCATCTTTGGGTGTCTTCTGAAAATACTATTGGTCTCTCTGTTGTGCATTCTGACTGGGTATGACTTCCTTGTATAATATTTAACATGTAAATAATTGTTTGCATTATTTAGGTGATACCTAATTTGAGGTCTGTAAGATGGACACACTCAACATTTATCAAATAGTATTCTGTAGGACTGACATAATATCCAAGACCCAATATGGTCATGTTTGGTTAGAAGAGTGCTCAAATAGTGAAGGGGATGGTGATGAATCTCTGCTGCAAAAGATGTTCCACTGACACTGATGATCAGAGATGACTAAGGATTTGGAGTGAATGAACGGAAGTAGTTTTTCAGGGTATAAAAGCCAGTCCACGAACTCTTGAAAGTTTGACTCACTGATAGATTCAAAATTTTTGCAATGGTCCGCTTTTAAAGATGTTCTGGTGAAAAGTACACATTGGCTAAGAAAAACCAAAGGACAATCCATGCATTTGAATTGTGGTGGTGAATAACATTGAAAGTTGCATGAACTGCCAGAAGAAAAAAAAACACATCTCTCTTTGAAGAAGCCTAGCCAGAATGCTCTTTAACTATGTCTCACACTCTTTGTACACGTTTTCAGGAGAGACCAATTGCTAGAGAAGGACATCATACTTGGTAAAGCAGAGGGGTAGTGAAAAAGAGGAAGGCTCTCCACAAGTTGGATTGACACAGTGGCTGCAACAATGGGCTCAAACAGTTATGATGACAGTGGAATACCAGGGAGTATTTCATATGTTTTAAGTAGAGTCAATACAAGTCAGAAACGACTTGATAGAACTTAACAACACAGTGAAGGAAATTGAAGCAAGAAGGGAGTTGCTATACCATAGATGAGTTTATAAACATGGTAACTCATTAAAAGTATGCCCTGACCACCATCTTAAGGGTTTCATAAGTTTACATAAACAAGTGGGTATGTAGGAATGTAAAGAAAAATAAACCATGACTTAAAGGAAAATCAGCAGCTGTGCAAAGGCATAATTTGTATATGAGAGGACTTCAAAAAAGTTCCTGGAAATGTTTCATTACCCTTTAATTAATTTTTTCCATGACTCTTTTGATACTCTCTCATTTCCACAGTGTTGCTTTACTCCAAATGCCCTGGAAATCCCTGAATGGTCCAAATGATTAAGGCCCTACAGCTTGTATCCAAAAAACTCTGCTCAGACACACCTGAGGAGAAAGGCCTGGTGATCTACTTCCAAAAAATCAGCTGTGAAAACCTCATGGAGTTCAGTTCTACTCAGACACACATGAGCTTATTATGACTTAGAATCAATTATATGGCAGTTAATATCATTTAGGGGATTGCTGTCCAAGGTAAACATATCTCTGAGGGAAAGTACATTTCTATGGTTTGTTTATCACCTCCTTCTTGTTTTTTGTTTGTTTGTTTGTTTCAAGTATCTTCTCTCAGTTCCTCCTGTTTCATTTTCATGCCACTCTGGCTTGTTCATCTTTCCTGGGAACAGACGTTTTACTTAAAACTAACTTTTTATTACCTGTACTGTCATCTACCCTCTTGGGGTCCCTTCCCTACTTTTTGGCTCAGAGAACTAACATAAACTAGTGATGAAGGATGCTAATGTTAGTATTAAATTTCTTCTCTACAGAAAGGTAGTTGATGTCATTATTGAGCTAATAACATGAATTCTGCCTTGAGATATGTGCGACTCATTTGAATACCTGAATGTATTGTCTACATGGATATTATCAGTAAATGAAAATGACTCCATAAGGAGAGCTAATTTTTTGACCAGCGTAATAAGGCATATAAATGAAAACCTGTTGATTTGCCAAAGGTAAGGCCTGTGGTAAATATCACATATGCATTAAAGAGAGGGTTCCTGTGAATATATGGTTATGTACTGACTAAGTAAAATAGCCTTAGTCAGTAAACCAACCAAACAAAAAAGCATTTGGCAAAGCACAAGTGCTAAAAAGGCTAGCTAAAACGGTGCTTCCCTTGTTCTACTTCCCGGAAGAAGGAATCTGATGTACGAAGCTTATTCACGTGTTCAACAAATCTTGGTGAGCCACAGCAAAATGCAGGAACCGTTCCAGTGCAGTGGGTCCACTTTAAAGTAGACAATGATCCCTGGGCTCATTAAAATTACATTCTATCTGAGAAGGGGAAAAGACACACTAAAAAATACATACACTAGAGTGTTACTTCTGGTGTTGGTTGTGATTGAGTCAATTCCAATAATGGCGGACTCGTGTATAAGAGAACAAAACAGTGTCTCATCCTGAGCCACCGTCATGATCCTTGGTATATCTAAGTCTAGTTATGGCCATTGTACTAGCCTATCTTTCTAAAAGTTTCCCTTGCCTTTGTTGATCTTCCTCTTTACCAAACATAATATTACCAAGTTCCTTCTAATGACATGTACAAAGCAAATGAGTCAACGTATTGAACTTGATTGCATGATCCATAAGGTTTTCACTGGCTAAGTTTTGGAAGCCTCCCCATGTGTTTCTGAAAGGTCCGCTAAAACCTGCCCACCTATGGGTGATCTTGCCGGTATTGGAACTACTGATGATGAGCTCCCTGTGCCACAGCAACATGTAAGCCACCACAGTATCACGAAGTCATGGATGGTGGAGCATAGTGTTAGCAAGTCCTTGTTTGCTATCAAATAAAGAAAAAGCACAAGAGAATGAGAAGTAAAGGTTATGGTACGGTATGGTAATGGTGGTTATGGTATGGTGGTTATCGTCACCCTCATCGATGATGCAGGGTTTGAGCAAACTCTCCTCTGCAAGTAGGGAGGAAATGGCCTACTGTAAAATATTCATCCAAAAAAGACCTTTCTTTTCCATCTTACTGTAGAGGACACTCAGGGGCAGTTAGTTTTTCTCTGAAACGGTATTCAATATACATTGAATAGGCTACCAAGACTATGTTAACTTCACGTATTATCATCAGAACTTAGTAAGAAAGGCTTCTATGATAACCTGATTCAGTGTAATATATTATAATCATAATATAATGTGGGGAAGAGACGTTGAGGAAAATATGAATTCTGAATGAAAGAAAACAGTACAGTCAGGACATTCCAAGTTTGTTGATCCTTCCAAAGCCAACAACAATAGAAATCAGCTCTGTTTACATAATCCTTCGGCATACCAAGCCCAGAACTGCATAGGCTATCACACTGACTGCAAAATTAATGATAATAAAAGTAAAGCTATAATTCTTAAGTCTATTCCAAAATATAGGATAAAATTATTTAAATTTTAGAAAAATTATTTCCCATTTCCAGGTGAAATTTGGTAAACTATATCCAGGTGCCATGCAAAAATATATATTTTTGAAAGGGCAGAGGAATAGCAGCAGAAAATAATTGATGTTTTAAAGGCTGTGACTTAGGTAGCTAAACTGAATTTTATGAGAGTAATGCTATCTGATATTTGAACTGTCAGCTGGGGAGACTTATTCTAACTGGATCCTCTGAGAGTGCTTGCTTTTGGGTTTTGAAACTCAATGATAGCTGATGGAGCTGCTTGCTCTGCCAATTTTAAAAGATAATTACTAGTTTGCAGCTGAATACTGATCACTGGGGGTGGAGGCAGATTTCACAATTGATTGATGACAAAGAACAACAAAAGCAAAATAAAACAAAGAATCCAACAGTGACTCCAATGTTATCTGGAAATAAATAAATTACCAACGAGCAATTCAGAAATTCCTATTAAATAATAGTGGTATAGTTGGAATTATACAAAAGGAGGTAGCCAGAAAGTTAGCCACCTAATTTACGAGAAAGCTATTCTCCTGGGGTCACCAGAATTCTTCACTGGGCAGGTGTGTTAGTCTGGGTAGAGTAGAGAAACCAAATTTATAGACACTCATGTGTATAAGAAATAACTTTATATACAAGAACAATTGGATATTGAGAAAACATCCCAGCCCAGTCCAGACCAAATCCATAAGTCTGATATTAGCCCATATGTCTGATACCAATCTATAAAGTCCTCTTTAGACTCATGAAACACATGCAATGGTGCCAATTTCAGGAAGATCACAGGCCAGTGGGTGGGAAGTCTTGTGGATCCAGTGGCGGTGTAAGCATCTCAGCGCAGGCAGGGGTCTTCACGTGGCTCCTCCAACTCAGGGCATTAGCATAGTTCCATGTGTCTTGTCAGCTGCAATGTCTCCCAGGGAGTGAGCATGTGTCCCGCCTCCAATGAGCTATTTTCCTCTTTAGCGCCTCCAAGTGAGGTCATTAAGCTATGTCCTGATTGACAGGCTAGACTCCACCCCTTCACTCTCAAATTGACAACAGATTATGTAACTACCACAGCAGGTCTCACTCCTATTGGATTTCTTGTGACAAAATGGCTTGGTTTACTAATGATTATGATGACTTGTTGCTACCTAGACAATTTTGACTCATATAACCCAATATATGTTGGTAGAATTGGACTAAATATTATTTCAATGACTGATTATTAGGCAGAGATGGCCAGACATTTCTCTGAGTGGACTTCCACCTTCCACCTTTCATTTAGCTGTGAAAGAGCAACCTTTTTTTAAAAAAAAAAAAAAAGAGCAACCTTTTACATCGACTCCAGCCACTCTAGTTTACTACAAATAGCAATGCCCAATTACGTACAGTAGTATCTAGAAGGCTCTAGCCATCCTCTCTGAAGAATAACATTTTTTATAGATAAAGAAAGGGAAAAGTCAGCTTAATGGCTCAAGAAAAGACAATATGGGTGGCTGTACATTCCCAACTAAATTGTTTGCACATTTGTATATGCATGTGTGTTCATATTGCTGTTTTGGTGTATGTGTTTGTGATTATCATTTGGCCATGGCCAATATCTTGATTGTTAGTCCAGCAAATAAGCCATAGATAATACCTTTTACAGATCACCCTACATGGAAACAGAACTTATCAAAAAGCTAGCAAAATTGCTAGAAGTAATTTAATTTTAAATATTGGTTGATTGCGTTAATGCACAGAGAATTTTTAAAATGTGTTATGTAATTGATTCATTCCAGAGAATAAAAGTAAGAAGGGCAATCTATTGTGGCTTCTGAGCCTAATCCTCTGCCATTGAGTTAATTCTGTTGTATTCCAACCCTATAGGACCGAGTGGAACTGCCCCTGTGGGTTTCAGAGACAGTAACTCTTTATGGGAGTAGAACGCCTCATCTTTCTTGCAATGGCTTGTGGTTTCCAACTGCTGACCTTGCTGTTAGCAAAGCAATGGGTAACCACTATGCCACCAGTGGCTTAGAAGGTTGCAAATTAGAATGACCAAATAAATGAATATTTGAAACCACAAATCACAGAGCAGCAGGTTCAGTGGTAGCTCCCTCACTTCTTTCAGATGTTTGACCAACATAAGTATAATTGTTTTTTGTTTGTTTTTAAATATCCCTCAAAATTAAGTGCCAGCAAATAGATAGCAAGATTATTCTGTTACACCTAGTCTCCTACAACCATGACATTTTAGGGGAATTCTGCTAATGCTTTTGGTGGAGGCTTTGACTTCTCTGGACTAGGCCAAGAATGCAGTAAAATATCTTACACTCAGACTGCCCAGGAATATAAACTACATATTTACATAACAACAGATCACATAATAGATTTCTCAGAACATTAAAAATATAGGCACAAGCTAAAAATTCCAGCATTAAATTGTCCTTTGCTTTATCATTTAAAAAAAATTCAAATTACTACCACTGGAAATCCAAAAGGCAGATGAAGCACTTGCTGGAGCTTCACAAACCATCAAGCTCACTGGGCATGTGGCATTGATTTTCTAGGTATGAGAAAATGTATATGAAGTTAGGCATTCCTCTGAAAGTTCTTTAATGAATAGAATCAGGAGGAGATGAAAATGTTATCGATCTAAATCAACCATACTAGACACTTGGACATAGTTTTAATTTTAAATTGGTTTTTATGAGTGCACTGTGCACTGTGTTGTACCAGGTATGCTCTGCACCAAGACTTCTGTTTAGAGGTCGAAGCAAGGCCTGAAATCCAGTCAATAAAGTTCTCTCTCTAGGTGGGTATCCTCAGGCAAAAGAAGCGACGTTATGTTCTCATGTAGCCACAGGACTGGCTCGTCTCTTTTCAACTTCATCCCTATTAAGAGGGTACTGTCAGTAATTCACACCAAGAGAATATAATCACTTTCAGACATTTTGGTAACTTAAACATTAAAATATATGAAGGGGTACCCCCCCCCCCCAAAACCAGATTTTTATTTTCCAAATTGTGTGTTTAAAAGTTTTCCAAACTACCTGATCACCTTCAAAGTGCTTTCCATTACTCTTAATACATTTATCAATCTGTGATTTCATTCTTGGAAATATTTTTCAAACTCATCTGCTTGGATGGCTGACAGAATCTCCCTTGTTTTCTTCACCTCTTCTGTGTCATCAAATCCTTGTCCTTTCATGTCCCTCTGCATTAGCAGATACAAAAGTAAGTCACATGGAGTGAGGAGCAGTGCATTGCTGTGGTGGCAAAACCAGTCCCCATCTGCCACAAGTGAGGTCTTTATTGTAGCACACTGTTATGCAATATTTTCAGAACCTCTAAGTAGAAAGCTTGACTAACAGTCTGACCTGGTGGAACAAACTCCACACGCACTATGGGTCAACATTTTCATCTGTTCAGGAAGCTGATGGGTGCTATCAACTGACATTTCACCTCTTTTGAAATGGGAAAACCACTCATAACACTTGAGTTTTTCCCATAGCTCTGTCCTTGTAAGCTGTCCTTGTAACAGTTTCTGAGGCATTTTCCCCAAACAGGAAACAAAATTTCACAGCTGCATGCTGTTCTCTTAAATCGGCCCTCACAAAAAATGAGGTTCAAGTGAAACTGCTTTTATGAAAAAGTTCAATGTGACCAGAGAGAACCTTCCCAGGGGATGCCATTGTGTGCACTAACTCAGAGTGACCAGAGAGAACCTTCCCAGGGGATGCCATTGTGTGCACTAACTCAGAGTGAATTGGTTGATGCTCGCCTAGCAGGAAAAAAAAAACGCACTCAACAAAAACTCTGCCCAGAGAACCTTTTTTTCTTTTCTTTCTTTGTGCGGTGGGAGGTGAGGGGTGGTGAGGAAGAGGGGAAGGGGGTATGCCCTCATATGAATGGGCTTTAAAAAGTTAATAGAGTGGAAATATGGGACAATGAAAAAGTTCCAAAAATATATCTCGAACTACTGTTACTTCTTTTTTCTAATATGTAGTTACCAAAATAGTTTGTATCCATTTTTTATGTTGCCCTAATACCCACCAAATCCATTTCCAATTAATTTATACTAACACATAGTAACCCTACGAGTAGTGTAGCACTTCCCTACAGGGTTTGGAAGGCTGTAAGTCTTTCGGGGAGCAGACTGGCACATCTTTTTTCCAGGAATGGACTGACAGATTCAAACTGTACCCTTTTTGATAGCAACTGAGTGCTTGAACTACTGTATATCTAGGACTTTCACCTCTATACAGGATCACAAATTGTTAACTACATTTTACTGCCTATCATACTCAGTTTGAACATATGTCTCAGTATAATTTCTCTTTAACATATCTCATTCTTATTCGATTAACCCAACACAACCATATTTCCAAATACTATGTTTTAAAAGCAAAGACAAATATAAAAAAGAAAAACATTCATATATTCACCTCTTCAAATAAAAGGAGGAACAAAGGTTATCACTTTGGCATATTTTTCTTCCATGCATTTTTTTTAAAATGAAAAGTGGGGATATCTATTTTTTCCTCAAGCCACTTTATTTGATTCTTCTTTATATCAGACACAATGCCCATGAATTTGATTTGTAACTATATATCTATAGATCTTTAATTCTGTGCTGCCAATGTTTACTACATATAAATAAATGGCTTCACATGCATAAAACTCACTTGCTTGTACATCATGTGCTTGTAAACTCGCTCCTTTATTCAGCATCTTTTGAGTTCTGACTGATCCATCTTACTTGGGGAAAAAGCTGTTTATTCCTTAGGCAAATAGGTCAGGATCACCACCTTTCACCATTCATCGCATGTGGGAGAATGCTGATGGCTCAGCCAGGATTGCTGATGAGGCAAAGTCTGGCCTTTTTCTCTGCCTTAGGTAAACAGACCTTTGATTTTTGTCCCCTGACTAAAGCTGCAGAATGCAACTGTTTGCAAACTTATCAGTTGCTTCATGTCCCCAGCCTCATCCTCCCCGCCTATCTATGAATAACTTGGCTGATGTGTTAATGCTTCTTTGTAGACGTTCAATTTGTTAACGGTCCCTTTGTGTGTTATCCTGGCATGAGATGCAGGCTACATGACAAGAAGAGTTTTATTTTATTTTTTTAACATTTTATTAGGGGCTCATACAACTGTTATCCCAATCCATACACACATCAATTGTGTAAAGCGCATTTGTACATCGTTTCTCCTCAAGAAGAGTTTTAAATCTGCCTCTCAGGACCAACAAGGAGAGTAGAGCTACCAGGAGGATTAGGGGAGGGTGGGGGGAGACTGGGGGAATCAATCACAAGGATCAATTAAAAAACCCCTCCCAGGGGGGAAGAATCATGGAAAAGTGGGTAAGGGGCACCAGAGGACAATGTAAGATATGGAAAACATAATCTATAACTTATCAAGCTTTTGTGAAGGGAGGGTGGGCTGGGGAAGGAGGGGGAAGAAATGGGGAGCTGATATCAGGGGCTCAAGTGGGAATGCTTTGAAAATCATGATGGCGACATATGTGCAAATGTGCTTGACATGCTGGAGGAATGTATAGATTGTGATAAGGGATGTAACAGCCCCCAATAAATGTTTATTTTTTTAAAAGTCTGGGCCCTTGAGCGTCTATACTGCAGGGAACCCTCCGCCTCACTTTGGGCTAGCCCTTTTGTATATTAAGTTTTCTCCTGGCAGTTTGTACCCTATTGAACAATTCAATTTGTATGATAAGAGCTGATCTCCACATTATCTAACAATGTTAGTTTATGTGTAATAGTACATCATATGAATGAATATATTATAATAATTGTTTATTTCTCCAAATTTTACTCACCATTCCTATACCTCACACATTACAAATAATGACCCAGCAAATATCTTGGAATATGTTTCCTACCGCACATGTGCAAGAACTTTTCTTACATTTTCCTTAGAAATGAAGTTGCTAAGATATATAATATTTATATACTATCACAGCCAACTTTCTTGGCTATTACCACTTGTACTTTGAAGAAACTGTGTAGATTTTTATTGCCACTTGAAATATACAGACTGGTTTTCTATCCCCTTTGTCGATGGCTGGGGTCAGACTTTGCAACATTTCCTAATCAGATTAATTTTAAGAACATATCTTATTTTTCTTGAAATTGCCTTGAGCTCATTACGAGGGAGGTTGAGGAGATAGATCCATATACACAGTATATAGCCAAAATGACCCTCAGAAATGAGGGTGGTGACAGTTCTTCTCTCACACTCTGGATGTTATCAGGAAAATCTAATCTCTGGAAAGGAACATCATCATTCAGAGAGATAGATTTATAGAGTGACTTCAACCATTGGCTCAAACGGAACAGTAATTATGAGCATGGCCCAGCACCAGTGTTTTTTAATTTTCCGTGTGTGTGTGTTTGTGTGTGTGTGTGTAGATCTATCCTTGATTATACATATATGTGTATATTTTTGAAAAGTTCAAGGGGAATTTTCATTATCTGTTATCCCCATTTTGGAACAAATATTTTGTATAAACTTGTCAAGACCGTTCAAGTATCTTTTTTATGCGGATTGTATTCATATTTATATTTCTTGTCTACCTTTTGCTTTTTCTATGAAGGACTGACATATATATCTTGATAACCAAAATTTTATATAAGTATATATTTTCTACCTGTCTGGTTTTTATGTCTTTTGTCATAAAAATTTTAATTTTGGCACAGTCTCATTTATTATTCATTTTTATGACTTCTCTTTTATGTGTCTTTCATAAAATTCTTTCTCTCCTCAGAAGAAGTCAGAAAGACATTCATCTATATTTTATTCTATCATTTACTAAAGTTTTTATCATTTTAACATGTATCTTTAATCTGTTGGTGTTTTATTCCTTCTAAATAGGAAGGTGATATCAACTCCCTTTCATCACTCATCGGGACAGTATATCTCTCTTGTATCATAATCTCAGATATGGGTCTGTTTCTATCATCAGATTTCTTCATTACCACTTGCACATCACCACTTGTTAAAGTCATATAACTTTTTAAAATATTTTGATGTGCTTTGTAAAACTTAAGCTTTGTTTGTTAATCTCTGTAAGTTTAGTACTTAAGAGAAGACCTTAAAAATTGGATATCTGATTTTGTATAATAATGTACGCAAAATTTATTAATAGTTGAGCAGAATTTAGGATGCAAAGTTGTTTAAGACATTTGATTCAATTTATTGCCTTGTTTTAGTAATAGATTTTTATATACAATTAATTAGCCGTCAAAATATAATAAATAAAACACCATTCAAAAATACTTAAGAATATTTTCCTGTGCAAACCTCAATAGACATTTTAAAAGTTATTGATAATCATAATAAATAGCAAAAGTCCATGAAAAGATGCATGTAAAATTAAAAGAAATAAAATTTAAGAGCTAATACTGCTCCTAGCAATATCAGTCTTTTGCTCTATGCAGTACTTCTAGTCTGTCTATGTGTGCGCTGGAACAAAATATATTCTTACTTTAATGAGTACAGATTAATTAACTGAAAGATTCCTAATGTGTTTAATCAGACTCTTGACGTTAAATGCTCTTTGCTTTGCAAGTTTTTCTTATCATTATCATTATTATAAGGAAGACCATTGTAAATGTTACTGAATATTTTAAAATGCTATTTCTAACCAAAGACTCACTTAGTCACATATTGTGAGTATTTTTAAGACACTTGACACATATTGACAAATTGCTTCCCAGAACTGTTTTTAAGAATTCACACTTCCCTGACATTGTACTGAACTGCCATCCCCAATATTAGGTATTAGAAAAATAATTACATGATTATCAAATATTAGGTATATTTGAAATAGTCATAAGTACTTAAATTAGCAGGGGTTTTGGGGGTATAGAACGTGATTTAGACATATGCATGTGTAAATCTGTGTGCGAATGTGTGCTCATTTTGCTAGCCAATTTTTCTAGTGCCTTTTACTGATTACTTTATTTGATTATTACTGATTTGTAGTGCCAATTTAAGACTCAGAGACTAAATAATTATACATAATTACTTTTGTTTCTGACCTTTGATTATTTTTGCAATGACCCATTAATGTCTTGTGAGATCTTACGCTATTGGTTTAGCTATGCTAGATAGGTTTGTAAACTTCTTAATGATAATGGAAGGTCCTCTACCACTTTAGTAATTTTATTAGTAATATATACATGTTTCGATGCTTAGAATTTTTAGTCAAGCTAATTATGCCTTCCCTGAATTGAAACTTAGGTCAAAATGGACTTGCATCTGTAGAATAAGAACAGTCATTCCTTCACCTGCATCACTTCTTTTAAATTTCATAGGAAATTTATGTGACTTTTTTCATAAAAATTTAGGAATTTTATTTTTGTTCACTGTTATGTTTTTACATTTTTCTTGTTACTGTGAGTGTTGGTCTGGGTTCTCTAGAAGCAAAACCAGAGACTCTTATATATGTGCATAAAAAGTATTTATGTCAGGAAAATGGTTCAGAGTTGTAGAAGCAGCTAAGTCCAGTCTGGCTTCAAGTCCATGCTTTAGATGTTAAGCTAGAGGCTTCTCCTGGCTCAGATACCTTTGAGGACTGAGGAAGGCCAGCTCAGCAAAACACCACAGCCTGCAGAAGGGTGTGGCACCAACGTTAGCCTGGCAGGCTTGTGACTGCAGAGGTTCCTGGAATTGGCAGGTACCATGGCACGCAACCACAAATTATCTGCCAGTTTGTTCGTCTGTGGTGGCTTGTGTGTTGCTGTGATGCTGGAAACTTGGTCAGCAGTATTTGAAATGCCAGCAGTCACCCAAAGTGAACAGGTTCCAACAGTTTCCAGATTAAGAACGGATGAGAAAGAAGACATTGATTGTCAGTTTCTGAGGATTTAGCCACCTTAAACCTTATTGACAGAACTGAAACATTTTCGGTGACTGCAAACCTAATGAACAGAAACAGAACATTGTCAGAAATAGTGCCAGCAAAGGAGTCCCTCAGGTTGGAAGGCATGCAAAATATGAAAAGGCGCTACTTTCTCGAAGTAGAGTTGACCATGGCGACTGCCAAAAGGACAAACCAATCTGTCTTGGAAGACGTCTACCCAGGATGCTCCTTAGAGGCAAGGATGGTGAGACTTTTGGACACATTGTCAGGAGAGGCCAGTTCTTCAAAAAGTCCATCATGCTTGGTGAAAAAGAGAAGCATTGAGAGACACGACATAAACATAAGAACAAATCTGAGGATGGCGCAGGACAGGGCTTTATTTGGTTCTCTTGTACATAGGGATTAGGATTAGGTCATCCCCCGCCTGGAGGAAATCTCCTTTCAATTGCACAGGGCTGTGGTTTGCCCTCCAGCCTAATCTTCTGATAACTCTGGTCTGCCCACAGCAGATCCCTTCCTGGAGTTGATTACATTGGGCTCCATCACATTATGTTGGATTGTTAGGTCTCAAGGGCAAAGCCATTGAGCATCCTGTTCTAGCCAAGTTGATACAAAATCCAACTATCACACTATGTCTGAATTTGTATTTTCCATTTTAGCAGTTAATGATTAGTTAGTACCTTAGGACATTTGCTCTCCTTATTATTTTTTTATCTAGCTCCATGAATATAGACTCACTCTTACGGGTTTTTAGTTAATTCTCTGGGACTTTCAAATTAAAGATCATGTTAGCAACACTGGATATTTACTTCTTTTGATTATATATTTACGGGGGTTTGTTTGTTTGTTAGTTTTTCTTATTTTTCCTGAGTAATTGTAATGGAGCTTCTAGAAGAATGGCAACGTGGTAATTGGTTACTTTGTCTCTAACTTTAATGGAAATGTCTTTAGTACTGAGTATTTTGACACAAGCTTTACCTCAACCTAAATTAGAACTAACTTTAGCATTAGAAACATCTCACTGCAGTATTGATTATTTCTTAGAAATTGTTTCTATTTTAATATGCTTCTGTTTTATCATTAAGTATATTAGAAAATTTTGTTTTTTAAACTGATTCTTGCTCTCTTTTTGTCTAGTTTACTAAGGGTTTAAAAATTAAGACTACATGCTGAATTTTCTTACAGACTTTTAAGGGGATTTATCAATGTTACCAAACAGTTTTTCTTCCTTTAGCTACTAATACGATTCATTATATTAATGGTGAACCTAGTATTAAACTATCCTTCATATTTTAATTTATTATTGGATTTTGTGTGCATTTACTTTAATTCAAGGTTTTAATATATGTTCATGCTAAGATCAATTTGTAGCTTTCTTTTCCTGTGCCAAAGAGTTCAGATTCTTTTGTCAGTTTCTATAGGTGATATCAGAAACATTGAGCCATAATATAAGAACCTGTAAAATGGATTGTTTTAATATGCTGCTTGGTCTCGACCAGCAGAAAAGAACACATTGCTTCATGGGAAAAATTCACGTTATATTGAGTGTTATGAAATAGTCCCATCTGAAATGCAAGGCACCACTGTTACTTTGAAAATACATTTCCTTTGTTTACTTCTGTTTGAAAAATGGCAAAATCTTTCTGGCACCTACCATTTAAGAAAAAGAAAACCTGAGTGTATGAGTAGCAGAAACAGCTTTATAATTAAAAAGTAAAATAAAATTATGAAAGACTTGATCTTCCTCGTGTCCCTCTTAAGGAGTCCTGCTGGGTTAGTGATCAAAGGACTGGACTTCTACCCAAAAGGTAGGCAGTTCGGTGATGTGTGGCAAAAACTTGTCTACTCGGCACACAAAATGAAATAATAAATTAAAATATAAGGGATAGAGAAAGATGAGTAACTATTTGCTTCCAAAAAGATGCATAGCCTTTACAATTCTATTGGGTAACTGCTCTGTGTGACAGAGGCAGAGCCGCGGGGCAATGATCCCAGGGCAGTGGATGTTCTTCCTTTGGATATTCCCATATCCTGCTTTGACGTAGTTTTAGATATCAGCCTGTTTTCAGAATAATCTTATTTAATTAAAATATCCCTCAACAGAGTGAAACAGACTTTTCTTCCTCTTTATAGCCACCATTTCAGAATATCATTCTGGAATAATTAATGTATAATTGCATGCTTGGGGAAATGCATACAAAATGTTCTGAAGGCTGAAGCTTTGCTTACCAACAGCAGTAAGTCTGTTGCTAAACAACGTCTGTGTTAAGCAGTCCCCATAATTACTTACACAGAAAACACACATGGTGATCTCTAAAATTAACTCATGCATAACGGAAAAGCCTTTTTATGGGCAAAATGTTACTGAGGTGTGGCTGAGAAATCATGACTGCATGTATGGAATTAATTAAGTATGTGAAATTTTAAAATTTCCTTAACATGCCCTCTGTTTGCAAACACATATTTAACATCACCAATTCATATTCAATGACTGTACATCATTGAGAAATGACAAAATCTATTCTTTAATAGTCCCAGTCTTCTTTTTTAATTAGTTTGTTTAAGTTTCACCAATATACATTTTGTGTATCATACATTTCAATAGTTCAATCATATTCATAACAGTTTTGCAAACATCACCACAATAAATTCTGGGATATTTCTTCCTCCTTGTATTAGGTGTTAGCTCCCCATTTCTAGACAGCCTCCCCTCCATGTACCCTTGAATTTATTAATCCAGTTGTTGTCATTCATGCTGGTTGTGGGGTTTTCTTACAAAACAATTTTAATGAGAGCTAATACAGATATCATACCATTCCATAGTCCAATCACATCACACAGTATTGTACAATTGCTACCACAGTCAGTTTCCAAATGCTTTCTTCCTTCTGGAACTCCTTGACACCAGCTCCCCTCCCTCCCCCTTTCCTTTTCCCCCAGGAACCTTTATTCTGTTTGTTTTCTCTATAAACTCATCAATCCTGGATTTCATACACAGAAAAACATACAACATCATGACAAAATTCAAACAGATGATTCAACATCAGTGATGAGATGAAACAGAGAAAAATTTTAATTAAAAACAAAGCAGAAAATATAAAAAGTCTCTAGCAATTATACATTGGAACAAGAGGGAGATCAATGATAAGGTGCCATCTTGTGACCTAGCTACAACTTCAGTAATCCACCCTACAATGTAATCTGATAACAAGGCCTTTTCCATCTCTGGTCCATAGTCAGACGGTACCCACCAGAGGTTTGGTCTGCATGGGAACTACTCAAATGGGTTGAAGGTTTTCACTGTCATTCTCAGGATTATGCAAACTGGGTATTCAGAATTTAAGCACCAATACCATTTCCTCTTCCCAGTTTGGATTTTATCATTTACAGTTCTTGCATCACACAGGCTAATGTGCTTCTTACACATGGATTCAGCTGATGTGTCATTTACATGGCTGCTTGTTCTAAGACAAGTCTTCAAGACCCCAAATGCTATTCTTTTGGATAGCCAGGTACAATCTTATTTCTTCACCACACTCTACGCCCATATCTTCAATGATCACTTCATGGGGATAGGTATTGATCAGAGCCATGTCAATTAGTACTGTTCTTAGAGTAGGGCTACAATTAAATGCAAGTTTAAAATCCATTCATGTATCTATTATTTATGTACATCCTGGCTTGCTTTAAAGACATCATTGTTACTTTGTTGAAGGACATTATAAATTATGCCCATGGGGCATATGGTAGTTCTGTTGATGCTGCCACAAATGTAGCCAATTGTATAGAATTTTAAACAATATCAAGAGTAAGATAATATACATATTTAGGACAAGGTTTTAGATGAAAATACATGGGTTGTTGATATGTAAAGATTGACAACTTAGGCAACAGGTTATTATATACACTAACAGAGAAGGTGGGAGATAGGGGGAAAATTTCAATAATGTTCAGAATTATTGAACTTTCACAATGGCAGAACAGATCTATGCATGTCATAGAATAGAAAAGAGAGTATGAAATGGTGGTCTTGAGTTGTCACTTACTGGACACACGTAAGACAACAATTTTCAACCAAGATCCAATGGCTTCTACAGTCACGTCATTGCCCTAGATGTCACCTGCTTCCTCTTACACTGGGACATGTCAGCCTAAGGCCCATAGACATATTTCACTACCTTTGATTTTCTACTGGTGTGTTCAAGGTAAAGTCCAGTTCACTTACAGGGAGTTCCAAATTGGAACAGTGTAGTCTATGACAGATGTTGTGCACCTTGAAAGACCAGTCTAAAGTCCTGGTTGTCTGTAGTACATGACCTGGGTCACAAAGGGCTGAATATAAACTAGGTCAAAAGTACCTAATTAGGGACAGGGTACCAAGCTTATTCTTGCAGTGGTGGTCCATATGTTTAATGTTGAATGTTTTCCCAATGGCATGATGCTCTCCTCAGTTTCCCCAACCAACCAAAACGAAGTTCCCTTCTCTGTAGTGTCCTTCTCTTGATTCTACTTTTCAAGGAGGTCTCCATTTTAAAATAAAGGGTGAAGTGATGTGGTATTTTTGTGATTATCAACTTTGGTCGTTAGAGATTAATAACACACATAATTGAGATTTCCAAATAAGAAATTTAATTTGCTTATTTATTACTGGCAGATGGAATGAAGTTTAAGTGTAAACCCAGGAATCAAGTGGCCTGGCTTCAAATCCTATACCTGCCATTTACTCGTGTGACTTGAGGTAAGTTGCTTAAACTTTCCATACCTTTGAATAAATTAAATGTAATGTATACTTTGAATGAATTCTAGACTCATGAATTGTTTACATGAGAATAGTCATAATAATGCATTCACAGAGTTATGAGAGAATAAAATAAGAAAACACACATAGGATGCTTAGCAAGATGTCTAGTACATACTAAGTGCTCTATAAATATTAGCCATTATTATAATCATTGCATTAATTAAACTACCCTCACAATTGTCAAATTTCTATATTACCTCAGGGGTATACAGAGAGTAGAAGAGAGAACTCCAGAGTATAGACTAATTTAATTAAGCCTGAAAAAAAAGACATTACTCAGAGAGTGGCTTCTGTCATTTCTAGGTCACCTGAACACCTCCAGGAAAGAACTGTGGCAAAGAGATTCACTGCATTTTCCCCTACAGTAAATTAATGGGTCAGCTTTCCCAAAGTTTAAAGAATTGCCATGTCCCACTACCACTACCAACTGAAGTGGGAAATTGGTCTTCTCTTGAAAAATCTCATCACAGCATTAGCAACTTGTTTCTGATATGTTCAACTTTAAGCACTACTAAGCTAAAAAGTTCTTTGGGGAAGATTAGGCTAAGTGTTGAAGATATTTTTTATAAATAATTGTAGTCTAACTTTTATATGCATTCCCTTATGCATCCTATATAACCCAACTCTATGAATTGGAAATAGCCCTGGTGGTGCAGTGGGTTAGCTGTCAGGCTACAAACTGCAATGATGGCCATTCCAACTCAACAGCAGGAGAAAGATTTAAAACTTGAGTAATCCTGTGGAGTAGTTCTACTCTCTCTTATAGGGTAGCTATGAGTTAGAATAGACTTGACAAGCAAGTGTTTTATATGCTATATATATATGATATATATATAATATATATATATAGTTTTCTATGCACTATACATATACCAATCAGCACTGGGGAAGCATGAGGCTTTCTAATCCTGTAAAGAGTTACAGTCTTGGAAACTCATAGGCACCATTCTATGAGTCAGAAATTTTTCTCTGGTACTGTTTTGAGACATCATAATAGCCCTGGTATGGATACATAGGGGACTAATAAGGACAAAGCCAGCAGTTCGAAACCACCATCACATGTCACAGGAGAAAGAACAAAGCTTTCTACTCCTGTAAAGAGTTATGGTCTTGGAAACCCACAGGGGAAGTTCTACCTTGTCCTTTCAGTTCTCTAAGAATCACAGTCAATTCAATATCAATGAGTGATATTGGCATTGTAAAAGGAGCACATGTCCCAAGCCATAGTATAGTCAATCGCCTCATAAGCCTGTGCAAGTTAGGCACTGGATAAGGAAGACCAAAGAAGAACTGATCTATTTGAATTATGGTGCTGGTGAAGAATATTAAAGTACCATGGGCTGTCCTCTATTTTCTTTTACTTTGCTCTTTTCCCACTATCATACTCAGCCTTCCTTTAGGTTTCAGTAATTCCTCTCGGTTACATTGCCCTTGATCAAGCCCTAGCAGGCCTATTAAACCCTCCTTGCCACCGATTTTGGATCACTTGTTCCCTTGTCCCTGGGTTTGTTACCACTTCCTTTCCCCCCACCTCCCCTTCTCTCATGTCCCCCCATCAATTGTCAGTCCTGTTGTTTTCTCCTCCAGATTGTTTACCCAGTCTATCTTATCTAGATAGACCTGCAGAGATAATAATATGCACAAAAACAAGAAAGAGCAAAACAAAGCAATAAAAGAAAAGAAATCAACAACAACAAAAAACAATTACAAAAAAAAGCCTGTAAATACTACAAGGTCTGTTTCTTGACCTTTAGGAATATTTTCCAATGAAGTCTGATGTAGTGCCATGTCCTGGCCCCAAAGTCTATTTTTGGTACTCCCTTGGGACTTCCTTGCTCTTGTCCCCTTGCTGTTCTGTGGCATGCCCTTAGTGTTTTGCCTTGGTGTGGTGGTGTCAGATTGGGCACAATTCCCACACTGTTATCCAGTGTTGTCCCCTGTAGGGCTATGGGTCAGTGAATGAAGTTGTGTCTCTTAGAGGTGCCAACCATATGGTCCTCTGTGTGCATTGGCTGTCCTGAGCAGTAATATCATCCTAAAGGCTTTTATAGAGGTCTAAATACAGGCATATACATATGTAAATATATTTATATATGATGATGGGGAAATAGATCTATGTGCATATACTTATAGGTTTAGTATTAAGGTGGCATATAGACATTGGGCCTCTACTCGAGTACTCCCTCAATGCAAGAACACTTTGTTCTATTAAACTGGCATTACATTATGCTCATCTTCCTGACATGATCGCTGAAGACAAAGCAGGTGCATAAACAAATGTAATGAACAAAGCTAACGGTGCCTGTCTATCAAAAGATTTAGCATCTGGGGTCATAAAGACTTGAAGGTAAACAAGCGGCCAGCTAGCTCAGAAGCAACAAAGCCCACACAGAAGAAGCACACCAGCCTGTGCGAGCATGAGGTGTTGATGGGATCAGTTATCAGGCAACAAAAAACAAAAAAATCATATCATTATGAATGAAGAGGAGTGTGGTGTGAGGACCCAAAGCCCATCTGTAGGCAACTGGACATCCCCTTACAGAAGGGTTGTGGGGAAGAGATGAGCCAGTCAGGGTGCAGTGTAGCATTGGTGAAACATACAACTTCCCTGTAGTTCTTAAATGCTTCCTTCCCGCCACTATCATGATCCTAATGCTATTTTACAAATCTGGCTAGACCAGAGGATGTACACTGGTACATATAGGAACTGGAAACACAGGGAATCCAGGACAGATGAACCCCTCAAGACCAGTGGTGTGAGTGGCGATACCAGGAGGGTGGAGGGAAGGTGTAGTAAAAAGGGAGAACCGATCATAAGGATCTACATATAACCCCCTCCCTGGGGGATGGACAACAGAAAAGTGGGTGAAGGGAGATGTCAAACAGTATAAGACATGACAAAATAGTAATAATTGATAAATTATCAAGGGCTCATGAACGACACAGGAAGGGAGGGGAAAATGAGGAACTGATACCAAGGGCTCAAGTAGAAAGCAAATGTTTTGAGAGTGATGACAACAACAAATGTACAAATGTGCTGGATACAATGCATGGATGGATGGATTGTATGAGCCCCACAAAAAATGATTTAAAAAAAAGTGCCATGGGCTGCCAAAAGAACAAACAAACCTGTCTTGGAAGAAGGAGAGCCTGCGCGTTAGAAGCAAGACTGGTGTGACTTCATCTCACATACTGGGACATGCTATCCAGAGAGACAAAAAGATCCTTGACGAGATCGATTGACCCAGTTGCCACAACTCTGGGCTCAAACATAACAAGTGTGAGGATGGCACAGGGTGGGGCAGTGTTTGTTCTGTTGTCTTTAGGGAGTTGCTGTGAGTCAGAACCAACTTGATGGCTCGTAACCGTCAACTACAACAGGGTCTCCATGAGTCAGCATCGACTCAATGCCAGAGGGTTTGAATGATGTGAGTTGAACAACCAATGGCAACATTGGCATTTCATGTTATCATGAGGAAAGGTATATGTCCTCTCACAACACTAGTTCAATCTGTGTGTTGAGCAAGTAATTTGGGAAGCTGAGTTAGGAAGAAGATTAGAGGAAGCCTCATTGATTATCTTCCCTATGAGGATGACATAATCTTCCTTGCCGAAAGTGCAGAAAACTTGAAGAACTTCCTGATGAAGATCAAGGACGTCAGCCCTCAACCTGGCTTATAACTCGATGAAAACAAAATCTTCACAACTAGAATACTAGCTAAAATCATGATAAATGGAGAAGATAGGAGTTGTCCAGGATTTCATCTTGATCGGATCCACATTCAATTGTCATAGAGAGAAAATCTACTAGAGAGTTGATTGTGCCTCACAGCCACCTTATAGGACAGATTAGAATTACCCCTATAGGTTTCTGAAGCTGTACTTCTTTATAAGAGTAGAAAGCATCCTCTTTCTCAAGAAGAGCCACTGGTGGTTTTGAACTGCTAACCTTGTAGGTGGCAGCCCAACATGTAAACCAATATACCACAGGACAACAAATTATGAATTTCATTGGGTATATCTGCTGCACAAGATCTATTAATTGTTGAAGACCAAGGATGTCACTTAGAAGATAAAGGTGTGCCTCACCCAAGTCATGTTATTTTCAAACACTTCATATTCATGTGAAAGTTGGACATTGAATAAAGAAGACTGCAGAAGAAACAATTATTTTGAATTGTGATGCTGGCAGAGAATATTAAAATACCATGATTGCCAAAGAAACAAATACGTTTTGGAACAGGCAATGCTAGAATGCTCCTTAGAAGCAAGAATGGGGAGATTTTGTCTCATGTACATTGGACATGTCATCAGAAGAAATCCGTCCCTGGAGTGAACTGCTTGGACATCATTCTTGGTAAAGTAGGAAGGTTTCAAGCAAGAGGATGGCCCTTACTGAGATGGATTGACATAGTGGCTGCAACAATGGGCACGACATAACAATTTGTGAGGGTGGTTCAGGGCTGGGCAGTGTTTCATTCTGTTATAAATAAGATCTTATGAGCTCAGATGCCACAGTGGTGACAAAGTGGGCTGTTAACTGCAATGTCATTCATCACTTGGAAACCACCAGCCGCTCCTTGGAAGAAACAGAATTTCAGTAGCAAAAGGTTTCCTATACCCATGAAGAGTTCAAATCTTTGAGACCCACAGTCCAGTTTTACCTTGGCTTGTAGGGTAGCTGTGCGTTGGAATCCAGAATTGACTCCATGGCAGGGTTTTTTGGTTTGTTTGTTTGATGAGTCAGAAGTAACTTGATGGCACCTCACAACACAAACAACATGGACATTGTACAGACGCCCTAATGAAATAGTGGTTAAGTGTGGAACTGCTATCCGAAACATTAGCAGTTCTAATGCACAAATCGCCCCATGATAGAATGATGGATAGTATAATTCTGCCAAGATTACAGCCTTGGCACATTTCGGGCAGTCCTTGTCTGTCGTACAGTCACTAGGATTCACAGTACCACATGGAACATAGTGGTGGGTGAGGTGGTGCAATGATATAGTGTAAACCAAAAAAAAGGGGGGAGGGATAGTGTTTACTAGTCCACAAGGGAGTACAAAATACTGTGATTTAAGAGAATCATGGAGAAAATAGTTCAAAAAGAAATACATCAGATGCTAACAAGAAAGGCAAATCTTCCCATCATCATTTTGTGCCACCACCGTCTTGCTGGCTCACTCTGCTGCAGATCCACTGGCATCTCAAAGCTTGGACTTTTGTCCCTTTCTCTTTCTGAATGGCCCCTTCCTAGACTCCTCATACACTTGGTTCTAGGATAGAGTAGACCAGGTCCAGGTGTTACTCATTGATAAAGAAGATGGCCTTAGCTTTACCCCAGGGAGCCACTGGTGAGTTTGAATTCTAGACCTTCTACTTGGTACCCTGTTTCCCCGAAAATAAGACAGCGTCTTATATTAATTTTTGCTCTAAAAGATGCGCTAGGTCTTATTTTAAGGGAATGTCATATTTTTCCATGAAGAAGAATACGGTACACATTTATTTTTTATTAAAAGAGACCTCGCACTTCCTGTCTGCTCCAGCTGTGCTTTGGCCAACAGTGAGCTGAGCGGCAATGTCTGCCACTATGGTCCAGAGTCCAGAGTTATGGTACCTTCGGGAGGCCTTTTTTTCGGGGAGGTCTTATTTTTTGGGGGATGCCTGATATTTCAGTGAGAGGCAAAACTGTAAGCAGGTCTTATTTTCGGGGGATGTCTTACTTTTGGGTAAACAGGGTATCACAGTGGTTAAGCCACTATACAGTCAAGGCACCTGAAGTTGACATCAGATATATCAAATGCCAAAGAAACTACAGTCTCAAGGACATTCTCAATCATATTCTCCTTTCAGATATTCTTTCCATTACTATAAAATCTGTAAACATAGTTTTTATTACTTTATTATTTATTTGTTGGTAATCTGCAGATCTCACATGAAGTAAATGGAAATAAGAACTATTTTTTGCCATCTTTCCAACTACATATTTAATCCATACAGCATATTCCTACAAATATAGTAGAAGTCATTAGTTCTCTGAAACACGAACAAGAGAAATATGGCCCTATTGAAGTGTGGTGACTTGGGTAGAATAAAACACTGATGAATAAAAGAGCTAATTTTAAAATATTTGTCTCCTGTGTAGTTAAAGGAGAAATAGAGATACATTTGAAGAGGGTGATCCCGTCGGTACAGGCAGAGGGCATTTAGAGAAGGGAGCACACTGTGTGCATTTTGATTGCCTGGTGAACCTGCGTTATGGAAACAAAGCCTTGGATTCTGTGCTTCTCTTTAAAAAGCCGACAACATGATGGGGATAAGCAGACCTGAGCTGGTGAAAGCCAGGTGACGCAGGGAGAATGATCAAAAATAAAGAGGTGAGCAAAAGACTTGGGTGTGAGGGCCGAATAAAAATATTTCAACATAAAAAGATAATTTGTATTGAGAAGTAGAGGGAAACATAGGGCATAGCATACAACCTCAACCCTGAAATACAGGTAAAAGAGACCAAAATTGATCTAGGAAGGAGTCACGGATTTCTATTTCCCTACTACCTAAGCCACTTTATACAATTCTCTTTGTCCGGCCACATTCCCATTTTTGAAATTATCAAACCTTTGCTCATGTTTATACCCCAGCATCAAGCACAGTTGATCACCAAACTTGTTTGAAAAATTATAAGCCCTGAGGAACTGGTGAGTATGTTTTTAAATATTAAAATAGCAAGTAATAGTGGTTGAGATGGAGTTCATTAATATTGCCCTTCTAGCCATAACTCCTCCTGTGATGTGCTATCATTCGGGATTCTACACCTGTGGCTATGATTCCATTTTGGAGGGAGTTCTCTGTTATAAATGAGCCCTGGTGGCATATGGTTAGGTGTTGTGCTGCGATCCTCAAGGTTCAAAGTTTGAAACCACCAGCTGTTCCCTGGGAGAAAGTTGGAGTTTTCTACTCCCCTAAAGAGCTGTAGTCTCAGAAATTTACAGGGGGCAGTTCGACCCTGTCCTCTAGGGTCCCTGTGAATCTGCAAGAACTTGATGAAAGTGAGTTTGTTTCTGTTACAGGATTGAGGTGGTTTTAAATACTTACTTTAGTAGAGAGTATGAACAAAATTACGCCCTCAGTTTCCTTGGGGGCATCTTTAGTAGTCTTTGTTTTAGTGGAGGAAGGGACTTGAGATCCCATCCTTTTATGTGATTTTAATATATGAATGTTCTCTAAGATTTCATAAAAAGGGACAATCATAGGTATCTCAGGTGGTTCCTAAAATTAAAGCATGTGTGTTTAATGATCAACTGTGGAAGGGCTAAATTTATGGATTATCTCATCACCCACTGTTCTTTACACAGTAGACCCCAGATGTGGAATGGCGATTAGTTGACTTCATTTCAGTAGAAACAAAATACTAATCTTGGATTCATGTCAAACATTTATTGAAGGTTTCAAAAGACAGGAAAATTTAGGCTGTTACAATTAAAAGTTGTAAAAATACAGTGTTAAAAATTCATGGATTATTCTCCATAGGCTTAAGCCTCTGTATCTCTGTGTTTATCTTCTCTTTATCATTTCGCCCTTCTTCACTAACTATCCCAAACAAACAAACAAAAAGTCTGCATTATTATCACACAGAAGTTTGTCTCATTGTAACCTATTCTAGGAAATTGACTTTATGATTTATTTAGAAAGTGCAAAGATCCACGTCTTGAGGGAGAGGCCAACAAGGAGAGGCATGACTTTCAATTCTCCTTCCTAAGTCTTCTTAAGACAATCTTCGTAAGTCACATGACCAGCTGACAGACTAAGTTGGTGAAGCCTTCAGAAACAATCCCCCCTGCCCCCCCTCCCCCCAATTTCAAGCTGAGATCTCATTCTCTGAGAGAAGCAAGCACTGGGAAAAGAAAATGTCCATTCAAGAACTTAGTCATTTCCCACCAAGGAGGGACACCTTAAATGAGAAATCTTTGCCTTGGAGTTACCCATTAGGATGGGAGAGATTTGGCAGTGCAATGTCAGACAGATCACCCTTTTCAAACCTGTTCTTGCTTCTTCAATGGTGTGAATCCGTTGAATAAAGCTTCTGTATATCTAGCAGCAGCATCGTGCCTTCTCTCCAGAAAAATCAACCTTTGGCAGCTGATTCCATGAGTGGTCTGAGAAAATCATTGTTAGATAGAGTTTTGGTGGTGCCTGCTTTCCCACCATTCAGCTGGTAGAGAAGACCCTATCTCTGGAGAAGAAGGGATGTGCTGATGGCCTCTGGAACACAATGGCAATCTAATTCATAAAACATTCACCCATGGTGAGCTGAGATGATTTGCCAGGGAAATGCATTGTGATGATGCATTTAAAATGTGTTGGGGGGATGTAAATATCCAGGTAGTGGAATTGGGTGATTATTGCTAAATGTAGTTGATACAGACTCCTAATGCAAAGCAGAGAGCAATCGAGAAACAATTTTTCACACAAAGAAGCTCCCTTCCTTTGCTATGAGTATGGAAAAAAATGGATCAAAAGCAGGGTTTGTAAGTCAGGGATGCTGTAATTCAATGTACATTCGATGCTCAGTCCACACAGATCTGGTATGCCAAGAGAGGGCTCAAGTTGCTGTGAGTCTGAACCTACTCTATGGGAGCAAATTAACCATCGTTGGGTATCTAAGTGAATACCCTGGACAATTTGATTCTCTGGTAAGGTAGGTTACAATAGGTTGGAGATCACTCTTTGCTACTCAAAAACAACGGTCTGATATGAATGAGACAGGATTACAGGATATTATGATCACAAGTGAAAATACAATGTTCAAGATTAGGTTGCACCAACAGCTTTTGAGACATGAAAGAGGTAAAATACCATATATACTTGTGTATAAGCCAAGTTTCCAAGCACATTTTTTATGCAGTTTTGTGGTAAAACGAGGTGCCTGGGTGGATATTTGGGTCGGCTTATACTCGAGTATATACGGTAATCAACACTGAGGAACTTCTCAGAAAGAAGTGCTGAGCAAAGAGCACAGCAGGTTATTTGTGTATGTCCTATGGCACGCTCCCCATCATCCCCGGGTCCCTGTGCTTAGCATCTCCTAGACCCAGGGGAAGGCTAAGGCCAAGACACATGGAGATCTTCAAGGAAAGCTGGACCCTCACCTGTTGAAAGTAGACTATGATCTTTCTTCAAAAATATCATAGAAAGAAGACCTTTCTCACAGTCAGTGCACTGATTTTGGACATTTAGACTCCTAAACCATGAGAAAACAAAGTGATATTTAGTAAAGTGGTTATATCTCTTGTATCAGCACCAGAAAGCCAACAGAACATACATGGCACCTAAAATAAGACCTGAATTGGGTTTCTAGCTTGTGGGATACGTGCAGTTATCAGCGAAGGCAAAGTGAGAGTATTTGAAATGACCACAAAGCCCCGGTGAAGATAGTAAAACAAAGGCAGTATGAATTATTAGATGGGGCTGCAGAAAATGAAGATGTAAAGGAGATGTAATCCTCATCAACATTTCTTGAATTTACTTTTCTGGTCCTCAAAAAAATCAAAAGGCTTATGAAACCTAGTCATAGACTGTAGATCAACATAGAGCTAACCAAATGGCAACCCCCAAACAATTGATGTGCCAGGTATGGTATCTTACATAAAGAAAAATAGTTAGTCTAAAGTAAATGGTAGGTGACTATTGAGCTAATACATTTCTTCCTTACTATCCCTTCCAGGAGAGATGAGATGAAACATTCTTATCCACTTGAATTACATAATAGCATCCATTTACAATTTTGCTTCATGACCATATTAACTCTCCTACACTCTTATATAGTAAAAAGAGATCAAGGCTCTTTAGACATATTTCAGAACATCATATTTCATATGGCATTATATAGATCCATCAGGATAGGCAAGAGATAGGTAATATCTTAAAGGTCTTTGTAGGACATGTGTGATCGAGAGGCTTGATGATATGCTCTATGATAATTCAAGGAACTCATACTTCAGTATAGTTTTTCAAGATCCAGTGGTCAGAAGCATAAGTGGAGCACATTCACAAGGTGATTTCTAGTTGCAGTGTAAGCTTTGCAATTAATATGATTGAGCAGACTATACAGAGTTGAAGTATGGGGAGTGGAAAAATACGCAGTGTGGAGTTGATGACGAGCCTGAATAGGTCATGGTGTTCTGTAGCAAGGGAATGCCATCAGCAATGGAAACTTTCAAGACTATTTAAAAACTTCTCCTGGGGTTCTACTGAACCCTGATAGAGACAGATGGGTTAGTCGCATATCTATAACTACCCATCATGAGCTAACCAGCAGTCAAGTACTGCAAGACATAAAGTTCTAAAGAAATAATTTATAAGATAGAAGTGCAGATACAGGGGTGATGAGCAGCCAGGCCAGAGGACAAAAGCAAGTTGCACAAGGTGCTGCCTAAACCCTCACTCATCCATTATCCTTGTCCCGGTGCCCCATCTCCAGCTCATAATGTTGACCCCCCGGAAGAGCCTTTAAGAAGATGAAACATTCAGCTTGTTTTACACGTGCTTCATCTTGCTATGGGAGTGCCAGCTGAAAATTGAGACTTCGTTGAAGCTTCACTCAAAGTTGGGCTTGAGCTACACTCAAGTGTTCTTGGATGTGGAAAGATAAATGGCCTGAAGTTATGCCAGACATAGACTTATTGGAAGTGACAAACTGATGGATGGTTGCCTAGAGACTGGGGGTAAAAACTGGAAAAACTGTGACAAAACAGTGTGGAGTAGAGGCTCATGGATGTGTAAGTAAGAATAGGCAAAGAGTGTGAAGGTCTTTATACCAAATGCTCCATCCATGGATGTTAGCCGGAAATATCAGCATCCACAATGGCACCATCATATGGGAACATGAAAGAAGAGGCCCTGGAGACAGGTATTAAATCTAGGCCTAGTCCAAAATTATATATTTCCACTTACTTAGGTTGCCCTAACTATTATTTCCTCTACCCCTGACTGTTCTAAGACCACTGCTAACCTCCAATAAAGCATTATTCTTCAAGAGGATCAGCTAACGACTTAGAACCAAGTTAGTACAGTAGATCCTTCCATCATAAAGTGCTATGCTATTTGTCCTGACAAAAATAGAGATATATTCTGCTGTGAGTGTTTTTGGTTTGTTTGTTTTTTCCTTTTTTTCTGCATAATGGATCTCAGCCAGCAATATTATCATGATGTTTATAGAATGCCTGACCCACTGTCATGGAATCCCATATATAACATCTGACCACAAAATCCACAGGTTGTAATACATGCTGCATCACTCAGATACTGCTCATCTTATTGAGGGTAGAATGGTCTGCTGAATAAAAACTGAAGCATCAGCTTGCAGGCAAAATAATGGAAATAATATTTACCCACAAAAGTCCCTTCCCTGAGCACTTATCCCAGGGAAACCACTGAAAACTGTTTCAGCTAACTATTCTAAGTACGTTTGCATTTACTTAGAATTTTGTGTACACAGAATCTCTCAAGTCTGTACTCTTACTTGCCTGGTTTCTCATGATCAACATAATTATTTTGAGGTCTAGCTATGTTTCGATGTGCATCTGTAGTCCAGTCATATTTATTTCTGAGTAACATTCCATTGCATGGGTGTACAACAATTTATTCTTTCTCTTGCTGGTGGGCACTTGAGTTCTTTCAAGTTTGGGAGCTACTATAAATGAAAGTTCTTAAACAAGTCTTTGTATGGACATAGATTTTTATTTTTCTTGGATTAATACCTAGGAGTGTGTGTAATGGCTGCATAATGGTAAATTTTAAGAAACCAGCCAACTGTTTTCCAAAGTGATTGTTAGATCTTATATTCCCACCAAGTGTGTTTTAGAGTTCCAGTTCTTTGCCACATTTCACAGTTCCCAGAGTGGCTGATCTTTCATTAGAACTATTTCAACATGTGTTTATTAATATCTCATTGTAGTTTTAATCTGCATGTCTGTGGCAGTTACATAATCTCCTGTCGACTTCAGTGAAGGGATGGAGTTTAGCTTGTCTATCAGGTCATAGCCAATAATGCCTATGTGTGGGCATGGCCTTCTCTTGAGATTACTGGGAACTCCTGTCTTTCTTCCTGGAGGTGGAACACACACTCTCTCTGCTTCCTCTTCCTGCTGACAAGACACATGGAGCCATGTTGATCCCAGTCAGAGCCCTGGAGCTGGGGGAGCCATGTGGAGACCCCTGCCAGTGCTGAGATGCTTACACCGCCACTGGATCCACAAGACTTTCCACCCACAGGCCTGTGATTTTACTGCATTCAACATAATTGTATGTGTTGTGTGAGTCTGAAGAGGAATTTATAGACTGGTATTGGACATATGGGCTAATGTCAGACCTATGGACTTGATCTGGACTGGGCTGGGATGCTTTCTTATTATACAATTACTCTTTGATATAAAGCTCTCTCTTATAGACATATGAATATCTCTGGATTTATTTCTCTAGTTAACCCCAACTAACACAATGTCCTTCTAAACAGAGCTTTAAGGAATGTTTATTGCAGTGGTTCTCAATGTTTCTAATGCCACGTCCCTTTAATACAGTTCTTCATGTTGTGGTGATGCCCCAACCATAAAATTATTTTCATTGCTACTTCATAGTTGTAATTTTGCTCTTGTTATGAATTGGGCAACCCTTAGGAAGGGTCCTTCAACCGCCAAAGGGTTCTCCACCCTTTGAGAGGTTGAGAACCACTGGTTTATTGTTTGTTTTTAAAATTCTCTATGTGCCTAATTCTCTTTTTTATTCACTGCTTTCATCACTGCTCATCCCAATTGCATATGACACTGTAGGGAAGGAACTGATTAAACATGGGAGAATAGATTGCTGATGATTCCATGGATTTTTATTGAGTGTCTACTACTAGATGCTAGCAGCTAAGTACTTCTCAACTGAGCACAAGCATGTTGTAAAAGATACCTGGAAACATCTATATCTATATATCTATATCTATATCTATCTATCTATCTATCTATTTATCTATGATTGAGGATGAGGCTGCTACTGGCCTTTTTAGGGCATAGAGACAAATTATGCAATTAAATATCTTACAATGCAAAGGATAACCCACCACAATAAAGAATCATTCTATGCTGGAGTGAAATTTCCTAACATGGCTTTTCTACCCAAGTCTCTGTAACTCCCACTAAATGATTGGGTGAGATGACGCGAACAGGAAAAGTATAACACTACTCCAGTGGATTAGCCATTTTCTGTAACTTCCTCAAGGCTATAAGGATGAGAAGTAGAAAGGAGAAAAGGGAAACCCTGGCGACCTTGGAAGAGCACATTGAAGATTGCTGTCTGAAAAGGTGGAGGCCTCTGGGCCGAGCTGCATCACAGAATGATAAGGAGACTCAGAGGAGTTACCTTCTGATCTGACCTGGGACTGTGGAACTGTGAGACAGAGGGAAAGTCAGGCTGCCTTCCTTTCTCATAAAGGCAAAGGCCATGGGACCACGTGGCTGAGAGGCTGATAATCTGAGTGATTTGGCTACCATGCGGCTAAGAGGCTGAGAACAGGAAAAGACTTGGCCGCTGACTGAGGAGACCAAGGACTGTATCCTTACTGTTTGCTGTTTCTGACTTATGTTAAGCTACTGACATCGCTAATACGTTCTTTTAATTGTGAGCTCTGTGTGGCCATTGCAAGGACTCGTGGAACCCAGCATAGATGCAGAGTGGTACGAGAGGAACGTGTTGGTATCTGAACAGGTAAAAAAGGAGGGAGCCTGAAGGCATTTCTGACTCTTGCTTCAAGGCACTGGAGAAGCTGGAAGTGGTCAGAGCCGGTGCAGTACATTACCATCCATTGCACATTCCATCCCAATTGTGTCAAGGTTGAGACGATCTATACTATGGATGCAAAACTAATGCAAAATCTATGGCCATAAGAACCTTCCTACACAGATGAACAGGCATTAGTAAAGTAGGTTAGGATAAGAATTACAATCGTGTTATCCTATTTCCTGCTCCTCCCATCGTTGTTGAACTGCTTTTGACACTTCACTTCAACTTGAACTTAAAATATAGAAGTTGGGGAGCACTCTCCAATATTCTAGGAGATAACATCTGCGATTCCCTTACCATTTCAGAATGAATAAAATCTGTCATTCTAACTCACCTGAGCAAGTTCAAAAGAAAAAGAACAAAAGTTTTCTAAATGAGAAATTTATAAGAATGTGAGAAATTGTCCTTGCTGAGTTACTTGAAAACCACTGTCTGACATTCATTTTCACAGACTCCAACAATGAAACGCTCATCTGACTTTTAAGGCAAGTTAAATATAGGATTAGGAAGAAAAGGATAGAAAGATTAAAGTTTTTATTCTGTTATTGTTGTAAGGCATACCTTTCTCTTTTAAATCCTGTATGTGTTGTCAGTATCATTTTGCACCTACATCTGCTAAGGAAAAGTACAATACAATCATTCTAAATAGGAAATCACAGGAATAAATAATTTAAAAACTCTTTATACATGTCAGTATCTTACCATGTAATGGTATTATTTGGCTAGAGTAAGTATATTTTAATTTCTTCAATTATTATTATAGGAATGATATTAGTAAACACACAGGAATAGCATTGGTCAAAAGAATGGTTACTAATATTGCACATGTTGAGTCCTATATTATATGCCATGCTGTGTCTCAATACATCTTCTAGACTAATACCAAAATGTGCTACATGTATACTTCTGAGTAGCCTCTTCAAGTCGAGGCTGCAGGATAAACAAAATCCAACTCCTTCCTATTGAGTCGATGCTGACTCATAAGGACCTATAGAGCAGAGGGAAGAACTCCCCCCTGTGAGATTCTGAGACTGTCACTCCTGATGGGAGTGGAAAGCCTCATCTTTCTCCTATGTCGCAGCTGGTGGTTTCAAACTCTTGACTTTGCAGTTAGCAGCCCAATGCATAACCACTACTCCTCCAAGGCTGCAGTATACAAAATAATAAAGCTCAAGATCACAGGAGTTTTATCTAAGGACACACCAATATAGGTATTCTGCCGGAATTTTCCAGTAACTTATATTGCACAGTAAATTCATTTTTCCGGAAAAGACCTATATTTATTTCTTTATTTTTACTGCATTGAAAGAAGTGTCCAATCACTTCAGGGAAGATGACTGAAAACTAGCTCACAGTAAATGAGAAGAGAAGATTTATATTTTAAAGGATTTCTTGTAAAATAAACAGTGAATTTCCTTGAAAAAGGTGGGGCTACCAGAAAGAGGGCAGTACAAAGTTAATAAGGGTACCCTGTGGAATAAGTTCAAATAGCATTTTTTCCTCCTAATGTCTAATTTAAGGGGGAAAGTGCTAAAAATAAATACAAATAATTAGGAGGTTTCTTGCCCTTGTTATTAAGCAGTTTGTTATTAAATATATGGGGCAAGCTTTAAAAAAATTAAAGACATAGATTATCATTCCCTGATGTTACACATTGAAGATGAAAACAATTGCTGGGCTATACCATATAAATGTCAGCAAAAGTTATTTCTTAAACACTCTGGAGAACTGAAGAAGCTTGAATAAAATCCTGGAGAGTTGTACATTCTCATGAGCTCACGTCGAAATGTCTGCTTGTAAGTTTTCTTTATCTTGTCAACTATTTTCTTAATTATGGAAACAAATTGCTTGTCAGTTATGGTTTTTTAAAAGGTACATTTTAAAATTAAAAAATTATACATAACCAATGAAATATCAACATAAAAATTTTAAGACTAGGATGAATCCCAAGTTAAATATTTATTAGGAGCTGAACAGAAGAATTGCTTTTTGAGTTCAAAATGTCTCTTTCCCACTATGTAGCATTGACTCTGAATAGGCAAGTCTGAGTTCAATTTTCAGCTACTTAATTCATTGTAATATTCAGTTTTTACTGTGTGGCAAATGATCTTGAAATCTCAGTGGTATATAACACTTATTTCAATCGCTCATAAGTCTGTGGGTTGCTGGGGTTTAATCAATCTTGACTGAACTCAGAAGGGCCTATTGGGCTGGGCTCCAGGCTGCAGGTGAATGGGTTTATGCTACATGTCTACTCTTGTGATAAGTAGCTTTCTGAACACAGTATTTCCATGGCCTGTGAAAGAACTCAGGGATGCAAGTGTGAACCTGGATGCTTCTCAGGTTCTTCTTAACTGGCAATCAGCACACTCATTTTTCCACACATCCCACTGGAAAATCATGTCACATAGCAAGCCCCATATTATCAATACCAGCCCACTACCATTGAGCCCATTCTGATTCATTGAGCAACCCTTTAGGGAGGAGTATATCTGATCCCTTGAGTTTCTGATATTTTGAATGTTATTGGAGCAGATAGCCTCATCTTTCTCCCTCAGAAAGACCTGTGGGTCTGAACCATTGAGCTTGCTGTGAACAGCTCAATGTATAACCCACTAAGACCCCAGAGATCCTTTAATATCATCAATAAGACATAAAGATAAATTCCAACCTCAAAAAGGCATTGAAAATTGTGCTAAAAAATAATAGACCAAAGATTGTCCATCGGTTATCTTTCAATACAGAGAGATGAAGAAATAATTGGAACAATCCAATCACCACATGTATGCATAATCTTTGTTTTCTCATTCATAAAATATCGTCTGCCCTACTTTCATCAAAGAGTTGATGATCCATTACATAAATAAATACCCACCAAGAATAATCGCTTATACTTATTATATGCCTAGTACTCTGCTATAAACCAGTTCATGAAGATGCGTCTTATTAGATACATGGGCTGGGCTGTGGTAAGGTAGCAGATATGAGAATACACAAAGCTCATTTTAGGACAGAATTTTTCCATGGTCTCGCAGTCAGTGATTGAGTGAAACCAGGCTTCTCTCATCTTATGCTGCTATCTCCTATCTGGTTTTCCTGGTAGTCACCAAAAAAAAAGGAAATAGAGTATGAAAAAGTGTACAAGAAATTGAACTCCCAGACCAGAAAATGGTGCGCATTGTTTCTTCCCACATTAGAGAACCTAGTCAATGATCACTATCCAGACATAGTGTCCCATACAAACTATAAGAGCTTAGAAATGGAGCATCCAGAAAATGGTATAGAGATTCAGGAACATCTGGATATTTCTGGCCATAATCTTTCTTTCGGTTCCTGAAGTATGTTTAACTTTTCTTCCCACATATAGAACATAATGTCTTTCTCCCAAAGAGAACAACACATAGTTCCATTCACTATTGTGTCTAATGGAAAGACCATGGCTTTAAGTGATGCGGAAACAGGAATGCTGGTCATTTTTCTGCTCTCTTAGTTGTCCAAGTGGTTGTGTCCTTGACCACAAAATGTAAGGGATCTGACTGTAGACACAGACACACTAAAGAGCAATCCCGGAATGACCAGAATAAACACTCCCACTTGGAAAGAGGCACAAACATAATCTGACAGCTGTTTCTAGCAACTCTGCAATGTCACTGAGCTGACACTGAAACTTTCCTGCACTAGAAGTGCCAGGAGTTTCTGAATCTGTGCTGCGGGTCAACTGACTTGTTCATAGTGTGCAGTGACCCCGGGGGTTCTCCCCTCTCATGGACTCTTCCATATTTTTAAAGTGGACCCTAAGAAATGTCCCTTCCTGCAGGAATGCAAAATGTTTTGGCTGTACCAGTTGTTCATTTGTCTCCATACTTAGTAGTCTTCCGATCTGTTTCCCTCTGGTCACTTCCACGCCTCAAGTTTTTCCATTGGCCTTGTTCTCCATCTACTTTCATGATTCTGTTTCTACTCACACGTCTGCCTCACAGAATTTAATGGTGGCGACCTCCAACCTTTCAGATGAGAGAGAAGGTCAAACCTTAAACTGATACTTGTCCTGGGTCACTTTAATCATCTGGAATTTTTCACTGGCATTTTCTACAAATACATATTTTTAAAATTCATCTCTTCCTAGTTGGGGTCTAGAAGCAGTACAATTTAACACGGCAAAACCGCCTTGGCATTTTGTTTCCTTTCTCATATATGTTTTTTTGTTTCTTACAAACTTTCCAAACTTTGCCAAAGTACATTATTTCTTACAATTCCTAATCTATTTTAGCTGGTCTGAATCAACAAAAAGTCTTAAAGTAAGGATTTTCAACTTCTTTCTTTTGAGCTTCATATGCCAAGGGCCGGCTGGCAAATTCCCCACAGGTAATCAAGGTGTCTGGGTGGTGGAGTGAGTAAAGTGTTGAAATGCTCATGAAATGGTTAGCGTTTTTTACCCACTAGCCACTTTGCGGCAGAAGCCTGAGGCAGTAGGCTCTCTAAAGTTTTAGAGCCTCCGAACCCGCTGGAGCAGTACTTTCCTAGAAGGACGCCATGAGTCAGGATCAACCCAATGGTGGTGGGTTTCCAATGAGTATTTTTCCAGTGCATGACACCATCAACAGTTTTCTACCTTCTAATATTAGCTTCCTCTTTGTCCAATCCCTGAATTCTAAGCTACAAAGCCTTCTTTATTTATTTTTAATTTCAAAATAATTCTAATGCCCAATTTTCTTATTTGTCTGTGTAGGGAGATTTTAATACATCAAAGAAGAACCCATACAACTAAATTACTTAACACACACACACACAATGTCTTTCTTGTCCATTAAAATGTCCATGTGTGCCAGAGTTTCTCCATCAGGGTTTTCTTCCAAAGGAACTCAAAACGATCCTTTCACAACTGAAAAAAAAATGTTACTACCACCAATATGGCTTCCTGGTCATCATTGAAGCAGAAGAAAACTGTGAAGCAGAGCAGAGCTGATGCCTAGGCATCTTCCATTTACATTACAACAACCACAGTCCTGTTCTATGGCCCAATCTAAAATAACTAAGGGCCAGGGAGGCTGGAAAACATGATTTCATTATTTCTATAGGTTTAGAAACATACAATGGGTTTGATGAATATTTTGTCACTTTTGACACAAAAACACAAAAGATTCTAATACTTCAGGATTTTGTGTAACCTGAAGATCAAAGATTAGATAGGATCAACATATACCAAAAACTATCCATGCAAACTGTTTTATTATGCGACATATAGCTGCTTACAAGAATTAGGAACACATATTCCTTCAAGAAATGTTAGCATATACCTATTAAATCCAGTTTTTTACCCAAGCCTAAATGAAAACATATAGCCCATACAGTCTATGCTTTTTGAATTTTACAATATTCTAATGAAGCTTGAAATAGACATAAATACTATAAAACCTTTAACCCAGGGAACAAGCTACTAGTCATTTGTAGACTCAGGGTTTGTGGACTCAAAACTCCGAGAATTACAGATCTCCTCCCTAATCTATGTTTAAAAAAGTATAATATCTTATAGCTATTGTCTAAAAAGGCAGAGATTAAGGCCATGGAGGAAAATAAAATTTCCGTAGAAATCAGTGCCATAGAATCAGATTGTTTTGGTTGACTATCCATTATGCATTATTTAATGTAACTAAAAATATGCAAGTTCAAATGATTATTTAGCCAATTATGATATCATATTTACATGTTAGTAAAACTCTGCCCCAACAGGGTCTGAACCAGCAAAACTTCGCCAATTGCCTAGTGCTCACAGGAAAAACAGGAACTGGAAATGCTCCAGGCGCTCTCCTAAACTGCGAATTCACTCATTTCCCCAATTATTCAAAACCATTGAATGAGTTCTCACTCATCTTAATACTCAAACAATTCTAATCACTAATAACCTAGGAACAATTTTATATTCAAACATTTTCCTGCTGAATTCCATAGCGTGCCTTGACATTATAAGTTAAATATATGAGTACTGTAATATATATTTAAATTTATATCTGTATATGTCAAGGTATGCTAAATATATATAAAGTTTATATGTATATTTAACTTTTATACTTTTACTATGAACAGATCTATAGAGGATAGACATTGAGTCCCAATCTGAATCCTTTTTCTGGTTTTGATCCTATGGCCTTGGGAAATCATGTAAACTCTCATGACTAGTTGGTAACTGATTTGGGATAGTAAATTATCACATATAGATTTTTCTATTTCACAGCATGGTTCTCAGGATCAAATGACACAATGCCTGTAAAATCAGTTTGAAACTAAATTGCTGTGAAAATTTAAGGTGTTATTATTTGTTCTAACATGACATTAATGGCTAATGTTTCATGTGAGAGCTTTTTTTCTTTTTCTTTATACCTCCTTCCAGTTACTATCATTGTTGCTGATATTTTAACCTTTGAGATCCAGTTGGTCCCTGACCATCCTGGCTCTCCTTTTCTCTCTCCACTCTTTCCTGTAGGGCAGCACTCCACTAAAGCCATCATTGTGCAACCTGTAACCTGTACCGTCAAACCCTGGCACTCAGCCGCATCAGTAAGCGACATCACTTGATTTCTACAAGACATGTCGAGAACATTTTGCATCCGAGCTCGAACAAAACATCAGAATCCGACCCGGCACACGTGAGTTTTGTAAACAAAAGCAGTTCATGTTTTGGTCACTCAGTGTTAGTATGCGTTGTATAAACCTTTTGCGGCTGTGTTCAAAGCATTTTGCTATAATTTTCTTAGTTTTTGTACTGTTTTCAGATAACAAAACATGGTTCCTAAGAAAGCGTTTTTGAAAACAATCGTCACAATAAGGAACTGGTTAACCGTGTTATCAATATTGTTGATGATAATTTAGTAAACCCTTTTAGAAAACAGTTAAGGAAATGTCAACAGCAGACTACATTAGACAGATTTTTTTTTTTTTAAGAGAAAGCCACCAGGTCCTAGTGAACAAAAAACAAAGAAGGGAAAAAACTGAAAAGCAGTTACCAGTCAATTTTTATGGAAGGGGATTCCCTTTCCAAACACTGACTCTCCCTCCAGACCTCCTCTCCACATCTGTGTCCAACGGATCCAGATCCTCATCCATCTCAAGGTATGGGCCATACTGTAGTTGTTAACAACTTTAAAAATGTTCTGTTTCCTATTTAAATTATATTATTGAACTCTGAACTTATTTACTTTGAAATTTCTGTGTAGTGTTTTGTATAAAAAGGCAAGGTTAGGGTAAAGAATTGGTGGTTGAAAATGGATTAATCCATTTTCAGTTATTTCTTATGGGAAAAATTGATTCAGAACTCGACTGCATCACATCCTGATGCTCCTTCTAGAATGGGTTAGTGTCAAGGTCCAGGGTTCTACTGTATTTGCAATCCTGACTAAAGAAATACAGACAATATAATAAAACAATATATATAATGTGTGTTGCAGGATTGGGGTGAAATATATAAGTGATTCGTAGTACAACCTGCCATCAAATGTACAGAATGCTGAGGGATATATAATGCCTTATATCCACGTATGTGTGTGTGTGTGTGTGTGTGTGCGTGAATCAAAATTAACACCATGCTTAGAACAGTTTAAGAGCGCAGTAGTGACATTCACCATTGTCGTTTACATTTTGCTTGTGAATCACAACTACAATTGTCATTTTCAACTCCTTAGCAACTGAAACTTCTTTATTCTTTAAAGCTTGAAATAAAAGACTTCCATGGGACTAACTTTCTCCTTCTGTTGTATTGAAAGGCCTGTATAAGTTTCTGATTTTTATTCTTTTTTTTCCTTTTGCTCTAAATACTCACCATTCTTAATTGTTTTGAGGAAAGAAATAAAAGTTCACCATCATTTGTCTTGAAAATTGATAATAATGGTTTCATAGTCTCTCTGAGTTGTGCCATTATGACCAATGTCGGGTGCCAGCTGGAGATTACTGTGCTTCTGGTGTAATTGTTGTTCGGTGACACCAAGTCATTCTAATTCATAGCAACTCTGTGTTCAGCAGAACAAGACACGGTCCAGTCATGGACCAGTCTCACAATGTAATGTTTGTGCCTATTGTTGCAGGCCCTGTGTCCATCCTCCTGGTTGAGAATCTTCTTTTTTGTTGCCCCTGCACTTTACCAAGCATGATGTCCTTCTCCAGGGACTGGTCTCTCAGGAGAACATGCCCAAAATCTGTGCAACAAAGTGTCCCCATGTTGGCTTTTAAGGAGTATTCTGGCTGTACTTCTTCCCAGGTAGATTTGTTTATTCTTTTGACAGTCCAGTACTTTTTATATCCTTTGCCAACACGATAGTTCACATGCATCAATTCTTCTTGAATCTTTCTTACTCAATGTCCAACTTTCCCATGCATATGAGGTGATTAAAAATACCATGGCTTGGGTCAGGTGTACCTTAGCCCTCAAAGTGACATCCTTATTCTTCGATTCTTTAAAGAGATCTTGTTGCAGCAGATGTACCCAATGCCACCCATCGTTCGGTCTCTTGCCTGCTGCTTCCATGACCATTGATTATGGATGCAAGCAAGGTGACAATCTTGCTAACTCCAATCTTTTCTCTGGATCTCATGGTGCTACTTATTGTCAAATTGTGAGGATTTTTGTTTTCTTGAAGTTGTACTCTACACCGAAGGATCCAATCCTTGATTATCACCAGCAGTGCTTCTAATGTGGCACAATTTCAGAGACAGCCTGCCATATTTCAAATTTTGCCTCCGAACATAAGCATAACATAAGATACATATAAAGGAAATAAAATATGTAGTGTACTGATAAAAACAAACATAAAGTGAACCTAATATTTTTAAGCTTAAGAAAATTATTTAGTTTTTAGTGTGTGTGAGTTTAATGGAAAGAAACCTTAAAGGAAAAACCTGAAAATCATATTAGTGGTTGTATTACTCATTGTAGGGTTAACAGTGGTTATCTATTTGATTTACAAACCTTTAAAAATGTACTCATTTCTTTTATGGCAATAATTTAATTATGTCACAAAATCATGTAAATTAAAATTACTATGTTTTATTCCATATTTGATTTTCATCTACCTAGCTAAGGAATTCTATCATCCAATATTTGATTGATAAAATGAAATTTACTTTTATTGCTCTGATAAGCATTTATAAATTTAGTTTACATCTTGAAAATCATAATACTATTTTCTGATTACTTTTCATGTTCATCCATATTTCCATCCAACATGAAGAAATACACACAGACAATAAAATTGGAATGGCTCAATGAAACCAGAAAGAGCAGGAGGCTGACATTCAAAATCTTTTTCCTGCACAACCTGACCACCACTGTCATATTTGAAAGACAGTCCAGGTATGAAGAGAGGTGAAAGGCCCAACAGAAAAGTTGTACGACTGCACTTTTCTTAACAATTAAATGACAGTTACTATGGTACCTGCCAAATTTAAATCAATCAAACTAAACCTAACATGCATTCTCCCTGGTTGGGCGAGGAAAAAAAAAACAAACTACCCTGCAATATCTGGGATAATGTAAAGCAAAATATAGCCATGCTATGAATGAAAACAAAAGGCAATAAAATATACAAAGTATACAGAACAAATTATCTATAGAGGGTTGAAAACAATGCCTTATTTTGTTTTCCTCTGCTGTCTTCCTTTGATATTGCATTGATCTTAAATCTATCATCTGCTCTCACCTTTTCTCTTGGCCTGCATACAGAAGTGCACCTAGTTACATTACTACAAGACACATCTAGTTATCTAGTTAATGGAGTTTATTATGCCAACCTGGCCAATAAGAACATGTGGCGTTAATCAGGTCACAGTTTGATTGGAGGGCAAAGAGATAAATGGCTTGCTTGGTAGGGCCCCTCCCTCTCTCTCTTGCTCTCTGGTGATCAGACCGGTGGGGCTGCTTTAGCTAGTTCTCTGCCTCGAATTGTGAGCTACACTCTCTGTGGACTAGAGAGTGTAGTCCACTTTTGTGTCGCTAGAGCTTGCGGTTCCTTTGAGACCTGCTTTGCCATGTTGCTGGTGTGTACATCACTTGAGCTTGAGGCTGGTGGATCTTGTTGTCTTGCATTGCCTAAGTTTGATATCTGGTCCGGGCCTGCTTCGCTAAGCTCCTGAGCTACTGACGTTGGTGACCCACCCAACTGGTTGCTGCCTGTGGGAAGAGTGCCTGTGTTGCCTGAGGGAAGACTCAACTGTCTGCTTCCTTGACCTTGGACCCAGCAGCCCTCATGAGTTTGAAGGACTTCCAATATAGTAACTGTTTCAGGAAAGTGAGTTGAACCAATCCCTCTGTACTGCTGTGTGGACTAGTTAACTGTTATATTCCTTCATCCTGTATAAACCTTTCCATATATATAAATATCTCCTGGTTTTGTTTCTCTAGAGAACCCTGTCTAACACAATTATTTAATGTATTTTTGCAATCCCTGATGTTAGTGCATCATATATTTTTGCCAGTGGATTTTAATGATGGTGGAATTAGGTAAAGGTATAGTCTAAAGTCTCTACTCCTTGGTTTTTCTCATCTTTGTCAGTGGACAATCAAACATCGCAATCTGGAATGGCCCCTCAGAGGATTTCACACATGACAGGTTCATAATAGGAGCTCTGGGTTACACATTGGACTGAAATCCTCAAGGTTGGTGGTTCCAAACCAGCAAGACACTGTGGGAGAAAGAAGAGACTTTCTATACCCATAAATGGTTATAGCTCTTGGAAACTCAGAAGAGGCAGTTCTCTCTTCTATAGGGTTGCTATGAGTTGGCATCAACTAGAAAGTAGGGAGTTTGGAGTTTTTGAGGATTATTACAAATGTTTACTTCCCCACCTCCTTCCATTGAAGAGGTCCGGTGGCATAGTTAATTTCAAGTTGGGCTATCAATCATAAGGTCAGTAGGTTGAAGTCACTAAATGCTCCATGGGAGAAAACGTAAGCTTTCTTCTCCTGTAAAGGTTTACAGCCTCAGAAAAACACAAGAGCAGTCTGCTTTGTCCTATAGGTTATAATCAAATTTATGACACTTTAATTCAGAGGATGTAAATCATCCTCTACTTTACTATAGAGAGTTGTTTTGGAACCCCAAAAGTTACAACATTGAAGGATCCTCTCTTGGACACATGCTACTTGTCTGTCACAGCTAGAAGCCTTAGCTATATCCATGGCTCAGCTTGAGAATTCAAAATATGATAGCAAGCTTTTCCTATCTATGAGGATTCTTTGGTTGTTTCTTTCTTTCTTTTCCTATGCTTGTCTTCTTGTCCCAAAAGAAATCAACAAATGCAATAATCTTCCCCCCCCTTTTTTTCAAATGCAATAATCTTAACAAAATCGAATATGCCGAGTTATTGTTTATAACATATGCATATGTTGGAGATAGTATTAGAATATGCATCCTCTTCCATAGTTAAGAAATAAAACTATGTTGACACTAAAGTCCACGGAAATACAATGAATACTTTTCTCTTACAAAATCATGCCCTAGAAAATCTACCAGAGATAGAAGAATAAAGCATAGTTCCTCCCCACAAGAAGCTAAAAGGATTTTTGAGACAGTAGATAAATAAAGCTCTAGCATTAATGGGCGGAAACATGAAGTATGTGCTAAGGTCGAGGTAAAATTAATGTGCTAGGAGAGCATGAGGCTAGAAATGATTACTTTTTGACCTAAGGGAGATCAGAATGTACGACACTTTGCAGGCCTTTTGAGTGTCCCTAATCACTACTTAATTGAATTTTGTGTGTTGGCAGTTATGTATGTTTCTTCTAATATTTAATAACCACTTTCCCTAGTTAGGTGTATGTATCTTCCATCTGTGTCTTCTCAGATGCAGCAAAATTATTTTAGAAATATTCATAAAGGTCTCAAGAATGCCAGTTTTATAATGAGTGAAAGTTGTCTAAAAGGAGAGTGAACAATGTGAATCATAGCTACTGAATGTGACTTGCATGCCAGCACTGAGAAATAGTGTAGGAAAAAACGGAAGAGAGCAACACAATTTATAAGATTGGCTTGGAGAAAGAAGGTTGGAAACAAAATCTGTGAAAAGAAGATACAGCTCAATCACAGTAGAATTGGTATGACATGGTAACTAGAGTGGCAGGTTTCAGAACATTAGATTCAGTGCCAAAATTCAACCTGAACTTGGAGATTTAATCCGTTGCTGTTCCGTGCCATGCAGTCGGTTTTGATTCATAGCACCCCATGTACAGCAAACGGAAACACTGCCCAGTCCCGACGCTTCCTCACAATTGTGATGATGAAGTTCGCTCTTGTAACTACCGTGTCAGTTCATCTAATTATAGGTCTTCTATTTTGCTGCTTCTATTTTATTAGTATGACGTCCTTCTCCAGGGACTGGTTTTCCCTAATAACATGTCCAAAGACAATGAGATGATTGCATCTAGAAACTGATAAATGTCGCAACCTGGAAAAACTTAGATGCCTGAAGATTAAGCCATCTGAAAGTGAGATTTCAAAAATCTGTGTTTTGCAATGTTACAGGATGACTACACTATATTCCAATGTGCGATGGAAATATAGTTTCTGTCTTTGTATATATTATATGGCATATATAATGTATTTGAAAAAAAAATATCCAACCACATGAGAAAAACTCTCACCACCTCGCTTCAAAGAAGCATTCTGCTTTGACCTCTTCCAAGAGAGATTTCTTTTTCTTCCAGCTGTTCATGGCATTCTTCACCAACACGTTAATTCAAACACATCAATTCTTCTTTATTCATTATCCAACTTTCATACGCATATGAGGCCAATGAAAATCCAGTGCGTATATAGCAGAAAAAGTAAAGGTGCCTTCCCTTGTTTAACTCAGTCCAATCTTATTTTACATTCAATAATGTGGTTTCTTGGATGACTAATGTGTCAATATTCATGTGTTAGTCTGGATTGACTAGAGAAACAAATTCATAGATACTCATATGTGTATAAGAAAGAGCTTTCTATACAAGAGCAATTGTATTTTAAGCAAATATCCTAGCCCAGGCCTGATCAAGTTCATAAATCCAGTATTACCCATATGTCTGACACCAATCTATAAGTTCCTCTTTAGACTTATGCTACACATGCAATGACACTGAATGCAGGAAGATCACAGGCCAGTGGATGGAAAGTCTTGTGGATCCAGTGGTGGTGTAAGCATCTCAGCACTGGCGTGCGTCTCCACGTGGCTATTTCAGCTCCAGGGCTCTAGTGTAGCTCCATATGTCTTGTGATCAGGAATACAAGGCAGAGAGCATCTTCTGACTCTAAGGAGGAATATAGGAGGTCCCAGAATCCTCAGGAGAAGGCCATGCCCACTCAGAGGCCTCATTGGCTATGGCCTGATTGACAATCTAGACTCCACCCCTTCTCAAGTTGACAGGAGATTATGTAACCTCCACAATTCGTGAATTGTTTATAAAATATCATGTGGCTATGTGTTAGTCAGGGTTGCATGAAGAAACAAATCCAGAGACACTCATGTGTGTCAGAGACAATTTTATATTCAATAGTAATTGTATATTAAGAAAACATCACAGCCAAGTCCAGATCAAGTCCATAAGTTTGAGATTACCCCATATGTCTGATCCTAGTTCACACATTTTTCTACAGCCTCACACAGCGCATGCAATGATGGCAAATGTAGGAACATCACAGTCCAGTGGGTGAAAAATCTTGTGTAAGCATCTCATCGCTAGTGCAGTTCTCCATGTGGCTCCTCCAGCTCCAGGGCTCTGGTTGCCATCAGCATAGCTTCATGTGATTTATCAACAGTGTGGGAAGCAGAGAATCGTGTGTGTCCTGCCTCCAAGGAGGAAGACAGGAGTTTCCAGAATCCTCAGAAGGTGATGAACACACAGAGGCATCCTTAGCTATGACCTGATTGACAGGCTAGATAAACTCCACCCCTTCATTCAATTGATAGAAGATTATGCAACTGCCACAGGCTATCTGAGAGGACAGGCTTGCTTGATGGTATGCTTTTGTCATACTGGGGAAGAAGGCTTTGTTCTGCTGCTTTGTGATGTACCCTGGGTAATAGGCTGAGTATGGATTACTACCCTGGTGGTCTAGTGATTAAGCACTCAACTCAACTGAAAACTTGGCAGTCAAAATTCACTAGCAACTGCATGGAAGAAAGATGTGTCGGTTTGCTTATGTAAAGATAACAACCTTGGAAACCCTACTGAACAGGTGTATTCGATCCATCAGTGTTGCTATAAATTGGAATCAACTTGATTTAAATTGGTTTGGTTCAGTGGTTTATGGTTTACTTGAGCTGCTGTGTTTGTTTGTTTATCTCATGTATTATATATTATGAGTGTCTTAACAGTAGCATCTACTAAAGAAGTATGGAGTATAGTCCCTGGTTATTGTCAATGAGGAAGCTAGAAGAGGTCAGATTTGTTACCTCCTTGACCATTTATTGATTATCCCATCCAAAGTATCAATAGGGCCAAGGTTGTCCCCTACCATAAGGCAGAACATTGCCTTTGGTGTTAACTCATGGCTGAACTACACAGAGCCAAACTCAAATGCCAAACTCACCACCATCAAGTTGATACTTGCAAATTCAAGCTGGAGTTTCTTTTGTCGTAACAAAATTGCTCTACCACAATTGTACCAACGTTTCTCTGCTAGTGAGGTGGTACTCCATGCAGAAGGAATACCCCACCCCAACCCAGCCTTTAGAATCCCAAATAGGTGACTGAGCTATAGCCCACATACAGTTGCCCTCAATTGAGAACCAAATCATACTCTTCAAATTCACGTTGGGCTTTATAATTCTCGATACTTTGGAATTCACCTTTTTCTCTCTCCTCTTTTTGTCTTTCTTACTAATTCCTGTGGAATATGAAGTGGTGAGGTTTTTATTTATTTCTCCCACTTATCTTCTTGGAACTCTTACTACATCAAACTGTATAATCAATGATCCCTCTGTAGTTAAGGTCCAGACGATAATGTGTATAATGGGGGAAAGGAAAGCAAATATTTTGTTTCATAACGATGTCTAACTTTTAAGTCAATAGATGCTAACATTTTATTTTAAATATTAATTTATAAATATTGTATTTTTTCCTTGTATTCTTCTATACCACAGTGGATGCTAGGAACAGAAGTGTCACAGGGATTGATTTTGTAGATATAGAGAACCTCTAGATTTTATTTTAACACACAATTTCACTGCAAAGTGAAATCAACCAAACCATTTCTTTAAGGGACAAAAAAAAGAGGCCTAGAAAATATATCAAAACAAACTAAATAAAAGCCACAATCAACATGGTATAAGATTGAAAGGGGACCAGGATATATTTTTTTAAATTAGTGTATTCTGTTTTGTTACAATATATCTGGGGTTTCTTTTTTTGGAATTGAACTTTTATAGTTTATATGGTAAAGACAAATTCTTCCACAGAGTAATAACTACCAAATATCTAAGTGAATAATAACAATAAAACAGAAAGAAACTCACAGTTTGTCAATGGGGAATATGGAGGTTTTATGATGTTACTATGCAATACTCTGGGAAAAAATGCTACTCTGAGGGAATAAGTTATGTAACACAATTATGCAAGTACCACATTAAAAATGGAACATTGATACTAGATTGACAAAGAAAATAAAAATGAGATACTTCTAAGTCTAGTATTCTGTAGCATAAGGAGTCATTGGGTTAAAGATCATAGTCTCCTTGGGACACCAAGGTCAAATGCCATAACAAAGTCTGAGAAGACAATGTTTTCATGCCACTCTGGTGAGTAGCAATAGGGGTTTTAAAAGCTCATCTATAGTGTCACTATTGGTTTCTCCTTGTTCGGCGGGAAGAACAGCAAAGAAGGGACTATTAGTCCAGTGGACCGTGTGAACATTAGACTGCTTGACAGTGAGTTCAGAAGGGCTGTGTGAACATCAGCCTTCATGCGCTGTTATCAAAACCAATTGCTCTTAAAGGGATCATATGAGATGTCTCTGGACTGAGGGGGAGAAAACCTATGGAACAAAACTCCAAGTCATAAAACTCACCTGGTTTACTGGTAAGACAGGTACAAGTGCAACTATGTCCATCAGGCACCTGTGAGGGGGCTGGGGGGTGGAGGGGGAGCAGGGGAAATTCTATTCTGATATATAATGTTGTCAGTGATAGGATAAAATACACACTCCTACAAGGAAAATCAGCTAATAGAACTATAGTTTATATTCAAATTCAATCACTGCCCACTGATACCAAAGAAGAAAAATGGAAGATTTTTACCAAATTCTTCATTCGGAAATTCATCAAACATGCAATCAAGAGCTACTGATCATTATTGGTTTTGGAATTCAATATAAAGCTGTAAAATAGGACCAAAAATTGTGACAAAAATTATGTCAGCAATGGCATGATAGAACTTAGCAAGATGAATGGCTAAATTCATTGCAAGTAGCTTTTCTCAACATACATGGTGATTCTACATATGGACATCACTAGCCTGGATAGACAAGGGTCAAATTGACCATCTCTGTGGAACAAGACAATGGAAAATCTCTACGTTGTTTGTAAAACAAGGCTTGTGGTGACTGAGGAACCAACGACTGATTATTTATAAGCAAGTTCAAATTGAAGCTGAAGAAAATTTAAACAGATACATAATAGTCAAAACATGGCCTTGAATATATCCAATATTAGTTTAGAAACCTCCTCAAAATCAGGTTTAATTCTTTAAACACTCATGGCTGAGTATCAGATGAGTTGTGGAATGACGTAAAAGAGAGCATACGTGAGAAAACCAAACAGTCCTTAAAAAGACAGGAAAGATGGAAATCCATTTGGAAAGCTACTCTAAACTTGCTCTTGAATGTAGAATTGCAAAATAGAAAAGCAGGAAATGATTAGGAAAAAAGGTGAACTTAAGATTTCCAAGTGTGTCATCATAATGAATTATTCAAAGAGCTGGAAAGGCCTCACCAGAAGAGAAGAATACAACCAGCAGGTTTTAATCCAAAACATCTGAAGAGAAATTCAATACTTGATTTATAATATTGAGGAATTCTGTAGGCAAAAATTTAAAAGATGCAGAAAGCATCAAAGGAAAATGAAAGCATGTGGGGTCATTCTGCCAGAATGAATTGGCCAGAATTCACCCATTTCAGGAGATAGCATTTGATCAAGAACTTATAGTACTGAAAGAAGTGAAATTTCTTGGTATTGTTCTTCTAACTATAATCTTGTAACTGCCACAGAGTCACTGCAAATAAGACATAGGTGGCTCAGCTAAGGGACTGATAAAATTTGTCATTTGGCTGTGTATGAAAGTGAGCCATCTCAGAGGAAGAAACAAAGACTACCATAGCCATCAAGAAGAAGAGCCACAAGAACCTGTGGGATCCTTGCCTGCAGTGGTGGAGGCAGTAGATGTACCAGAAGGCCTTAACACTGACACCGTGGGATGGAGCAGAGGCGCTAAATCCTGGTCATGAGAGAGTGTCCTGTGTTTCCCTACCCATGGAATAAGTGCCACAGGCTGAAGGGCTGAGAGCTACAGAAAAACATGGCTTCTGGCATGGCTGAGAAATACCATGGGAAAAAGAACTGTGTCCTTCATACTTTCTGATCCTGGCTTGTGGTGACTTATTCACATCCCTGATAAGCTCCATAATCATGAGTATTGTCTATGAGTTCTAGATGGCCATTGCAAGGGATCATGGAACTCAACAGAGTAAAGAGCTATAACAGGATTGGTTGGTGTCAGAATGAGTGGCAGTCCCAGTGGACTCATCCTTGCATAGATGTGGAGTTCTTATGAGCTCAACCTCACATCTATGGAAACTTTGACTATTTGTTTCATTCTCAGCCACCAGCATGAGAATCCAATCTAAGTGGACTCCAGCCAGCTTTACCAGGTATAACCTAGTAGTGTCTTACATGATGTAGCTTCTAAATAGCACTTATCTCATATCTGATAAAGCTAAGAGTCTATTTAAAAGCAACTCACCTGGCGAACCTAACCAAAGAAAGGAGGGACTAAATTTCAATAGCAAGAATGAGGGATGAAAGAGGGGACATTACAACAGACCCTAATGAAATCAAAAGGATAATTACATAGTACTACGAAGGATTGTACTCCAATGAATTCAACAACTTGGAAGACGTATACAAATTTTTGGAAAAACAATCCCTCCCTAGACTAACCCCAATGGACATCAAGAATCTCAACAGACCCATATCAATAGAAGAAATAGACAAGGTTACCAAGAGGTTACCAACAAAAAAAAATCTCCTGGACCAGATGGCTTCACAGAATTCTGCCAAGCATTCAGGGAAGAATAAACAGCAATCCTAAACAAACTCTTCCAGAACATAGAAATTGATGGCAAACTCCCAAACTCCTTATATGAAGCTAGTATAACTCTGATCCCCAAACCGTGCAAGGATCCCACAAGGATCGAGAACTACAGACCAATATCCCTAATGAACATAGATGCAAAAATCCTTAACAAAATACTGGCCAATAGAATACAAAAATATACAAAACAAATAATTCATCGTGACCAAGTGGATTCATACCAGGGATGCAGGCATGGTTCAATATATGAAAGACCATTAGTATCATCTGCTACATTGACAGGAAAGATTATAAGAACCACATGATAATATCAATAGATGCAGAAAAAGCTTTCAACAGCATCCAACACCAATTGCTGTTTAAGACACTCGAGAAGATAGGAATGGAGGGAAAATTCCTCAAGACAATACAATCCATATATGAAAAACCAACAGTCAATGTGGTAGTCAATGGAGAAAAGACTAACACAATCCCATTGATAAAGGGGACCAGACAAGGATGTCCTTTGCCCCACTCTTATTAAACATCATGTTGGAGGTTTTAGCTAACAGCATAAGGGAAAGAAAAGACATCAAAGGTATTCGTCTGGGGAAGGAAGAGGTGAAACTCTCGTTATTTGCAGATGATATGATTTTGTATATGGAAAATCCCTAAAGGTCCACAAGGGGAGTACTGGAAGCAATAGAGGAGTTTGGCAAAGTGGCAGGATACAAGATCAACAAGCAGAAGTCCACCGGACTGCTATACACATCAGATAAGACCACAGAAGAGGAGATTGAAAAGGTGGTACCCTTCACAATAGCCAAGCACAAATGGAAATATCTAGGGATATACCTGACTTAAAGAACAAAAGATCTATATGGGGAAACCTACAGAACAGTATTACAAGAAACCAAGAGCGACCACAACAAATGGAAGAATATCCCCTGCTCATGGATTGGAAGACTCAATATAGTAAAGATGTCAGTTCTGCTCAAGGCACTATATAAGTTTAATGCAACTCCAATACAATTACCCTCATCTTCAAAGAAATGGAAAAACTGATTACCAACTTCATATGGAGAAGGAAGAAGCCCAGAATTAGCAGAGAACTCCTCAAGAAGAAGGACACAGTGGGAGGGCTTGCTTTACCTGACTTTAGCACATACTATACAGCCACAGTTGGCAAAACCACATGGTATCGGTATAATGACAGATACTCAGACCAATGGAAAAGAACTGAAACCCCAGAAATAAAATCATCGGCATACAGACAACTGATCTTTGATAAGGGCCACAAAAATATTCAATGGGGAGCAAATGCCCTCTTCAACAAGTGGCGCTGGAATAAATGATATCTATCTGCAGAAAAATGAAGCAAGACCCTGATATAGTTTATTATGCCAGCCTGGCTGATAAATACAAGTAGGATTAACTGAAGGGCGGAGAGATAATGGCTCAGTGAGCCTCATCTTTCTTGTCTCTTGCTCTTTGATCATCGGACCTTGCTTGTTCTTTGCCTCAATTTATAGGCTACACTACCTGTTGGACGCCTAGCCTGTGGACTGTGTCTCTGTAAGTTGAGGTCCCTTTAAGACATCTCTGGAGCTGGGGACTGGCAGTTGGGACTGGTGGTCAGTTGACAGTTGGTGATCTGCCTTGTGATTGGCTGCTGTGCTGAGATAGCCTCACTCTATAAATAGAGGGGGATCTGGCAGCAGAGAGAGGAGAAGAACTGCTAGTCTCTCACAACCCTGAGCCATTTGTAGTGCTTATAATTTAACTGTTCATTTGTTATATTTATCTGTATATAATTTAACAGTTCATTTCTTGTTATATATCTAATTATCTTTATAAATAAATATATTTAATTATCAGGAATTTGGTTTCATCTCTCTAGAGAACCCTGTCTAACACAGACCCTTATCTCACTCCATGCACAAGCGTAAACTCAAGGTGGATCACATACCTCTAGGTAAAACCCCAAACTATTAAGGCTATCAATGAAGGAATTGGGACCAACCTGAGAACTTTGGCACTGGGAATACATGGGCTATCAGAAATAGGGAAGGACACAAACAGAGGAGTCACAAATTGACAAGTGGGAAATACTGAGGATAAACCACCTGTGTACACCGAAATAATTCACCAAGAGAGTAATAAGAGAGTCCACGGACTGGGATAGCATCTTTAGCAATGACACGCCAGACAAAGGCCTTATTACTAAAATCTACAATACTCTAATAGCTTCCAAAAAGAAAAAAACTAATTGCCCACTGAGGAGGTGGGCAAAGGACCTGAACAGGGGCAGAAATCAGCGTGGCCAATAAACATATGAGAAAACGTTCCCAATCTTTAGCCATAAGAGAAATGCAAATTAAAACAACTATGAGATATTACCTAACACGCTCAAAGATAGCCCAACTCAAAAAATCAGAAAGCAACAAGTGTTGGAGGGGCTGTGGGGAGATAGGAACTCTCATCCACTGCTGGTGGACCTGTAGGTATGTACAGTTACTATGGAAATCGATATGGCGATATCTAAAACAGATGGAAATCGAACTACCATACAACCTAGCAATCTCCCTACTGGGCATATACCCAGAAGAGGCAAGAAACAAACCATTGCCAGACATCTGTGTTCCAATGTTCATTGCAGCACAGTTCACAATTGCAAGGAGTGAGAAACAGCCCAAATTTCCATCAACTGATGAATAGATTAAAAACCTGTGGTACATACATGAAATGGAGTACTGATCATCACTAAAGAGCAGTGATGAACGCATGAAGCATATCGCCACTTGGGAAGAACTGGAGGAAACCATGCTAATCAAAGTAAGCCAAGCACAAAAGGACAAGTACAATATGAATCCGCTGAGGTAAGCTTTGAAAAATGCAAATGGGGCA
>NW_022103922.1:11701854-11720286 GCF_000313985.2 Echinops telfairi | reverse complement strand
CATAAGCAAATGTGGTGAAGAAAGCTGATGGTGCCCGAGTATCAAAAGATATAGCGTCTGGGGTCTTTAAGACTTGAAGGTAAACAAGTAGCTATGTAGCTCAGAAACAACAAAGCCCACATGGATGAAGCACACCAGCCTGTGTGATCGTGAGATGTCAAAGGGATCAGGTATCAGTGATCAAAGAACAAAATAGCAAATCACTGTAAATGAGGGGGAGTGCAGAGTGGAGACCCAAGACCCATCTCTAGGCAACAGGACATCCCCTTACAGAAGGGTGACAGGGAGTAGATGAGCCAGTCAGGGTGCAGTGTAGCAATGATGAAACATACAACTTTCCTTTAGTTCCTAAATGCTTCCTCTCCCCCCCCACTATTATGATCCCAATTCTACCTTACAAATCTGGCTAGACCAGAGGATGTGCACTGGCACAGATAGTAACTGGAAACACAGGGAATCCAGAACAGATGATCCCTTCAGGACCAGTGCTGGGAGTGGTGATATTGGGAGGGTGGAGGAAGAGTGGGATGGAAAGAGGGAACTGATTACAAGGATCTACATATAACCACCTCCCTCAGGGATGGACATCAGAAAAGTGGGTGAAGGGAGACCTCGGATAGTGTAAGATATGACAAAATAATAATAATTTGTAAATTATCAAGGGTTCATGAGGGAGGGAGAAGTAGAGAGGGAAGGGGAAAAATTAGGAGCTTATACCAAGGGCTCAAGCAGAAAGCAAATGTTTTGAGCATGATGATGGCAACAAATGTAAAAATGTGCTTGACACAGTGGATGGATGGATGGACTATAATAAGAGTTGTATGAGTCTCCAGTAAAATGATTAATAAAAATAAAGGCAGCTCACAAATACAGGTGAGATAATACTCTAGGGGGTAAAATTTCATTTTGAAGACAGTGAAAGGAAAATGATTTTTTCCTCTGTTTTTCTTACCTAGGAAAGTGCCCACAAAAGTCTTGCTTATTTTACTTATTAGTAGATAATCCCTAGAGTTTGAAGGTTTTTTAATGCCAATAATGCTAGCTTATTAACATTTGCTTTTCCTCTTTTTCTGATTAATTTCCCTTTCCTTCCCTCTTACTTCTACTGACTTCCAAACATGTTGCCATTATCTCAACCCCATGTGTATCAGAATATAAATTTATTCCTTTGTTTCAATGACAACGTTTTCAGAATTATGTCAATCCTCAGGCTCTTCTTCTAAGGTGACACTTGGTAAATCCAAATTTACAAACTTTGGCTAATAGCCAAGCGCACCCAGGACCCAGTCATCCTGAAACTGCTGTCTCTTGTGGGCCACTAATGCAAAGAGAGAAGGAGCTAAGGGTCCAGGACCAGGCAGTGTGACTCCTACCCTCCTCTTAACCAACCACTGTGCAATACTGCTTACCCATGAGCACGTCAACTGTCCATAACCAGCCCTCCAATCGCCCATGTGGCCTCAGCTTCAAAGATCGTAGTCTACATCAGCATATCACTTTGTTTTTCCTATGTTGCACATATTTTCCTCCATGTCTTTGAGAAATTAGATATTATGATCATTAAGAGTGGGTTGTCATCTGCTAATTAAATGCTGCTCATCAATTCTCTGTGGTAATTTTATTATGTACAGTATAGCCCATTAAGAATTAAACTGAAACCACCATATACATTCAATTTAAGATTAATTGCAACTATGGTGCCTCAGCAAGATGTGCAAACTCAATTCATTGTCAGACAGTGTGTTGATACTACTAACATATCCTGAGGGTGATTTAAAACAACTCTAAAATGCTTTTTTAATTAAACTCAATTTCTAAACATTAAGAGGAGAAAGGAGAGGGAAAATGATTTTCAAAACAATATATATATGAGGGGCTTCAAAAAAGTTCATGGTGAAATTGTACTCTCTTATAATTATCTACTCTCAGAGTTTTTCCACAAACATTGTAAAACGATATCTCTAGTTGTTGCCATTGTGTTAGGTGCTTTTGAGTTGTTGCTGACTCATTGTGACCCTGGGTACAGCAGAATTCAACACTGTCTGGTCCTGTTGCATCCTCACAGCTGTTCCTATGTTTGAGCAGCCCATTATTGCAGACGCTGTGACAATCCATAAAGTCCTGGGTCTCTCCCATTTACGCTGCCCTTCTACATTACTAAGCCTGCTCTCCTTTTCAAAGGATCAGTGTCTCCTGATAACATGTTCCAAGTATGTGAAACAATGTCTCACCATCTTGGGATAATTGTATCAATTGTTAAAAAGAAAAATAAAGAGTGTGGTTGGGTGGGGGCTTACTTAAGACATTTGTAATGAAATGCATTTAACAACACATGGTGGAAAAATGGGCATCTGTCATAACACTAAAATATATCTCACACATTTATTTTGCATGTTTGTTTGCACCAAACCAAGTGCTAAAAATTATTTGTGGTACACTAGAGTAAAAATAGATGCACCTACATAAAGACTCACAAACAAAGAGAATGAAGGAAGAAACCTGAGCCCGTGGCTCTCAGCTTCTTGGTTATCAGAGCCAAGTGGAAAGCTCATTTCTTCTCATCTGAGAAAGGGGGCTGTCAGAGGAGAGAAAACAAAGTTTCCTTTTCTCCTTCCAATCATGATCAATAAGGAATATATGATACGTGTTTTTATTTTATGTATTGTAAACAGACAAAAATTTACGATGTTTTGATGACTAGTTAATTGCAAATATTCAACTACTAGAACAATCAAACATATTTTCAAAATCTACCATTCTGTTACTACAATGGCAAGTTTATTTTTGCAGCAAAAAATACAGAGGTATTATTTGTAGCATCTTTATTTAAAATAACAGTGATTTTAATTTTAAAAGGATTCTCTGGATGTTGGCAGTACCCACTGATGTTCATTTTCACACAAAAAAGGGAAGTTAGGTATCAAACATTTCTGTACTCTTTGGCTACCTTTCTAATCAGTTTTGGAGGAGTTAGGATATCATCTTCTATGAAGAAACTCTGCAATTTAATTAAAAACAGCTCAGTGTTTTTGTTTGAACTATTTATTTTTGGATTTAAAAGGTAACCCTCACCAACATTGAATGGTTATGATACCTTAGACTTAAACCATGTAGTAATGAAAACTAAACACTTCAATATTCAATATGGATTATAGTTTAATGTAAAGAAAATAAAAAGTCATCACAAGTGAAACAATGTCACAATATGATACATGGAGAAAAGAGTGATATCAAAATTTTCATTTTACTTAGATACACAATCAATGCCCTTGGAAGCAGCAGACAAGAAATCAAACAACATATTGCATTCAGCAAATATGCTGTACAAGACAACTTTAAAATATTACAAAGCAAAGATAACCCTTTATAGGCTAAGGTGTGCCCAACCCAAGCCATGGTCATTTCACTTGCTTTATATGCATGAAAAATGGGGAAATGAATAAAGAAGACTGGAGAACAATTGATCCCTTCGGTTCAGTGGCTGGTGAAGAATATTGAACATACCGGGAACTGCCAGAAGAATGGGCAAATCTGTCTTGGAAGAAATACAGTCAGAATGGTTTTGAGAAGTGAAGCTGGCCCAGGATTCATCTCACATACTTCAGACATACTATCAGAAGTGATCATTCCCTAAGGAAGGACATTCTGCTTGGTAAAAGGGAGGGTCAGTGAGTAAGAGGGAGATCCTTGATGAGATGGGCTGACCTGATGGCTGTAACAATGGGCTCAATTATAGTAATATTATAAGGATGGTTCCAAGAGGGGGCAGTATTTTCTTCTGTGGTTAACTCTGAGTTGGCATTGACTGGACAGCACCTGACAACAACAGGCATACTATGGACTTTCTGTGCCCCAACTTCCCCATATAAAAAAGAAGTAATACTGTTAACATACAAATACCAATTCAACAGTCCTCCTCCTTTCTTCTAATAATTAATTCCAAGGATGTGGTAGCTAACAAAGTTGAAGTCCTGGTGGTCCAGTGTTTAAAGCAATTGGTTGCTAATCAAAAGATCAATCATGTGAACGCACCAGCTTGTTTCCATAAAGAAACTATGAGCAATTGTGTTCTGCCTTATAAGTAGAATGAGACTAGATGGTAATGGGCTCTGTCAAGTGTCCTCTGACCCTCATTAGGACTTTAGAGTTTATGTAAATGAGAAAATATAAGCTATGAATAAATAAAGAAGATATAAAGTGGGACTCTTTCTTTTCCTTTTTCTTTTTTATGGACCACTGCATACAGCTTTAGAAATGCCGCCATTTAGTTATTTTAAATAGATAATGGGTTTAAACCAATTCAACAACAGCAAGAAGAAGAAGAAGATAAAAAAACCTTGCCATTCCTTGGATTTTGACTCGTAGTGACCCTACATGACAGAGTAGGACTCATCCTTTGGGCATCTGAGACTGCAAGCCTTGATGGGAGCAGATGGCCTCATTTTTCTTCCATGAGGTGGCTGGTTGGTTTGAACCACTAGCCTTGCAATTAATAGCCCAACATATAACTCACTGCCAAGCAGGGATCCTTTTAAGGTTTTATGGAGTGATTTAATTATCAAATTACTATTCTAGATTATTCTTCATACTTGGAGTTATTACAAGACATAGAGTCATATATGGAATGATCCATTGACTTTAATCTCCCTTTTCAACTTTTTAAAACCTGTGAAAACCAGAACCTAGGTATAGCAGAACTTTGTTAGAAAAGGAAAATGAAGATCTTCCATTAAAACGATTATTTCAGCCTAATGTGTAGTTTCTATAAGCCAGAATCTGTGAGATGCAGACAAAGTCAGAAAACTGTCGGTATTGCAACCCAAATCCAAGTAAAGACAAATGTGAAAGCTGGGAATAGTTCCCAGAAGTGCAAGGGTCAGAGGTAAAGGCTCAGAGTCCCATTTCCCTTTGCACTATCACTCTGTGTCAAACACAAGGGTTCAGCTACAAAAAAAGCTTTGAAGGGATTTGGAAAACCTAAGTAGACCAAATTTGTTTTGTTTTGTTTTGTATGTGTGTGTTTTAAATCTATAGACTTAGGAAACTCCATCATTTCATCAAAAGCCCAAACTAAACTGTCGGCATATATTTTTATTAAAAGATAACTTAACCTACATCTTTAGTTGCATTGTCTATGTGCTTGTTTGTACATAATTTGAATGAACATGCAGATCATAAGAAATTATCTTGTATCTTTGACAGTCCTATAGAGTTGACAAGGAAAGTGTTCTGGGTGATGTTGGGGTAGGATGCGTACAGGTTGTTGTTGGTAGGTGCCTTTGAGTTGGTGCAGACTATCCATGATTCTAGTCGCACAGAAGGACGTACTGCCTGACCTGCCTCAACCTCACAATTGTGGTTAAGTTTGAGCCCAGGGTTGGAGCTGCTGCATCAATCCATCTCATGAAGCTTATTCCTCTTTTTCCCTGCCCTTTGACTGTACCAAGCATGATGTCCTTTTCCAGGGACTGGCCTCTCCTGATGATTATTGTCGCAGCAAAAGGTTTGAATAAATCCTTAATAAAGAGTTATAGAAAAGTGGTAATCATAAAGAGTTAGTTAAGGTTTATTATGCCAACATGTCCAATAAACACATGTGGTATTAATTGAAGGGTGGCGAGATAAATGGCTCGGTGAGCCTCACGTTTCTTGTTCTCTGATGGTCAGACCAGTGTGCGGATGCCTTAGTTAGTTCTCTGCTTCAGCTGACAAGGCTCACTTCCTGCAAGACAGCCCTGAGGAGAAGCCACATGGACCTATCCTGATGCAGCCCTAGGTGCTGGAGCAGCCATGTGGAGACCCTTGCCAGTGCTGAGATGCTCACACATTTACTGATTCGGCTTTCCTCATGCAGTTGGTGTCATTGTGTGTGTTTTGTGAGATGGAGGAGAACTTTGTGGATGAATGTCGGACTTACGGTCTTGGACAGCACTGGGTTGGGATGTTTTCATAATGTATACTTACCCTTTATAGAAAACTCTCTCTTATATACATGTGAGTTTTTGTGGATTTTTTTCTGTAGTCTACCCAGACTAACACAGATGCTGTCGGTCAAAGGCAGAAAACTGGTGAGGCCAGGAAAACAAAGCAGACCCGGATGTTTGGGGCTCTCAGAGATTCCACTGTATCCATGAATGGGAACTACTGTCCATAGCATTGCACATTGCCATGATGTTGGTGCTATGCATAAATAATATGTTAGAGCTATATCTAGTATCTGTCTCTCAAATATTATCAGCCAGATTTCAGTGGTCTTTCATTGTTTCTTACATAACTGTCAAACTTTAAACCTTTTATGCTTTACTCCCTATTAAAATCTTAGCAAAATGTCTTTAAAGCCAATGCCTTCCACAATACAATAAAAAGGAGTACACGGATGGGATCGAACAAACTGGTTCCCAAATCCCAGTGCCAGCCCTAATTACCTCTGAGACTTGGGACACATTTCATATCCTGAAAGTCTTTATCGCCCAAATGGGGATAGCAGTGTCTGTTCTGGGAGGGAGGGAGGGAGGGGATAAAAGGGAGGTGATATCAAGGAGTTCAAGAAGAAAGAAAAAATGTTGAAGCTGATTGGAATCATAGAATACTGCTTGATGATTGAACTATAGGATGTTTTGATATATGTAAGAGCTCCCAATAAAGTGATTTAAAAAAAGAATCTGTCCCGCAGGAGTGTAATAATATTTAAATGCAAAACAGCTGACATGTTACTTAATCTTGATGAATAAATAAACATAAGGTAAACATACTGCATCATATTTAGGTCAAGCAGGTTTTCTTTTTCTCCATTTTTCACCATACAGTGACCTAGTTTCAATTACAGGGGATTATTGTTAATAACCAGGATGTAATTTGGCATCCTAATTCCATCCTATTTTCTTCCCTGCTTTATTTTTATCCCTTTATCTGTAACATTGATTTGAACTTGTGTGAACCCACAGGGATTCTTTTTCTCCAGGCCTGCATTTTAAGCCTTTATAGAGTGAGAGTCATAGAAAGAGGAAGAGACGGAGAAGCAGCGTGTTGGGGGGAGGTGGGGCGTGGGGGGACCATGTCGTGGTGATAACGGAATAGGGAGCTCATGTGACAAATTTAACATGTCCAGGGCATAGCTCAGCTACTGGAGCAAGTGTGTCTGTTAGAAGGGCATGTCTGTTTGAATATTTCACACATTCTATTTTACTTGTCCAGATATCTCTTCGATAATGCCTTCAGGGAAATATTTTAATTGAATTGAAAACATGAGATGTAAGAAGAGCAATGGGCAGAGCCAGGATGACCACGCGCCAGTTAGAAAGCGTGTCGTCTTTCCAGTTTTCGGTTTGACAGCCCTTTGGGTTTCATGAAACTTGCCTGTGCTTTGGACAGATATGAAAAACAGCCTAGTCCATAATCATGACTATTTGGCTTAATTGCTTTTAGATTGTGCGAAGCAAAAAGGCTATTGGTGTTTGGCGTTTGTTTTTTAAACTGATCCCACCACGGTATATTTCTGTGCTCCTCCGAACATAACCAAAATTATGTCTACCATCACACAGATATGCTTAGAAGGACACCAGGCGTTCTTCTCAAGAGGTGAAGGATGTTCGTTCTCTTCTCCCCTTTAGCCGTGCTGCCCTTCATCTTCGGACATCACGGAGTGCTCCCATGCACTGCTGTTTGTATGCCTGCACCGTGCTAACTTTCCAAAATGAAAGTTTTCTTTCTTTTTCCTGCAGAACAGTGAAAGGCATAACACTTTTTCCAAATGTGTGTTTTTGCCTTTGGTCCCTCTCTTTGTGTAGGATTAACTGAATTCTGCTCTGACCTTGTTCTTGCATTATGCTTGTGATTAACGATAGATTCTATTGTAGAAATATTAGGAAAACTTTCAAATGTCTGTATTGTTAAAAGGAATGTTTCAAATGTTGATACCATTTATCTGTCTTTTATATTGTTCTATCTTCTCATGTGCAATACTGTCAGATCTATGATGAAGCAGGCATTCTGGCACCTGTGTCGAGCAGGAATGAGGCTGGGATTGAGTGTCACTCTTTCTCAGTGAAGGGTGTCTGGAGATTGCAAGCGGCACCCGAATTCCAAATCACCTCCAAGATCAGACAGACTGGTTGGGTGGTGAGATAGGTCAAAAAGAGAACTACAATATCAGTGGCTGTTTTTATTTTTCTCTGTATACCTTTCAGGCATCAGACCTCAAGGATTACAGAGGAGAATTAGGTAAGGATAGAGTATAAATCTTTTCACCTGAAAGTAACGTTACTCCCAATGATTCCAATGAAGAGTCACTTAACAGACAGCATTAGAATCTTCACAAATTGTAAAAGTTATTTCATTTTGCCACATTATTCAATGTCTATTTATTAAGCCTTGGTGAAAGGTACAACACAAATACAATCTCAAATTAATGATCTTGAGATTTAATCCCATTACTAGATTCAGTTTTAAGTTAAGAAACCTTAATATCCAAGTGACTTGAATTTGGTTGAATGGTCACTAATTGAAATTGCTGCTAGAGTCACTTAACTTTATGGGAAAAAAATAAATGAAGTATATGTTTTCAATTCTTATATCTTTGCTTCCAACATCCAATCCTGATATCCATTCTTCCCACTTTAGTAAATAGGAGTCCTCTCAAGTTCTATAATGCCTACCCATTTAATATATAAAAATTCATTAAGAATTGCATTGCATGTAAATCACCTGGATGAAGACATGGAAGGAATTATTTAAATGATATATGCTCCTTGGAGACTAGATTATTGGAAATCTCTTTTACAAGGCCTACAATGTGATGTTTTTAAACCCAAAGTGGAGGTCAATGTACGCATTAATTTTTAAGAACTTTTAAAATCACACATTTTTTCATGATAATTGTTCACATCGATGTAAGAAAAAAAGGTGCGATTTAATCTTTTTTTTTCTGAATACAACACTAAACAAATGAGATATGATATCCAGTCTCACTCTATTTTCAGAACACTTTCTTCCATTAGGCTCTAAAAATCTCTGGGCATTTAATATGCAACCGTTTTGTACCTACTATGTACGTACAGTTGTATTTGTGAGTATTTGTGTGGTCTGAGAGGAAATTCTTACCCTCCTAGTAAGAACTACTCAGAATTTCTGATTAAGATCTTTCTCTACTGCCAGGGCTACTGATGCTGTGTTATGTGATCTAACTTACGCATATGAATAATTGAAATGGATTAAACTACTATGTGTGGATTAGTACAACATAAATGAGGTTAACTTTTCAAGTTAAAAAAGATACATTAGTACCTTGACATGTCCTTCACTCTTTAATATTATGGAACCCCAATTCCCTCATCTGTAAAATTTAGGATGCTAATAATACTAATATTGACCTCAGATTCTGTAAACATACATTAATTTGTGTATGTCAGCAAGGATACGTTCAGTAGGAGGCAACAATAAACAACTTCAGAATTACCAGTAGTTTATAACAATAAACAATAGAGGGTAGAGGTAGGTTTGTCTGTCTTTTGCCTCATAGGTACCATCCTGCAGATGTGGAGTTAGTCTCCTTACCCTTTGTGTAGTTGAAGGTTATCAGGCATGGCCACTACACCACTTCTTCACATTGCTTTCAGTAAAATATGAGAAAACACCTTCATGGCATGTGTCGGTTGTCAATGGACTACTTCATTTGGAGAAGCTTACAGATTCCCAAGAGAGCTTTTGCAATCACAGAGCTGCTGCAGGCTCTACTGTATGTTGTAGATCTTCAGAAAACTCTTCTATCAACTGGCATGTCACCAGTAGCCCTATTGGGGAAAAAGAGGACAATAAGTCATACCTTTGCTCCCAGAGGTGTTTTCTCATATTTTACTGAAAGCAATGTGAAGAAGTGGTGTAGTGGCCATGCCTGATAACCTTCAACTACACAAAGGGTAAGGAGACTAACTCCACATCTGCAGAAGGATGGTACCTATGATGCAGAAGACAGACAAACCTACCTCTACCCTCTATCCCTCTTGATCTCACTCTGCGACCAACCATCTGACCCAGAACACTCTATTCCTTGGCTGTATTAGCCACAGAGAGCTCACAGACAATACTCACGATTATGGGGATTTATTCAGGAAGTGAAGAGGTCACCACAAGTCAGGTTCAGGAAATAATACGGATACAGTTATTTTGTCCTCAGCAGTTCCTCTCCTCCACCGTGCCAGTATGATCTTTAGCCGCTCTGCCATGCAGTCCCCTGGCCTATGCCCTGCTTGGGCAAGTGTCACAAAGCTCATTTAAGATGGATAAAAACCCCAAAGGCAACCCACTCAAGCCAGCCTCATGGGCAAGTGCACTCAGCTGTACTCATTCCATAGCCTGGAAAGCCTATTTCTCTGTGTCATGGTCTAGTCTGTTACTAGGATCACCTCTTCGTGATCTATTAGGAACACATGGATACATGAGATAAAACTTGAGGAGCTCATGTTCTCTGTGCAGTTAAGGCATTCAAAAGAGCACGCAGGGTTATTTTAATGCTGCACCCCCACACATGCACACTTTAAAAAATAATTTTACTACAATATTTTATTTTCCACAATTACTTGTATATTTTTCAGAAAAAGACAGTACCTGGTAAATCTCATTTCTCCAATACGTGTCCTTTAGCTTATTCCTGGTAATGCTAATGTCCGTGTTAGAATACTAATACTTGTTTCCCCCCTCTTGTTTTACTTCATCTGCATTTCTCCTCCAACTTAGCTATCAACTCCTATGGAGGCACCTCACAGTCTTGCTCATAAAAATAATAATGTCTCCATCAAGTTCCATGCCATATTCCTAACCCTGCCCAAATCCCATTGTGCCATACAACATGTATCCAGTTGTCACTATAGCCACTTTTTATCTTTGTCTTTTCATTTCTAATATTTCTGTCTATCTGGTTCACTTAGCTCACTCTAAATTTACTATAGTCTTTCAATCATTTTAGCGCTTCCCTATATTAAAATTCTACTGTATCTAAAGTGTTTTACTGAACCTGTCATCCAGTCTTCAATGCTCAATCAATTTCATTTCTCAGCCTTCTACTCCACCTCCAGGACTAAAGAGTCCTTTTTGAGAAATATGATAAATTAGAGCAGATGTGGTGAATTTCAAATATAGTCTGACTGGCCAGTCTTGGTTAGAGCCTAGTGAATATATCTAATCTGCGCTATTTTACAAAAAAAAAAAAGTAATGCGTTGACATGAATTCACATTATTTTCTATACTCCATATCCCTGCATATAATTTTTGTCTCCCTTTATGTTATTCTATAACTCTTCTCTAATGTATTAAGGACATGAAGTACACTGTCTGTAATCATGGCACCATGGTCTCCCATCGCCTATCAGCTATTCAATTTCTCTTAAAAATCTACTCTTGGGGGCCACAAAATTTTGTAACTCTAAATATAACTTAAATGTTATAATTTTTAAAACTGATTCTATGTTGGATTTTGTATTATAGCTTCAAGTGCAGCCTCTCCTGATCACTCCCTAAAATGCTCAGGAGTGCTCAGAAGAACGTGGAAATCCACACATGACCCACAATTTTACAGCTGGATAATAACCTAGCACCTAATTTTAAAAAACAGATGGAAAGAAAATGGCAACCATAATAACACAATTGTCAATTGTAACAACAACACCACCACCAAAGTGAGAATCTTTCGAGATTTGCATTGATATAATATTCAGACCTCAAATCATTAAACAAATCATCTAATAAGTGTAATGTTTACCAAATCTACCTTACTCAAATCCAGCACTAGTGTGCAGAACAATCAGTTTTCTGTTGTTCTAAGAATTGAATGAAGAACTGAAAACAGTGTCCCATATCGGCACATGTGATTTCCTAATCATTACATGGAGATATAATAAAAATACACACACTGTCTTCAGAAATATTCTGGAATGAATAATTATATATATATATATATATATATATATATATATATATATATATATATATATATATATGATATCCAAGCTCATAATATAGATATCTGTGAACTTGAAAATACCAAATAAGATAAGGTGTCTTTGAATTATGGCATTAGTGAAGATTGTTGGCGACACTATGGACAGCTAGAAGAATGAACAGGTCTGTCTTGGAATAAATACTGCCAGAATGCTCCTCATGGAGCAGGGCCATATCTCACATATTTTGAATATACTACAGGAGGCACCAGTCCCTAGAGAAGGACATCAGGCTTACAAAGAGGAGGGTCAGCAAGTAAGAGGAAGAGCTTCCATGAGTTTGATTGACAGACCTATTATTCAAAAAGTCACAATGGGCACAATTAAAGCAAACAATTGTGAATGTGGTTCAAGATAGGGCAGTTTATCCTTCTCAGGAGAGCTCTGCGTCCAAAGTGACAGGGCAGAGCCAAACCAGAGCCAGGTTGTTCCTCAAAACAAGGATGGCAAGGTTGTGTCCCGTGTCGTTGGGAGGTGTTGGCAGGAGGCACTCCTCCTGGAGAACAGCAGGCTTGGTAAAGCAGCGAGCAAGCCCGAGAAGAGGAAGACCTCAACGAGATGTCTTGACACAGTGGCTGCAACAATGGGCTCAGACCCAGTGAGGATTTGCAGGACAGCGTTTTCACCTATTGTTCATAAAGTCATTATGAGTCACAACCAACTGGATAGCCCTTAACAGCGCAACAAGGGTTCAACAGGAAATACATGCAACTGTCTCTTCCTAGACTTGCAACGTAGTTGATATTAAGTTTCTTCCCTGATTAATGAACATTCTTTAATAGTGACTATTTTTGTGATGTTACTGTTATTTCTCTCCTCTTCTGAAAAGATAAGGAAATGATATCAAGTGGGTATTTAGTTTCAGAAAATAGAGCTTTATCCCATAATGGGCATTTTCCATCATTCCCCTTTAAAACAGGATATTTGTTCTGCCCTTTTTCTTAAGACATGGCATAAATCATAAACCAATCTGTTTCTGGTAGGAGGAGCAAACTTTTGGCTCAAACAACAATCCTTTAATAGCTATGAAAAAATGGGACCCAGAGTACCTCTTATTTTGGAGTTGGAGATGTTAGTGCACAAAAAGTACTTCAACTTTGTTTACACAGCAGATCTTGTAAGTCCTTAGAGCTTAATGTAGATGATGAAACATTTCCCTTCTTCCTCCCGGTGACAGTTCTATGTCTTTTCCAAGTAGAGCCAACAAGCTAGTGTGACATATTTTCATCTTCAAGTCACAGCACTTAGCAGAAACAAGCAACAAGCCTCTCAAATTACATTTACCCTGAAGGAGGAAGACAAGTGTAATCTAACTATCAAAAGAATGGCTCACTAAAGTGCTCCAACTATTGCCAGCAGGGCCCAGGTATAATTTGTCTTGACTAGCTGCAGACAGTCAAAGCAGTGCTAAAAACAGCCATAGTCAGTTACCTACGGCCTTAAATATAGACATCATCAGACAAGGGACGCAGAGGGCAAGGTCTGCTTTGTAAGCAGGAGAAAGGCAAGCTTTGCCAGAAACTTCAAAATGTGGGCTTATAAATCTTCTGTTCAAAGGAGGAGCCACTTGTTTACATAATTCGGGGGCTGCTGTTTCTGTGGTTTAATTTCAGAAAAATGCCTATTTTTCAAGAATATGAAACTCCTAGCCTCCCTCAGGAAATGATACTGGGTTTTGAGTTTCACCTCGTAGTCAAGCAAAAGCCACCACCATGGAGTGGATTCCAACTCACAGAAACTTGTAGGACAGGGAAGGGCACGCTTTATGATTTCAAGGCCCTGACTTTTGGAATTAGATGACCAGGTCTGTCTTCTGGAACATACACAGGTACATGTTGGACTGGTAACCGCAAAGTCAGCAGTTCGAAACCACCAGCTGCTCCAAGGAGCAAAAGGAGATTTTTTTACCCCATAAAGAGTTAAAAGTCTCAGTCCTTAACTGATTGAAACATCTAGGGAGCAGTCTCATTTAGTTATTTACAGCGCTTCATTTTCCCTCTATACTCTGAAATATTCAACAACATATAAATATAATTCCTAAGATTATTTAGTCAATGCCTTGCTCCCCTCCCCAATTTGCATGCATCGAAATCCTAACCTTTGTCCATGTAACTAAGACCCTATTTAGAAATAAGGATGTAAAAAATTAAAAAAAAAGAAAAGAAATAAGGATGTTCTTTTGGATATTGTTGAGCTCATACCAGAGTCACCCTAGTCCTAAACCTCATGGCTTCTGAGTTACAAAAACCAGAGCACACGTCCTGTGAGGGAGGTCTCAGTGTAAAGAATGACACACGCGGTAGATGCGTTGACAAGGCCGAGGATCTCGAGGATTGACAGCTACTAGACTTAGAAGGAGACAGAGAAGAGCCACCTCCACCGCCATCAATCCAGATTTCCAGCCTCCGGACCGTCAAAATTATAATTCCAGTTTTTAAAGGTATTAACGTGTGCTATTTTATTGTGTCATTTTGTTTGGTTTCAGCAGGGATTTAAGATACCCTGAAGGTCTATGTGAGTGTAAATGTTGCATGTGAATACATCTCCTCTCTTATTTTTTGGAGGGAAACGAAAACATGTTAATTTGAAAAAAGATCACGTATTATGAATGTCCACTATATAGCACTGCCCATTTTAATGTTTAGCAGCAGGGCCTTCACTAATTTTTAAGTAAATTCCAGTGGATAGCTTAATTAGTAACATACAGTAAACCATGCAGTAGAGAAGCCAATTACTTGATTGTCAAGTGAAATAACAATTTTCCCTACAGTGAAAACTCCACCACTGTAATTAGGTTATGGCATACTTCACCCTGAAGGGAATATTAAACACACAACACCAGCCAGTATCATTCACTATATTTTTCTACTTATAGCACGATGCTAAATTGCTACTTTCATGTTAGAGCTAAGGTATCAATAGCAGAGCACCAAGGGCCTTTCCGATGCTCAATAACATTTGCTTTGTGGATATTAATGTAAATATGGATCTCTAAAGACAATGGATTGTTTACTGATCCTTTATAGTGAAACAAACTGATGGGGGAAAATTCAAACCTTTATTGATAGTGAATAGTTATAAAATAAAGTACCCATCATCAATTTAACAGTGGAATATTCACTTTCTTTTGTTTATATCTCACTTTCTAGTGTCCTGGATAGGGACGTCTGGTGGCATACTGATTATGCTTTGGGCTGGGATCTATATGGTCAGCAGTTTGAAACGGAGCAGCTCCTTTGCTGGAAGACTAAGCTTTCTACTCTCACAAGCAGTAATAGTCTCGGAAACCCATACGGGATCAGCATTGACTCAATGGCAGTGAGTAGTGTTCTGCACGTTGACCTTTAAAACAAAGCAAAACAAAAACAATTTTGACTAATAACCGAAATAAAAAGGGAATAATACTTGCTGATATTTTAAATAAATGCATCAGTTGCTTGTTACAGCCCCAAAATGATTTCTTCCTTAAAACTGATTAATCATGTCAAAATGAATTAATAGTATATCCCAATACACATAGCTATAATTAGGAAGAGGAGAGAAGTGAGCCTGTTTTACTGTAAACCTTCTGAATAATTGTAAGCAATTATTAAGAGAACAAACACAGGTAAAGTAACTCCCCTTGGAAGAAGGCCTTCCTGATTCTAAAATAGGTCACCTGTCAGGAAGAAGACAGATAGTTTCCTAGTCATCATTAAACTGTGTCCACCACAAGATTCAGATGCTTGATGTAATGAATCTGTTGCCCTAATGGCATTTTGGCTTGTAATAGATTTTTTTTAATGATTGAACATGGGGGAGAGCTATTATTTTATTTCACATTGCTTTGGAGAAAAAAAAATGTATATTTTTTCTGGAAGTTTAGACTGATCATTAAAAAGAAAAAAGAAACAATATCTTACTACTTCCTGAATGCTATATAGACAAGTTGCCACCCCCAAAAGAATGATAAATGTCATCATAGAGAAAGCCTACAAGCATATACATGCACACATGAAGTGCACACTAATAAGCTTAATTTTATAGCTCTGTTATGCACTGCAGTCACTCACATGTGATATATATATGAAATAGATTGAATTTTTATGGAAGAATGGCACTTAAAGATAATGGAATTATTCTACCAACTTTGTGTAGTCCCTCCTACACGGACATCCATACAAATATGTCCACACATATACACAATGTGTAATTGAAAGTAGAGTCTACACCTGTGAAAACAGAAACTTGTGTAAAGCAGACACATTCTGGAGAAGTAAACCTCCAACAGTTTCCACTAAATTGAGCTCTGAAGAAGTGGTGATTTTGTAAATTTTCAAAAGCATAACACTAGGGAGGCCCCCAAAACTAAGGCAGTCCCATGAATTTTAGATTCTGACAGGTTTCACTGTAAATCTAATCACATTTTAAGGTAACTCGTTTGACTGGGTGGGTTTGACTGATTTCCCATTATCTAGTGCTTCCTTTCATAATCCTAAAAGAAACACTAATCATTGCAAGATCTTCCGAAAACCCAGATATGGTTTTTCAGACATGTTTGCAGACGGGTCATTAAGTGTCGTCTGAGAGAGAGCCAATGTTACAATTACTGCTATGTTCAAGACCATTGTGGCAGCCATTGTATCCATCCATCTCATTGAAGTTTTTCTTTTCAATGGCCTTCTACTTTAACAAACAATGTTCCTTCCCATGGGGTGTTCCATCCTGATAACCTTCCACAGCATACTTAAAGTCTTAACAACTCATCTTCACAGGTTGGTTTTCCTGGGAGTCTATGGTACTTTCAGTATTCTCCACCAAAACCACAATTTAAATTGTCTGGCATCCTTATCCTTTGTCCACCTTCAATATGCATATGAGGTAACTGAAACTATCATAGTTTAGGAAATGCACATCTTATTCTTGAAATACTCAAAGAAATACTTTGCATCACAATTTACTCAGTGAAATACATTATTTGATTTATTGATGATTGCTTCCATGAGTATTGATTATGGATTAAAATAAAATGAAAGTCATGACAATTTGAATCTTGCCCTTCTTCTCATGAAATGATCTGCCTGTCTGGTTGTGGAGATTTAAATTTTCTTTGCATTGAATTGTAGTCCATGCTGGACTGTAGCCTGATATTCCCCAGGGCGTTAAGGTCTGTTCACTTTCCACAAGCCGGGTTGTGTCGCCGTCCTTCATGTGGCAGGTTGTTCATACCTTGGCTCCAATCCTGATGCTGCTTTCTCCTTCACGGAGTCCAGTGGATTGGATTCTTTGTGCAGCATACAGCTTGAACAAGTATAGTGAAAGAATACTACCCCGAGTTACACCTTTGTGGGTTGTGAGTCATTTTTATCTCCTTATTCTATGGGAGCTTCTTGGTCTATGTATAGGTTCACATAATCCTTCACCATTATATCCATGTTTATTTGTTGTTAGGTACTGTTGAGGCCGTTCCTTTCAAAGACACCCCCTGTACACCAGAAGGAAACACTGCCCAGTCCTCTGCCATCCTCACAATGATGCAGCCACCGTGTCAGTCCATTTTGTCAAATGCTCCCATTTTATCCACGTAGTCAAATGCCTTTGCATAGTCAGCAAAACACAAGTAAGCACTATTAGTGTCTGTAGTCTCTGTTTTCATGCAAGACCCATCGGACATCAGCAGTGATATAGCTTGCTCTGAGCCCTCTTCTGAATCTGACTTGAAATTTAAGCAGCTCCTTATTGATACAATATATATTTTTAATTCTCTTCAGCAAAAATTTTCTTGCATGTGCTAAGAATGAGGTTGTATAGTAATGTCTACATTCTCTTGGCTCGTTTTTCTTCGGAATGGGCAAAAAGAACGACTAGTCCCAGCTGTAGGCCTGTCTTCTTGCCATAGCCTAGAGAATGATTCCAGAGCATCGTTCGTTTGTTGAAGCACTTCAACTGGTATTCTGTCAAGTCTTGGAGTCTTATTTTTATTTTTGGCCAAAGCCTTCAGTGCAGCTTGAACTCTTTCTTTCAATGCTGCTTCTTTCAAATGTTTGAATGCCAACCAATTCTTTTGGGTACAGTGACGATGTATGGCTTCTATCATCTTTTGATCTGTCAATGTTTTGCCCACGTGATTCTTAAATATTGAGTACCTGGCTTTCCTTGTCTCCTTCATTTCTTTCAGCTTGAGAAAGGCTTTCAGTGTTCATTAATCCCTGTTGCTTTTCTTACAGCATGTCTTTTCATTGCACTGTTGTGTTTTATTTTGTCTTCTTAAGTTGCCCTTAAAATGTTTCCATTCAGCATGTTGATGCCATCATTTCTTTCATTCACTAAGCTACTACATATTAAAAGGGCGCCGGACAGTGTAATGTAAGATACAAGAATAATTTATAAATTATTAGGGGTGCATGGGGGAAAGGGGAGGGGGAAGGGAAGGTGGGGGGGAAGGAAGATGAGCGGATTCCGG
>NW_022103922.1:11657087-11701754 GCF_000313985.2 Echinops telfairi | reverse complement strand
GGGCAACAAATGTATAGATGTGCTTTACACAATTGATCTATGTATTGTGATAAATTGTATGAGCCCCAATAAATTGATTAATTAAAAAAAAACTAAAAAAAAAAAAATATATATATATATAAAATTGTATATAATTAAAAAAAATAAATAAAAATAAAAGGGCAAGTATCAGAGTCTTTATTGACATTCCCTTGGTTCTTTTCCTTGTCTTTCCCATCTTTTCAATGGACTTTTGCATCCTTGAGTGGATAGCCACAGGATCGTAGTGGATTCCCACGAGTCACTCTGTGTTCGACTGGGTTTTCGAGTGAAGCACAGCCAGGACACTAGAAGGAATACAGCAGCACATTCGTCCACACAGCAGTACAGCCAGCTCAGTTCAACTCACTTCCATGGGATAGTTCATATACCGAGGGTCCTTCCAACTCATGCGGCCACTAGGCCAAGGCCAAGGAGGTAGGCTAATGAAGTGGCAAGGCATAGCAGAGGCCAGTAGCACAGCATGGCAAAGCAGGTTGCGGTGGAGCCTCACTGTGAAGTGATGCAAAGTGGCCGGCTGGAGCTGCGGCATCCAGAATGGTGGCAAGACATGTGGAGTGGGCCCACAGGCAGCAGACACAGCAAGGTGCGGCACTGCTGATGCATGGAACAGTGCAGCACAGTGGTGTGGTCCACTGCAGTCCACAGCTAACTAGGCCAAGTGGAGCAGGGCACTGTATGGCCCACAGGTAGCACAGCACATGTGATGAGGCAGGGTGGAGCCATTTATCTCAGTGGCACCTCTAAAGGAGGTCATCAAGCTGTGACCTGATGAACAGGCTAAAATCCACCCATATCTTCTAACGGGGTGCCATGTTGGCAAAAAACAAAACCAAAACCAAAAAAACACACCTTACTATCACACACTCCATGGTAGAAAGATAAGAATTTCTAATCCAGTAAAGATTTATTAGATTCTAAGAAACACACTGGTGCAGTTACACTTTGACCTACAGGGTCACTGTGAATTGGAATAGATATGAAGCCAATGAGATTTGAAGTATTTGCATCCTTCCTACATGATATCATTCATGTTATCCCACAACTCATCTAGTCTTCAATCATTTCTGTTCAGTGCTTCAAATCTGTGTTTGATATGGTCTCTAAATCCAGGCTACTACTTATATGTCAGTTTATTGTTCTTTAGTGGCTTGTGTGCTGCTGTGATGCTGAAAACTAGGCCCCTGCTATTTCAAATACCACCAGGATCATCCATGGCGAACAGGTTTCAGCAGAGCTTCCAGACTAAGAGAAGACTATAGCGTCGTAATAGGCTGCCCACTTCACAGGAATTAGCTACAGAAACCTGATAGATAATATTGAAGCGTGGTCAGCTATAGAAAACAACGTGAATAGAAGCTGCCAACGCAAAGGAGAGTTAGCCATTATGATGCGGACAGAGTAAAAGTAGAGGGTAAAGTTGAAGAAAATGCAAACAAGTGCATACGAGTCAAAATATGACCTTGAGTTTAACCCAATAATATTTTGAGAACATCACAAGAATGGATTTGATGCACTAAACACTAATCATCGGAGAACTGGTGAACTATCGAATGACATTAATGCTATCATATATGAAGAAAGCCAAAGGTCATTAAAAAGATAGGAAAGAAAGAAATGATAAAAGTATATGTCAGAAGAGACTCTTAAAAAGCTCTTAATCTTAGAGTTGCTAAAGCAAATGGAAGAATTGTTTTCTGAAAAGATCTGAACATAAACATTCAAAGAGCAGCTCAAGAAAACAAAGTAAGTTAATTTAATTTAACATGCAAGTTACAAAACCAAAAAGAACGTGCTCAGCATAATTTAAACCGAAAGAATTAAAGAAAAAATTCAAGCCTTGGATTGTAATATTGAAAAATTTTATTGACAAATTATTGAATGATTCAGAAGACATCAAAAGATAATGGAAAGAATGCCCTGTCACTGTGCAAAAGAACTAGTTGACATTCCACCATTTCAGGAGGTAGAATATGAGCAAGACCTTTATGGTGATGTAGGAAGAAGTCCAAGCTGCACTAAAAGCATTAGACATAAGCAAGGTTACAGGGATTGATGGAGAACTAATTGAAATATTTCAACAAGAGGAGGAAGCAGTGGAAGTACTTACTGAACTATGCCAAGAAATTTAGAAGACAGCTACTTGACCAACTGATTGGAAGAGATCTATATTAGTATGCTTTCCAAAGAAAGGTGACACAACAGAATCCTCAGATTACAAAGCAATATATATCATTGATACCACCTGCAAGTAAAATGTTGCTGAAGATCATGCAGCAGTGAATGCAGTCGTACATTGACGGGCAGCTGCCAAAGGTTCATGTTGGATTCAGAAAAGGATGTTGGAACAAAGGATAGCATTGCTGATGTCAGATAGATCTTGGCTGAAAGCAGAGTATACCAGAAAGATGCTTACTGTTTTTTAATTGACTATGCCAAGGCATTCAACCATGTGAATCATAACAAACTATGGATAACCTTGAGAAGAATAGGAATTACTAAATAATTTGTTGTCCTCCTGTGGAACTTGTACGTGGATCAAGAGGTAGCTGTATGAACAGAACAAGGGGAGACTGCATGGTTTGGGATCACGAGGAGTATTGTTCAGGGTTATATCCTCTCACCATATTTATTCAATTTGTGTGCTAAGAAGTTGGATTATATGAGTAATAATGTGACATCAAGATTGGGAGTAGGTTTATAAGGGGGTCTTCAGCCCCCCAAATGGAAAAAGTTCCACCCAGCAGAGCTTTCATAGTTCATGTTTGTCCTTCCAGGTGAGCATTGAGCAGCTCAATCTGAGTTAACACCCCCAGTGGAGTCGCAAGAAAGGTTTTTTTCTTGTCACAGTGAATTTTTTCATAAAAGCGGTTTCACTTGAATCTCATTTTTTTGTGATGGCCGATTTAAGAGAACAGTATGCAACTGGGAAAGTTTGTTTCCTACACAGGAATAATGCCACAGAAACTGTTGTGATGTTGAACAAGCTCACAAAGACAGCACTATGGTAAAAACTAAAGTGTATGAGTGGCTTTCTCATTTCAAAAAAGGTGAAATGTTGGTTGATGACAAACTGTGTTGTAGATATCCATCATCTTTGCAAAAGGACAAAAATGTCAACTCATAGTGCATTTGGTGTTTGTTCCACCAGGTCAGACTGTTAATCAAGCTTTCTCTTGAGAGGTTCTGAAAAGAGTGCCTAACAGTGTGTGACAAAAAAGACTGATTTGTAGCAGACTGAGGACCAGTTTTTCCCTGATGCCATCTCAGTGCACTAGTTTATGGCAAAAAACAGCATATCTCTCATACTCACCTGACCTCACTCAGTGTGACTTTTTGTTTTTGCAAAGGAAGAGGGACATGAAAGGACAGGGATTTGTTGATGTAGAAAGGTGAAAACAAACAAACAAAAAAACGGAGGGAAGTGATGTCAGCCATCCAAACAAATAAGTTTGAAAACTGTTTCCAAGAATGGAATTGGAGATTTGAAAAATATATTAAGTGTAATGTAATCCAGCCATCCAAACAAATAAGTTTGAAAACTGTTTCCAAGAATGGAATTGGAGATTTGAAAAATATATTAATTGTGATAAAATTATTTTGTTAAAAAAAAATTCGGTTTATTTTGGGTACCTCCTTGTGTTAGCAGCTTGCCGTATCCTGATGACAAACATTGCTTGTTAAAAATGAGGAGGATTTGAAGCAGTTGCTGATGAAGATCAAGGATTGCAGCCCTCCATGTGGATTACAACTCAATGTACAGAAAACTAAAATTCTCACAACTTGACCAATAGTTAACATCATGATAAATGGAGAAAAGATTGGATTTGTCAAGGATTTCATCTTACTTGGATCCACAAGCATTAATCATGGAAGCAGCAGTCATGATATCAAAGGATGTGTAAATCTTCTGCACAAGATTTCTTTTAAAGTGTTGCAAACCAAGATGTTACTTTGAGGACTAAGTTGTGCCTGTCCACACCATGGTATTTTCAATCACCTCATATGCATATGAAAGTAGGCTATTCCATAGGAAGACCAAGAAGAATCAATGCATTTGAAATACGTTGCTGGAAATAATATATGAACTATCATGGAATGTCAAAAAAACAAACAACACTGTTTTGGAAGAAGTACAGCCAGAATGCTCTTTAGAGGCAAGGATAAGGAGTGCATACTAATCTCATGCACTTTGGACGTGTTATCAGGGGAGATTTGTCCCTGGAGAAGGACATCATGCTAGGAAAAGTAGAGGGGCAGCAAAAAAGTGGAAGGCCTTCACCAGGTTGGATTCACACAGTGGTCACAACAAGGGGATCAAGCATAAGAACGATTGTGAGACTCATGCAGGACTGAGCAGGTATATTACAACAAAACAGCAATAACATGTACATTTTTCATGTAATTCCTTCTAATTTATATACTTAATTGAATTCCATATACTGATGCCATTATTATGAACTGAGCAGCTTTTAATATTATCACTTAAAAGAAAAACTTGATCATTTAAAATGATAAAAATTGTATCAGATTATCATTTATCCTAATTAGGAAAAAATTTACACTTTTTGCAGGCCTTTGATTTTTTTGTTTTCAATATTCTAAGTAACATGTCAATTTAAATATTTTAGAGGTTATCATTTGTGGAAATAATCTTTTTGTTACTTTTATTATGAAATTTTATAATTGTTAAATATTATGGTAAAAGCTCTTTTGAATCTTGTTATTTACCCAACATGAAAATTAGTTTTTAAACAAAAGAGTTTAATTGGTATATTTTTACAATAATTGTAGAAACACTTGAGCTCATTTCAATCAATTTGTCTTCTGTACTATATTTACCTCAACTTTATTCTTTCAAAAAGCAAACAAAAATTATTTTTCAGTCCTCATTTTTCCTTATTATTTTATCCAAAATAATTTTGCAATTTATGTTTTATTTTCAGACTTTAACAGATTTTGCAATGTCTTCAGCATTCTTCCTCAACTTAAATTCTCAATTTATATACCTGCTGTTTTCTAAAATTTAAAAAGCAGTTCACTGGAAACGTTCCTTATCTTCTTTCTATAATATATATTTTGGACATGTCTGTAAAGCTCCATTTTTAAAAATAATTTTAATTTTGTCATCATGGTTGTGTTAGGCCAGGTTAACAAGAGAGACAAATCCAGTGACATTCATATCTTTTTAAGAAAGATTATATATTATATTTATATTATATTTATATTAATAAGTTTTATATATCAGAAAAACATCCATACCCACACAGATCAAGTCTATAAATCCAATACTAGTCCGTTAGTCCCTCTTCAGACTCATGCAGCCATATGCAATGATGCAGAATGCAGGAAGATCACAGGTACAAAGTTTTGTGGATCCAATGACAGTGGATGCATCACAGGGCTCTGGAAGGTCTCAGAATGTCCTTCCAGCAGGAAAGTGAAAACAGAAAGAGAGGGGGAGGCTCTCAGGGCCTCCTTATGAAAAGGCCATGCCCACCATCAGGCTGTGACCTGATGAACAAGTTTAATATGGCCCAACACACACACACACACACACACACACACACACACACATATATATATACATATACACACACAATGGTTTTTATTTCAGCATGATCTAGTAATTAGATGAATGTTCGTGTGCTATTATGTATTGAGAATTATTGATTTTTTATCTCATTCTTGCAATAGACAAAATGAGAACTAAGTTTCGTGTTTTCTCCTTAATGCACTTTCTATTGTGATATTTTTAACATAGCTAATGTATTCAATCCATAAGTTGTTTCAATAATAAAGGTTGTAGATGTTAAAATTTAATTTGCTTGCCCTCTTAAATTATATCTTACCTGGTATACAATATTTTATTGATAATTATTTTTAATCAAAGCTTAAAATATGTTTACTTCAGGTATCTATTGAATCTGATGAGAATAGTGCTATTGCTGTCCTAACACATTTCTCTTCTCTGTAATTTTTTTTAGGTAAATATTTTTCTTTTTCTTTGCTGATCTAATGTTTCAATAATACAGTATATGTAAAGATGTAGGGTTTTTAAATTCCTGGTTGGTATTTGGTATTTTCAATCAAGACACATGTACTTCTTTTATTTTGAATTAGTCTTTGAGTAAAAGGGACATGATTTCCAAGTTTTAAACAGATTGCTTGCTGGACACTAGAAGAAAAGTGGAACAATATGCCAACCATTTATTAACCTGGTCATCAACTTTACTGTCACTAATCATGAGAAAACCAGTTGTTTTCTTAATAAAATAAGGTGCTTTGCTAAAACAACCAAATCCTAAACACCACTATTTAAAATTAACAATGTTAATGCCTACCTTGCTATCCTCCACAAATGCTGCATTTATTTGTGACTTCTCACAAACCGACACCATCCTCGCCATTTCATTTATTTTCCAACTAACAAGAGCGAAACACAAACATTTCCAAATATGGGTTTCCTTCCCAGCTCAATACAGAGTGAAAGCAATGGGAAGCCGTCTGCTGTTGACCCACGGTTGGTCATGTAGAGGGAGTGAGACCACTGAGGGGTTTGCAGGTTTTAGGACTGCAGCCCCTCCTAGCTGATCCTCACGGGTTCTTTCACACAACTAGTAAAGAGCAGACTTAAGACTCCAGTTGCTTACTCGTTTACCCTCTTCATGGTTCAAATACTCTATTCCAATAGGCATAAACACATAGGACACATCATTGTGAAAATGTCCTTCAAGTGTCCTTCTGTAATGGAGTTCAAACTCCATAAGGAACCTTCAAACTGAGCCCCAGGAGAAATGACAAATGCTATTTGATATTCTCTCGAGGAGCTTGTTGGCCTCCAGCCAATGGTAAGGAACAACTGTTTAGCTTCTCAATTAAAATCAGGAGACGACATTTTATCTATTCAAAGATACTTCTGGATGTATGAAACATTTGGAAAATTTAAACTACAATTGAAACAATCATTTAAATAATTTTGTCCAATAATCAGTGATTGCTGTTTGATATTGCGTGTAAGTGAAAAATTGCTGACGGTTGTTCAACGATGGTTGCAGCAGTATTTGACAAGACTCAGCAGAAGACGTGAAATGAGAGACACAATTGTTGAATTCCGATGGATCTTGGCTGAGAGCAGAGAAAGGCAGAAAGATGCTCCCTTGTGCTTTATTGTCTACGCAAAGCCCTTCAAGTGTGTGGCTTATAATACGCGGTGGATAAAGTGCAAAGAATGGGAATTCCAGAATACTTCACTGTGTTCGTGTGGGTACATAGACCAAGGACACGAGAATACTGCGTGGTTTTAAATTGTAAAAGGTGTGCATCAGGGTTGCATCCTTCCACCATGCTGATTCAGTCTGTATGCTGAGTAAATAACCCAAGAGCCTGGACCACTTGAGGAAAAGCACAGCATCAGAGCGGAGGAGAGCTGGTCACCCACCTGCCACACGCAGGACCATGCAGAATTTCCTTCTGTTTACCACGGTCTGACTGTCGCTCAGAATCAATTTGAAGGCGGTTAACAGCAACCCAAGAACGTTTCAGAGTTCCTTCAGACATCCTCATTGGTATTTTCATTTTTTTTGTCTTCTAATGGACCTTCGTTTTCTTCATGTATGATGTTCTTGATGTCAGCCCCCACAGCTTGTCGGGTCTTCTATCGTTAGTGTTCAATGGATCATATCTGTTCTTAAAATGATCTTGAAATTCATGGGCTTTGAATTTTTTTTCTTCACCTTCAATCTGAATTTACATAGGAGCACTTGACCGTCTGTTTCACAGGTGGTCCCTGGCCTCCTTTAGGCTGCTGATACTAAACTTCATTTCCCACACGTGTTCAGTTTGATTCCTGTCACTTCATCTGCTGCATTCTATGTGAACAGTCTCTGTTTATGTTGTTTTTAAAAAACGGTATCTGTAGGGCAGAAGCAACTCGTTCACTGCTGTCAAATCAATGCTAACTCAGTGATCCTACAGGACAGACAAGGGAGAACCGCCCCTGTGGGTTTTCAAGATTGTAACTCCTTATAGGAGTAGAAAGCCCTGTTTTTCTCCTGCAGAGTGGCTGGTGGTTTCAAACTTCTGACTTCATGGTTAGCAGCCCAATGTGTAACCACTATACCACCGAGGCTCCTCCAAGAAGACGGTAGTCTTGCCAAATTCTATCGTGCTGTCTCGAGCTTCATTGTTATTACCATTTTGAATGATCACTGAAATCTAACACTTGCCAGTTTGTGGATTATAATTTTAGTCTTCAGTTGATAAAAATAAAGTGTTTTATAACATGAAGCCTAAGGTGACTAATTTATTAACATATTATAAAGAATTGTCACAGGTGCTGTTTTTAAAATAAATTTCCTAATTTGATGTATTGTCTAAATACATAGAAAATACATTTTGTATGACTTGACATGTGTCTTGCTAATAAAGGTACTAGATTCATATAAAAATAATTTATAAAAACTTTAGCGTTCATATACATCTTCTCATTTGATATTTATTTGAAGATACTTCAATGCCATAATTCCATGAAATTCGGTGATAACTTTGGATGACCCGTAACTTGATGCCATTTTATATTTTGAGACTGGTAAAGGACCTATCATCTTCATATACTGGATTTAGTGGGAGCTTTTTACTGGAAACAATATTTGGATGCTATTTAGGAAATAGATGACAAAAGGAATATTCTGATAATGGCTGCCTGGGATGCTGTTCTTCCTTAATTTATGAATTCCCTAAGGGCAAAAATTCAAATAATTGCAATCCAGGGAGTGTAATCTATAATGGAGAAATATGAATTCACAGTGTCAAGAGAAATCTTTCTTTGTGAGGGAGGTAATCAGCACAGGGCTGGTATAACACTTAATAGTACATAGTTTGACCCCAGTGCTGTGTCGTACTCACTGAATGATTTGAAGAAATTGTTATTTCAACATTCTCACTTTATTTTTCTTGTCTGTGAAGTAAAACATTTACAACTTAATCTTAAAGTCCTTGCTGAATTGATAAAATAATTTCTGTTCTCAGTCTTTTAATGTTTTTCCAAACTTTCAAAAGCAATAAATTTATGTGGTATAGTAAATCATTTAGGAGCCCTTGTGCCGTAGTGATTATGTTGGGCTGCTAACCTCAATGTCAGCAGTTTGAAACTACCAGCCGCTTCTCTGGAGAAAGGCAGGCTTTCTACTCTTGTTAAGAGTTACAGTCTTTTTAACCCATAAGGGTAGTTCTGCCTGACCCTTTTTCATTTCCTGAGACTTATAAAACACTTAACAGTGCAGCTATAAAACACTACCCTGTGCTGTTGAGGGAAGTCTAACCCATAGCAGCCCCCCAGGGCAGAGTGGAACTGCCTAATCGGTTTCCAAGGCGATAATCTTTCTAGAATGAAACTGCCTTCTTGTTCTCCCTCAGAAAGGTTGGTGGGTTTGAAGCTTAATGAGTGAGTGAACAAAATAGTTGTTATCAAAATATTGTAATACAGCTTTGGGGTAAATTTTTCTAGTCTTCATTCAAAGATGAGAACTTAGACCATAGCATCCTTCATTTAGAGAGAATCAATACTACAGGGAGAGCCTGTGTGATTCTGGTTTTAAGAAAAGCTAAAGCTTTCTTCAAGGACCCACAGACAGGCACTTCATTGCTGGGCTCAGTGCGCAACATCAGTGAGACCGGTAAAACCCCCTCAACTTTTTAGGTGATTGAAAACAGAATGCACCTAATTTAATTGGTCTCATCTGGTGGTATAAACACCTGATGCTTCCCCTTCTCCTGCATCAAAAGAGTTTTCGATGGAGTAGGCAAATCCAAAGGCATAAGAGAAAATACCACCTGCTTGCCCACCGAGCCAGGCCAGCCAAAGAAACTCTCCTTTCTTAGCACTGACTTTAAGTTGGTTTACATAGTCAGCAAGTCTGGTTCTCCCGTGTGTGTTTCGAGATATATTAATGTCCACCATTAGCCCTAGTTCTTCCCATAGTCTCTGGTCACTGAATACTTCTAAAGAAAGTTGAAAAGACAGGACATTTAGGAAACAAATGGATGCGGTGATTTCACCACAAATGTATTTCTTCATCGTCCTGTATTTTGTGTCCCGAGTCAATTCAGGCTCAAACTTCAAGATCTTATAAATACAGACGGCAGTGAAACGGTAAAAAAAAAGATATTCCAAGGGCAAGCGTGCGTCATGAAAGTAGGTAAAACAGAGATTTGTGAGAATCAGGAGAGAAGTAATCAGAGACTGGTGGGTGAAGGAGCTCGTTTTGTTTTGAAATAGGGCAGATTTCTTCAGTAAATCTGCAGGCTTGCCATCATTGTAGTTAAGCAGATGGGCCATGCTATTGAAGAATAAATAGCAGATATATTTGAAGTTCATATAAGAGGAAAATGAAGTATACAATCCTTGAAGAAGTAAAATGAAAGAAAACAGGGAGAGCCAGTATCAATATTTCAAAGGCAGAGAAATAATGAGAGAAAGAATGATTCTCCTGAGGAATCTTCAACAGGTTCGAAAGTTCAGGTAAGATAAGTCTCTCCAAATTTAGATGCTCTTTGCAGCAATATTCTAATTTTTTTCAAAGGCCTTCCTTTTTTTTGTCTTTCTGTAGATAAAATGAACTAAACTCTTTTATGAAAACCCTGGATATACTTTGCCTTTTTATTCTTGAAAATTAGCTCTATTATAGAAAATCTCTGAGAAAGGTTGATCCAAGATTTTAAGTAAATGTATATGTACGAAATAAATATATTTTTGACATTTACTTATATGTTATGCAGTTTTGAAATCCTAATAGCTTTAGTAAAGAAGTTAGTAACAGTGACAAAGAATAAGTGCAAGTCAAGTTTAGTACCCCTTGTTGTTATGTTTTCCTCTTTGATTAAATTTCCCCAAATATACTTAAGGACGACTTTGGTATTTACAGAGACAGTGGTCACAGACCTTTGATAACATTGCTGCTACGTACTGAATACTTCAAATACCTGGAATGTGCTGAGTACATCATGTCATTCAATCTTCTAATCACTCTGTGAAAGATGGATAATTACACTTTCCTTTTTGAGACATGGAAACTGAGTCCTTGGGTCCAAGGTCATTTACCTTAACTGCTGCATCTAGCTCTAGTTAGGTGGTCTGACTGTAGAACTAATTTTGTAATGAATGTGATACAATGTATACAAGGAGGTAACTGCCCCCACCTCAAAAATTGAAAAAAGCTCCTCTGGAAACGTTCATAATATACATTTTTCCGCTAGTGTGCATCAAGCAACTCTCCCTGAGTCAGTGCACTCTTTGGCTTTGCCTAGGAAAGTTCTTGCTGGTCACTGTGAATAGTTTTGTAAAAGCAGTTTCACTTGAACCTCGTTTTCTGTGATGTCTGACTTAAGAGAACAGCATGAGGCTGTGAAATTTCATTTCCTGCTTGGGAAAAATGCCGCAGGTGCTGTTGTGATGTTGAACACAGCTTACAAGGATAGCACTATGGGAAAAAGCCAAGAGTACAAGTGGTTTTCTCATTTCACAACAGATGAGATCTCAAATGATGACAAACCTCATTCTGGATGTCCATCAGCTTCCTGCATGGACAAAAATGTCGACAAAATCCATACACTTGTGCTCAACGACTGATGAAGGACCATTGAACGATGGGCAAGTTATCTACACTATCTTGGAGCTTGGTTCAGTGAATTTGAATGGAAGATTTGCGAATGAGAAGGGTCACTTGTCTACAGTACTTTTTCATTTAACGTTTAAATACTTATTCTTACATACACATATGCATCTGAATGCAAGGACTGCAGAATAAAGCTTAGTCAGGGCACACAACTGAGCACCAATAAGACCTGGGTGCCTCCGCTTCACATGAACTTCTCTAAGGGGCATTTCTCCATGCAGACTGTCAGGCATTGTTTCCAGGCTTGTTAACAATTTTGGTGATGCTCCATGATTGAAACTTTTCTGCACTCTGTCCTATGAGTCTTTGTCCTTAGTTGATTTTAAACTGTTTCCTGGTGATGAAGTAAACTGTAACCCTATAAAAACATTTTTCACTGAGTTTTGAGTCCTTCTAATCAAATCTTGAAGAGGACTCAGCCATTGGTGTCTTATGTAAGGGCTCTCTTCTGGACTGCTCCCAACATTGTAGCTCACTCACACAATGTCAACAACTTTCACTCATTTGGGTGTATGTGGTGGATACATGGCTGTCTGTAGACATAGAGCCATCACTGTTTTCCATCCTATTTTGTTTGATGTTATTTCTGCATCTCTGCATATATTCCACATTCCATTTTGGAAAAGGGATCTAGTTATTTATTGAATCTAAGACTTCACAAAAAGTCCTTGTCTATCATTTTTATAGATTGTATGTTCATAGAGTACAGTATTAAAGGGATAGCATGCATTTTGATATATGTATTCATTTCCTGTACAAGAACAATGTCATCTAATTAGCCTAGTTAAATATAAGATAATAATCAAATTAGCCTAGTTAAATATAAGACAATAAGGTAATTTAGTTTTAGACACTGGAATAAAAATGATTATCTCAAGTATTGCTCTCATTGGACATTTGTAAACAGAAAATTCTGGATGTCATTTCAAAGAATTCAGTGGGAAAACCATTGAAGACATGGAAGTCAGACACTTCTCTGATTCTTAGCTCCAACTTTAACTCAGACAAGATAGTTGAATTTACTGACCTTGAATTTCCTTATCAACCAAAAAAATAGCAACGACAACTCTTTCTCTGGTTTACGGAGTGCCATACATGGTAACTGCAATTTACTAATAAAAATAGTTTGTCTATAAATGTCTATGTAAGAAAAATGTAGACTATAAATACTTAATATTGCTGGAAGCTATCACGCATATCTACCATTTTGTACCGGATGGAAACCCTCTTATTCCATCATTTTATGAGATTTGTATTTATCTATTTTTGCTTTTCTCTCCATTTTGCAAGATTCTCTCTTTCAAAGTCTAGAAATTTCTGTTGCTATGTCATGATTTCAAACCCCTTAGACTCAAAATGGCCTTATTTTTAAACACAATCAGGAGTTTTTGCAGAGATGTAAGATGAGTGTGTATGCAACAGAGCTGGTCAGCCACTCTGTGATAACCCGAAATGCCAAAGCCTTCCATTTTAGTTAAGAAGATTAATACAAAAGAAGGTCATATGCCAACACTCCAGCTTATGAGAATATATGATCTGTACGAATCTAAATAATTTAAATTTTTGTACCTCATGAAATTCTCATATTACAAGGGGATCATCCTTCATCACCTTAAACCTTGATAGGATTTTTTTCCTAAAGGCTATTTAAAATGTAACCAAAGCAGATGTATTGATTATTGAATATCTCCAGAATGACATAAAATGTTTTAAAAGAGTGAAATATTCTAAGATCTCTCACAGCAATGGGAAAATTGAAATATCCAAACTGTAAGATTACTACTACAAATATTGAGTAATTATAAAATTGAATAGATGTGTATGTGTCTGTGTTTCCCTTATTTCACTTCTGGTTACCAAAATCCTGACAGAGAATAGATACATTTTGACCTGGGACTTCAGAACTCAGAATTCTTACTATGCTCTGAAGCAGTAAATGGCCGGCCAGCCGTGGTGAGGCGTGCCCGCTAGAATGACAGTGATCTCTTCCAAAGTGTGTTGCCAATGGTCTTTATCAAACCCCCCGGATAAATGAATGCCAAGATGAGATATCTCATGTTGAAATGGGATTTCATTCTATTTTCTTTTTACAAAAAGTACAGAGTAGTATTTACAAATACTAAGAAGCATATTTGTACTTTACAAAGAACTCCAAAAAGAAGTGACAATGAATTCCTTTTAACCTAGCAAAATCACAAGAAAACTTTGGCTCAGTAATCAAATATTTAATCTCTGTTTTGTGTGCTCCCTTCCTGGGTGAGGATGCACCATGAAAGTCAAGCGCGGTGGCAAGCAGCTATGCATTTAAGAACAGATGTCGTTTCAAGGCATTTTTCATGTAGTAAAACCATCTGGATAATTTTCCTCTGTTAAAAATTAATCCAAATGCAGGACAAGATGCCAGCGAGTCATGACCTCTTTTATGCACTTTTTCAACACAATTAGTATTTATCCTAAAAAATATTAGCAACTAAACTTAATGTATTACCTTAGAAATAACATGATCGGTATAAGCAACATCAAGATGAACACAGACAATTAATCCCACGCCAGGGTGGCAGTGGCAACCCTGTCCTGTGTGAAAGGTGTTGTTATTTTAATTAAGGTTCAAAGTTGTGTTAAAGTAGTATCGCTATTTTATATAACAAGCGGCACTAGCCTTGTGAGTCTAATCGTAGCATTGACCTTCCTGGCTGTTCTTTTCGGATTAGCAAAGTGATCTTGGTCTTGTCACGCAAACTTTATAAGTCATGATTTCCTTCTCTATGAAAGAGGGATAGTAGCCTGCCCTTATTAACTAGCAGAACAGCAAGGGTCACAAGATATGACAATATCAGAGCACATTTAAAGCTTTAGAAAACTTTTCTTATAATACACCTCGTTTTGTTTTATTTCAAATGCCCTTAATAAAGGAGCAACAGTCCAAAGACAGCCACTGAAATTGTCCTAAAGATATTAAAGAAAACGGAGGCAATAATTATTTGTAATGTAAGTAATGCATCTGAATTATTATTATTGGGCATGGAAAATGCTTAAGAGAACATCTGAGGTAACCAGACAAAATATGCTTTTGATTATTATATAATGTACGATGTTTTATTCGTGTTATTTGAGCAATGCTGAACAAGTTAAAAGTGACATTTAAACTATAGTGGAGGAGTTAGGTGTGAATCAAACTTATATTTGCCAAAATAGGTACCTGGTATTCTTGCAGATTTTGTGAGTAAAAATAATGTTTCAAGTTTCTTCACACTATACATATTTTTCTTCATGCAAGTCTCTGTGATATAAAGGCTATTGCTATAACAATTTTTAAGTTCTTCTTGGCATTAATAGTATATGAAAATGAAAGTTTTTACATTGAGGGAAGGCTCCACAGCACTAGCTATTTGGGGAATAGTGTGTAAAAAAGAAGCTGAATCAAAGCTGACTGATGGTTAGAAATGTACTCACTATGATACAGAAAAAGAACAATCACAGTAAATTGAAATTAATGTAACATTTTCGTTAAATGCATATTTGTGACTATACAGCCAGCATCTCTTAATGGCATGTAAATCTAACATGATTAAACAGTGAATGAATCTCAGATTGGAAACACTATTGCCAAAGGATTTGTTTGAAAATGCCTCTTGTTCAACATATTATTTAAAGTGTAACATATTCTGTAATTTTTAACCATCTTGAATTTTTTCCTAGTGGTTTTGCTTCAGGTAAGGGAAGCTAAAAAGATTTATTTTCCTAAATGCTAAAAAAAAGAAAAGGAAAAATTAGCTAAGGAAATTTAAATATCCAGGTTAGGTAGATAGATAGGAGAGTAAATATCTTTGTAGCACAACATGAAATTTAGCTTGATCGCCTTTATAGTTTCAGTTTATTTGTAAGAAAATAAATGGTTTTAAATACTGTACTTTAGGTGTCTGACCAAAAACATATGTTCTACACATCCATTCAAAATTTGATTTCTTTTCAGGCATCCTTTTTTCAAATTATTTTCTCATAAGCAAATTGATTTTTCTTTCTTTTTTTCAGCAAGTATTAATGGGTATTTCATCATTCTGGTCTTAGGGCTTGGTGGGTTAAGTTGGGCTGCTAACAACAAGAATGGTGGTTCAAATCCAACAGCCACTTCTCTGAAGAAAGAGGACGCTGCCTAAGCCAAAAAGATTTCGATTCTCAAAAACCCTGTGGGGCAGTTATAGTCCATCCTATAGATTTGCTAGGAGTCACAGTCAAACTTCTGGCAAAAGAGCAGAGACACAGCATAAGCACAAATCATAGTACCCGAAAAATTATGTTTTTGTTTTGTTTTGTATAGGTTGAGGCTGGATGATTGAATGCTATATGTATAGCCTATGTTTAGCTAAGTGCAGCTGGAAATCTATCACACTCCTCAGGAAGCAATGAATGAAACATAACAGGATTATGTCTTATCATGTTTTTTTTTACTTTCCCTAAGAACTGATCTCATATAATATTTGTCCTTTTGTGGTTGGTAATTTCACTTAGCATAATATTTTCCAGGTCCATATGTGCCATGAGATGCATCACCAGAATCGGAAGGGAAAGGGAGGATAGCTATGGCAGTGGACTAGGCAGTTGATGGTGTGTTCACCTGGCTCACGTGGAAGATGGTGGTCTGAACTGAGGAGAGAGAAACCAAAGAGCAGAGGAAAGGGAAATGGTTGGGGCTGCTGATAAGTAGATGAAAGTATTGAATACAAAGTTGATCTGTCATAAAAAGACCACTGATTTCACAGTAAATAATTGCTTATATATGTATGAATATTTAGACTGATATATATTCCTCTGAATATATATATAGTCCCATATATATAGTCATCTGTTGGTCACCTAAACTTAGATTAACCATTGAGTGTAATAGGTGCATGCATGTTTCAGTCTTTGGTATATAGTATTTATAATTTATCTAAATTTTCTAACTTATAATTTTGATTTTCTGAAAAATAGGACTAGTGACTATCGACTACAGTCATTAAGGTCAGCAGCCTGACAGGCAACCACTATACCATGAGGCGCCTCACTCACCGGGTCCCCTCATTATAGCTCCACTTTTCTCTTTGCTTGTGTTCATCCTATATTTCCAGGTACAATATAATATTGGACCAAATGAATTCTATCCCTTTTCTTGCTGATAGTGACCTGCCTTTATGGGTCTCTGAGGCTGTAACTCTTTAGGTGAGTCAAAAGCTCTGTCTTCCTCAGATCAGCAGCTCAAAATCTCTAGTGGTCTTCCAAAGAAAGATACGGCTTTCTACTGATGTCAAGCTTTACAGTCCCAGAAGCCCCCACGGCAAGCTTTCTATTGTGTCCTACGGGGTTGCCATGAGGTGGGGTCAGCTCGATGGCAGTGAATTTGAGATTGTGTGTTGAATCGTATTATGGTGACAACAAACCGCACGTGGGTAGATCTTTACAATTTAAAAAGTCATATTTAAAAGCCTTTGGGGGTTTCATTTTGGGAATGACTATGAGAAGCCAGAATTGCCTCAATGGCAGTGATTGGTGAACTACGTAGAACAATCTGAAACAGGAACTATTTGGTACGACTCAATAGAAACCACTAGCATTTTCTGGGTTACAGGCGCGATCCTTCTCTGAGGAGACAGGTTCCTAAGTATGCTTTTATATCAGATTTGAAGGTAAGTCAGAACGAGTGCACATGTTCTTTATTTCACCTTATTTATGTGCAAGAATAGATACAAAGGCTTTCTAATGGTTTAAAAGCTGCAGGTGTAACAAGTAAAAGTGAGCCTTGATGAAGAATTTATTAGTTCAATTATTACAAAGTGAAGGCAAATTTACATAGCATTAAAGGTCAATTACAAGCAGTCCATAAATCAAATGTCTGTAACCCAGGAACTTAACTGTACTCAATATGGGTGACATCACCATCTAGGAGGCAATGGCAGAAAGATTTTTAATCTTCCTATTTGTCTGTAAGTTCTCTTTTTTTTTTCTTTTACACTGCATGGTTAATCTAAGTTTCTGACTCTTCAATACAACCAGCATAACGTCTCATTGCTTAGTGACCTCTCTCACTGCCTTGAGTCAAGGCTGACTCATAGAGGCTCCCCATGGGTTTCTGAGACTGGCTGTTCTCATAGAAATAGAGAGCCTAGTCTTGCACCCCCGAGCTGCTGGTGATTTTGAACTGTGTATCATACGGATCGCAGTTCAACTCCTGGTCACTATACCACCAGGGCTCAGTTTCTGGAAGAAATTGTGGGAATCAAGATGAACATGTTCCTTTTTTTTTTTTTTTTACAGAAGTTTCTGGGATCCCCAGAGAGTTGCAAAGCCATGTTCTGCATTTGCAATGAACAGAAAATGGTGGCTGTACATTTCTGGTACTAGAGCTGACAAATCACGAGGTTTGAATGCATTGTTTGGTCTACCAAGACTCACAGATAAACCTGACTTCTGACAAGATGGCTTCCTACCTGACCATCATGCGAACGAACTCTGAACAGTAGGTCCTTTAATCTTATCAGTGAGATGGTACATCATTCACACAAAAATAAGATAAAAACTTCAATGAGGTTGAAAATGCTTGAACTTATCATTAGCATATGATGAGAATAACTCATACTATTCTCATAACTGAGAGCTACAAGTTTAGTTTTTTAGCCTTGAGTAAAGTAAACTAAGATGGGCAAAGTATCACCTCATCCTCCCTATCAGAGAAGCCATGCAATACACAATTAAGTTGACTGAGGAAGAGCCTTGGTGTCTCCTGGTTCATTGTTGTGCCCCTTAATCTTCTTGTTCCCTGAAGTCTGCACTAGGTTGCCTGGTCTTCAGCTCAGTATCATTACTTTATAACTATAAGCTTCATTCTGCTTTTAGAGAACAATATTAACATTATTTTTATACTGAACCCACAAGGGATCACGTTGAGTCAGTATTGACTCAATGGCAGTTTGTTTGTTATTTTATTTTTATTGGTGTTTTAGCCACTGTCTTAAGCTGGGCTTACTGGTAGACTATATATATGTATATTATATATGTATTTATACAAAAATATAAGTATTCCCAGTGAAAGTTTTGTCAAATTAAATAGAACATTAAATAGAACAAATTAAATAGAACTTAAAATATTGTGAAATTTAAATTAGACCATCCATTATATATTAGACATATACATATAGCTCATACCATTGTAGAGATCCACGAATTTCAAATCCATATGTCGGGCATCAGGTTGGAGGCTTCTCTTGACTCACATGGTTGCAAAAATAATGAACCCAAATCGACAGGTGAACTGGCAGGTTGCTGGCTCACAACCCAAGAGTCAGAGATCGGAGGATGGTGAGTCACATGCAGATTCAGAAGGAGAGCTTTGTTAGAAGATTCATATGCATCAGTCCCACTTTGGAATTTAAGATGATGTAGTTGTTAGTTGCCATCCAGGTGATTATAAGTCATTGCAACTCCAACTGGCCAAAGTAGAACTCTAGTCTATAGGCTTTTCAAGGACAAGACCTTTGGAAGCACATCACAGAGCCTTACTTCGTAGGGATCTCTGAGTGGGCTTGAGTCACCAACTATTCTAATTTTCCTACTTTGAGGTCAGCAGACAAGTAATCCTATATGTTTGGCAACCTTAATTTTCGTTTTTCCATGTGACCTATGTATTGTCAAGTTCTGGGGATTAAGATAGAGGACTTCTGAATGCCACAAAGAGAAGATAGGGGTAATATGCAGGCAGCGACCATCTTATCACCATGCATAATTTGCTAGTGTCCACTCAGATACCCAATTTCTAATTCACTGTTCAAAACACTGCTGTATAGATTTACTTTTCTAAGCTAACTGAAAAACTTCAGTTGCTTAAAAACATAGGTTTAGTATTAAGGTAGCAGATGGATATTGGGCCTCCACTCAAGCATTCCCCCATTGCAAGAACACTTTGTTCTATTAAACTGGCATTCTATGATGCTCACCTTCTCAACACAATCGCTGAGGGCAAAGCAGGTGCATAAGCAAATGTGGTGAAGAAAGTTGATGGTGCCAAGCTATCAAAAGATATAGCATCTGAGGTCTTAAAGGCTTGAAGGTAAATAAGTGGCTATCTAGCTGAGAAGCATCAAGCCCACATGGAAGAAGTACACCAGCCTGTGTGATCATGAGATGTCGATGGGATCAGGTATCAGGCATCAAACAACAAAATATCATATCATTGTGAATGAGGGGGAGTGTGGAGTGCTCATCTGTAGGCAACTGGATATCCCCTTAGGAAGGGTTGTGGGGTGGAGATGAGCCAGTCAGGATCCAGTGTAGCAATAATGAAACATACGACTTTCCTTTAGTTCTTTAACGTTTCCTCTCCCCCACTATCATGATCCCAATTCTACCTTACAAATCTGGCTAGACCAGAGGATGTACACTGGTACAGATAGGAACTGGAAACACAGGGAATCCAGGACAGATGGACCCCTCAGGACCAGCGGTAAAAGTGGTGGTACCAGGAGGGTAGAGGGAAGGTGGGGTAGAAAGGGGGAAACCGATCACAAGGATCTACGTATAACCTCCTCCTTGGGGGACGGACAACAGAAAAGTGAGTGAATGGAAACATTGGACAGTATAACCCATGACAAAATAATAATAATTTATAAATTATCAAGAGTTTGTGAGGTGGGTGGCAGGGAGGGAGGGGTAAAATGAGGAGCTGGTACCAAGAGCTCAAGTAGAAAGCAAATGTTTTGAGAATGATGATGACAACAAATGTACAAATGTGCTTGACACAATGAATGGATGTATGGATTGTGCTGAGTTGTATGAGCTCCCAATAAAACGATTAAAAAAACACATAGATTCAAATGCTGTTCATGTTCATAATGTCAGTAGTTTTGGGAAGCAGAACGGTATCTTAATAAGAAGAAAAGGACCAGACAAACACCTCTCACTAATTTCTGACTGGCAATACCATTCTATTTCCAGGGAAAATCCAGCTGACTGAGAACCATCCACAAATGAATCCATACACACAACTGACAAATTACCAACATTGCCCAAATCTTTTTCATTATTGGAGTAGATTTTTATAGTTTGTTTATTTTTAGATATCGATGTATTAAAATAGATATCTGTTCACACCCCCAATAGATATATGTTCTCACCCCCAAAGGAAAATAAAGATGGGGTTTATAAAGATATTGGTGCTAACAGACAATAATAACTTGTTTTAAATTAAGTTTTCTACTGGTCAAGACTGATTTACTATGGGATGGAAGCTCTTTGTAAATGGAAACTGCCTGTAGAAGGCAATGAAAACAGCCTGACTGCTGTGATAAAATAAATTGTAAGGGAAGCGTCTGTAAGCCCAGCTACTAGTGACTGTGTAATGCCTGTCAGTGGGATCCAGCAGGTGGCTGGGGAGAAAGCTGAGACTTGAGCTAGGAGTTTCAAACTGCTGAATTGGGGTCAGCAGCCTGTAACTTCACTCACTCTGCCACTCTGGCTCCCTTAATTAGAATAAATCTAGGAAAGCAAGGAATATTTTCCCCATTACACACATGTACCTGTTCATTGTACCTTCTGCACCTATAGAGAGTTACAGTCTTAGAAACCCACAGAGGCTGCTGCAGTCTTTCCTATAGGGACACAATGAGTTGAAATGGACTTAAAGATGCTCAAGGATCACTGATAGCACTGTTGTGTTTAAGTGTTGGACAGCTAACCTGAAGGTCATTGGTTCAAAAGGAGAAAGTTACAGCTATCTGAGCCCATAAATATTTAGAGCCTCAGAAGCCCTGCAGAAGATCTCAATGAGTTGGTGTTAGCTTATTGATAGTGGAGGGTTTTGTTTTTCCTTTTTCCCCACCAGCCTGTCATTAGACCACATAGTGGTTGGGTTGATGTTTTTATTCAACCTGCAATTAAGAACAGAGTTACCCTGTATTCCACTAAATCTTTCTTCTGTTTTCCAGGGAATGTTTTATCAAAGGATATGGAATATTTAAAGTATTGTGAAATTTAAATTAGGACATCTATTTTTGTTCTGCAGGTAACCATGGACAATGTATTTAAAATTTTAAGAAGGAAAAGCTATGATTTATAGAAATTAAATGTATATGGAGCTCAGTCAAAAATATTGATAGTATGCTTCCAGTTGAGGAGTACATTCTAAATAACTTATGTTTACACATGTCCCTGAGATAAATGGAGGGCTGCAGACAAGCTTCTTCAAGAATACATTTCAGGAGGTATGGCATCTGCTTTTGGGGACCCCCCCAAAGGAGTAACCTTGATAGATAGCATTAATTAGAATACTAAAACGAGAAAGAGGAAACACGTCACTGTGATTGAGTTGACTCCTACATAGAGCGAGCCTATAGAACAGTGTAGAACAGCCTCTGTGGGCTTCTGCGACTGTGCATCTTGGACAGGAGTAGGAAGCCTTACGTTTCTCCTGGGGAGCAGCTGGTCGTTGTTAAACCACTGAGTGTGGTCAGCAGCCCAATGCTTAACTCATGGTGCCACTCTGGCTCCCTTAATTAGAATAAAGCAAGGAAAGTTATGCCAAGGATTTTTACCCCCATTACAAAAATGTACCTGTTCATTCATTATGACAAATTCTACAAGAATTTATCAGGAAACCATGTCCCCTCCACCCTTCATCCCTGTCCTTGTCCGTTAGTCTTTTTATGGTTCCCAAACTCAAAAACATTGAAAAGAAGTACAGTGTAAGTCTCCTGAGGATGTCCAAATGATGTGGTGTAAACCCAAGAGCAAAGAATCTGTGAAGGATTGGAGACATGGAAACCCCACCTTCAGAAGTGGATAGATCAGAGGAAGGGCATGTCAAGGAACACCTTCATGCTTTTATACTTTTAAAACAGAGGTGTCTATGGTTTTGTAGCAATGCTGTTTTATGTATTCTGGAATAGCCGAATCAATATACCTTTTAAATGAAAAGATCTTATTCTTCTCTGTCCCTAGAAATTCTTACTCCTGCCTCTCTCGCTTCTGTCTACTTTTCACTTGTTTGCTTAATTGCAGTCATCCATGCTTTCCGTCTGTTACTGAAACAACAAGACTGTTTCTGCCACCTTTTGTTTTTTCCTGGTGCCTGTCTGATGCTTAGACCTAAACGTGAATATTACTTATTAATCCCAGTTTGGCTTTTAAGACCATTGATTCCAAAGTTTTCTCACATTTTCACCAATGGTCTTTTACTTATCATTCTTCTTATTCTTAAATATTTGTTTTCTGAAATTTTCTTGTTTGCATATGTGAATTTTCTATAGTCTTTTTCCTTTTCCCTATAGGCAAGGTGTAGCTAAGCTCTGTTCTTTCCCTAGTGCTTAGAACCATGCAAGGCACATACTAGGTGCACAAGATAATGTGTTGATGGATGAAATATTGAAGTAGGTGAGAAATCACAAATATACACTGATTTAATTCATTCATGAGTAGTATGGAAAGTAGTTGAGAAGGTGGAGTCTTATATCTCTCAAAGGCATTATTGTTTGCATGTGTTAAGTCTATGGCGGATCAAAGAGTTAAGCACTTGCTCTTTTCGCATCACAGCTTGGATTGTCTCAGAGGCACCTGTAAATCAACTTCACACTTTAAAACGCTGGGCACATGGGGTCATTCTGAGTTGGAGTTCACTCGATGACAACTAGAAATAATGTCAATGCTTTCTGTTTAAAACTTACGGGCCTAAAGTAGCCCTCTTGTCTATACGCATGCATACAACTGCATTGACACAACTCCTCCTAATATGACTGAATGATTAAATTGTGTGGCATGTGAATTATATGGCAACAAAAGTATTAAAAAGCAGATATAAAGATAAAAAAGAAAATAGAATGATAGAATCTGCATAGAATAGAAAAATGATATAATCTACAGGGTAACAACCAATACATTAACTGAATTTCTGAAACAGCCTACCCCCTGTAGATAATAGCATAGTCCACCTATATGAAAGATTGTGATCTTTTCTAGTGACAAACAGTGCTTATAATATATTACTGGATTACTTTGGACCAACCCAAAAGAGAGACCCATACATTCTGAAGGATAGAATAGGGGCAGGAATTCAATAATTCAATGTATCTTTAATCTCTCCAGAAGGAACCGTAGGTGGGCAGGCAGCTTCTCCTTTTAACTAATCTTAAAGTTTGGGCAGCTATTGGGGCATGACTATTGAAGAATGAAGGGACATTTGGTAGAAGCAATATGACATACATGACTTATTCCTGGGCTCCGTCCTGACAGAAAAAAAAACAAAAAACAAACCTAAAATGTAATGGCTTAAGGACAACTACCTTTAAAATTGGGGTATGCTTTTATGGTTACTCTTGAGGAAGTGAAACAAATTCTGGCCATCAGAATAATCGGGGGATATGTGTATAAAGGCATCCTGGTGGTATAGTGGGTTAAGTGTTGGGCTCCTAACCACAAGGGTAGTGATTCAAATTCATCAGCCATTCAGAAGAGAGAGAGAGAGAGAGAGAGAGAGAGAGAGAGAGAGAGAGAGAGAGGAGGCTTTCTGCTCCTGAAAAAAAAAATTTCTGTCTCAGAAAACCTTGGAGCATTTTGACTCTGTTCTATTGGGTGACCATGAGTTGTAATCAACTTGATGGTACTGGGTTGGGGTATATGTGTGGGATTTTAGGGCTTTTCATGGTTAATATTCTATAGCATTATCATCTTTTCTTACTCCTAAGACTGAGTGTTGTAATCAAGAAACCCAACCTCTAGTTTGAGCTCTAAGACTTATGACCATGTTAGCTTGAGAGAATTTGCTTAAACTGCAGTTTAAATGATGATAATAATAATAGTGCTAAAAATAATTTAGTGCAAGTTTAATAGCTATGTATCTCTCTGTATATATGTTTGTATTTTTAAAAAAACCAAACAATATCACTGCAACCAACTTGATGCTGACTCATAGTGACCCTGTAGGACAGGGTAGACCTGCCCTTCTTTGTTGCCAAGACTGTAACTCTTTGCAGGAGCAGAAAGCCCGTCTTTCTCCTGTGGGATGGGTAGTGGTTTGTGGCTGCTGCTGTTGGGATTAGCTACAAAACACGTGACTGCAATGCCACAAGGGGTCCCATGTCTGTATATAGATATGCATACCTCGAAGAATGAATATAATAGAGTAAGTCTGGTAAAATTTGAATTACATTTTGTTGTTGAAAAGGAGTATAGCAAAATTAAGTTGGTTCCTTTTGCCATGATGAGAGAAACAGATCCACATGGAGAACCTGGGGAAAGGTAAAGGAAAGAAAAGGCAAAGTCGGCACCTTGTAGGATGTAGTGAAAGAAAACATGTGTCTATGCCTGCAAAGCGTACCATTAATGGACAGCAAGTTGGAGGAAGGCAGGAGACAGACCCAATGCTTATTGAGAAAGTTATGTTGCCTTCCCTGAGAGATTCTCATCAGCAGTGAACAGCCTTTCTTTGATGCTACCTAATTTTATAACTGTGATGGCGTGACAACTCAGAAACAAACACAGCTGTTTCCGCGGGCCCTCCATAACGTTTGAATTATTTTAAAATCGTGTTTGAATTCAGATTTTTGTAGAGTGATCATCCATGACATTTGCATAGAATTTTAAAAAATAGTTTTCACTTGCACATGCTTAAGACACACGTTTCACAAATTGTGAAGTACTGTATAAATGTTTTTTTTTATTCGAGCTTCTACCTGCAACCACTGATGTCGACATTTTTATCGTACAACATGTGGTCCTGATAAATAAAGTATTTGGGGTAAGACGTGCATTCGCTGTAGGGCCCTATTGTTGGTGTTATTAGGAGCCTCAACGCAGTTCTGGCTGATTGCAGCAAAACCGAACACTGTCTAGTCTTGAGACACCCACACCAGCATTCCTAGTGTTGAACACATGGTTGGAGCCAGTATGTCAACCCATCTTGGTGCGTCTTTTTCTTTTATGTTGAACCTCTAATTCACCAAGCATGATGTCCCTTTCCAGGTAAAAGTCTCTCCTGACATCATGCCATAATATATGTGACAGTCTCCCTACCCTCCTGGCCTTATTTCCCACATAGCATTTATTAAATGAATTCAATAAAATGTTTTCCATGTAAATGACAATACTTATGTACATTCATTAACTAGTCACAACAAACATTTTCCATTTCTGAAGATCCAAACAATTTTGTTGTTGTTTTCTTCTAACTTTTAGGACAAAAGACTAGACTCATTTTCTCTGTGGGAGAAATCTTGGTCCTTTACATTTCTGAAATATAAGGGCCCAAATCTAAGTAATTTCAATATTATTGGCATATCTCACTTGATAAAGCAAGATGAACATTAGGACTGGAAACTAAGAAACCCCTTAAAATGTATTTTGCTGCTTGGAATACAGCCTGCGATTCTGTCAAATGCATTCTATTTAAGAGCTTTTGATAAAGTAAAAGGTGAATGATCTCACCAATAGAATGAAAGAAGTGGAAAACCAAAAACAGCACTTTCAAATTTAACCAAGCAGAATTCAGCAAACAAGAAAAACAATCAAACCAAAACAGCAAAAGAATCTGAAGAAAGCCTGAGGATGATGTGGGATTCTGTGAAGCAAAGCAATGTTTGAATTATTGGGGTTCCTGAACAGGAGGAAATAAAATAGAAAAGGAATTCTTGAAAGAAAATTTCCTTAATAGCACAAAGGAGGAGACGATAAACATTCAGGAAGCAGATAGAACACCAATTGGATCACACACACACACACCCCCAAAAACCCACAAACAAACAAAAAAGCATCAAGACATAGTAGTCAAACTATCCAAGTTCAAGGCAAAAGAGAATCATGAGAGCAACAAGAGAGAAAAATAGTAGTCACATATAAAGGTAAACAGATAAGAAGAAATCCACTGGGACCATGTAGGAAAGAATAAATTGGAGCAACATATTCCAAAAGTTGAAAGACAACTGTTATCCAAGATCCTTTATCCAGCAAAGCTCCCCATCAAATTTGAAGGAGACGAAGAAAGCTGATGGTGCCCGGCTATCAAGGCTATCAAAAAGTATAGCGTCTGGGGTCTTAAAGGCTTGAAGGTAATCAAGCGGCCATGAAGCTCAGAAGCAACAAAGCCTACATGGAGGAAGCACACCAGCCTATGCAATCACGAGGTATCGAAGGGATCAGGTATAAGGCATCATCAGAACAAAAAATCTTACCATAGTAAATGATGGGGGTAGTGCAGAGTGGAGATCCAAAGCCCATTAGTAGGCCACTGGAGATCCCCTTGCAGAGGGGTCTCGGGGAGGAGACGAGCCAGTCAGGGTGCGATGTAGCAATGATGAGAAATACAACTTTCCTCTAGTTCCTGAATATTTCCTCCCCACTCCCACTATCATGACTCGAATTCTACCTTGTAAGTCTGGCTAGACCAGAGGATGTACACTGGTACAGATAGGAACTGGAAATACAGGGAATCCAGGGCAGATGATCCCTACAGGACCAGTGGTGTGAGTGGTGATACAGGGAGGGTAGAGGGAGAGTGGGTTGGAAAGAGGGAACCGATGACAAGGATCTACATGTGACCTCCTCCCTGGGGGACGGACAACAGAAAAGTGGGTGAAGGGAGCCATTGGACAGGGCAAGATATGACAAAATAATAATTTATAAATTATCAAGGGCTCATGAGGGAGGGGGAACGGGAAGGGAGGGGAAAAATGAGGACCTAATGCTGGGGGCTTAAGTGGAGAGGAAATGTTTTGAGAATGATGAGGGCAATGAATGTACAAATGTGCTTTACACAATTGATGTGTGTATGGATTGTGATAAGAGTTGTATGAGCCCCTAATAAAATGATTTAAAAAAATTTGAAGGAGAAATAGATGATTTCTGAAATAAGGAAACATTTAGAGGGGCAAGAAGGGCAGGACCAAAGATTTGATTTGAAGGCAACTAAATCAAGTTCCTTGTCTAATTCTTTCCATGAAAATATATCCAATGTCCTTTAAGGTACTTTATTAATGAGTCAATTTATTGATCTTTTTTTTTGGTAAGCCATTTTGTGTTGTGATTCTACTGCTTGCAATTGCATATTGTGTTTGCTGCAATGATAGATACCAAGACACAAGCATACATATCAATACACAAGCATAGATATAGTTTCCAGGGGCTCTCTTACATTCTTCAAATTTCTCCTGGAATCTCAAATGGGAACCATGTCCTAGAGAAGTGCATCATTTTCCTTGACTCCAATTGCTTGCTTTTGTGTGCATACTTGATGACACGGGTGCCCAGTACCTCTGTTCTTCTCTCTAGTCATGGACTTTTCCTCCTATAATTAACTGACTGTAATGCTCCTCTTGCTTTGATCATCTGGTCAGCAATATAATGCACATGTCCTTATCTGTGTTTTGAACTGTAAACTAGAGTTTATAAGTGAATAGAGAAAAGGGGACTTAGACAAGTCCAGTGGGGTAAGAGAGGAGAAGACCTTAAGGGAAACACTAACCTGACTTTCTCAGAAGATAGATTGGGAATGGTTTGGTGATGGTTATTCAATTGGCTAATGCTCACTCTGCAGAGAAACAAAAACAGGCCACTTGAAGATTTTTTTTGCATTCTGATCCCTTAGCAATTTAATTTGATTAATGTGCCTGTATACCTGTTGTCCGCTCATCTTTGGTTTTCCATGTGTTTGTGCCAAGAAACTGCTCTGCTGGTTAGAGAGTCTTTTCAGTCCCAGGAAATTCAAGAAAATACAAAGACACAAGCTTACCGGTAAGAACGGGGTAAATTCTATTGATCTCATGAATCCAAGGGACGCCAAGGGAACAAGTAATGTAAAATAGCTCTTTCATCATAATTTGACATGGACTTGTATATAGCATTAAAATAATCCCTTTTAATATACAATGAGAAAGTGGTTTTAGTGTCTCTCATTATTCTAACAATTAGCCCAGGAGAGGAATCAGAAAAGAAAGTATTTATTTAATGGTAAAACAATTCAAGCTTTTCCCTTTCCTATGGCCAAGTATATGAGAGAGTCTAAGGATTTCTTACATGCCAAATTGCTTGTTGTCTTAGTTTTTAATGTTAAATCTCTGTAACAATATAAAGCACAGTTACAATTTCATGGTTAATTTTTGAGTATAATTTGTAAAGTCATTCAAGCACTGTTAGCAACTGAAAATATTAGCCCTGAAGTTTAGTTGTTATTATTGTTATAATTGGTACTTGAATTGAATGAAGGTCAATTTCATAACTGTTCTGAGATTTTGTTTTCTCAAGTGGAAAAAAAGTTGTGTAACATACTCTTAAAGTTCTATTTTATCTTTAATATATTTTCTAGTGCTGAACCAAGGTATATAACTTAGCAGGACTGAATAAAAATATATGTGATTTAGGAAGAATGTGCATCACGTAGTCTTTCCAAAGTGTAATTGTTTGGAGATGTTTTCACCTATTATTTTCTTAAACTAGATATAAAATTTATTCTGATGAAAATCTAATAAGTGACTTTAAATTAATGTATTATAGAATATTGTATATCAAATTGTTACCCAAGATGATTAATTCTTCTTATAGTCTCATATATGTTTCTTTTTTGCTCTTTTTTCTGCCTTGCCTATAATAATAGCTACATGATGGAAAAGATATTGTATTAGTAGTATTTATGTATACATGCATATACACACGTGTGCATGCATCTCTATTTAGAAAACTAATAAAAATATTACCTTAACTTGGTAGGACTTTTCAGTTTTCTATTTTTATGATGGAGGCTTAAAGGGAGAACTACTTCAACCAAAGTTGGGTGAACTATATTTAAGTTAACCCTAACTCACTGGTTCTGCTTGGCTTTCTGATTCCTTTTGTCCATCTGCACAGTAGCTTTGTATATTTTACATACCCTCAAATAGCAAATTGAGTTCCATTTTCTGTTAAAATATTTTAAATTTTCTTCTTTCTCATATTTATATTATGTAATGAATTTAATTAAGATTCATGTGTGTCTTGATCATAGATTCCTAAACATCATTCTAATATGAGTTATAGCCACTTTTGACTATAGGCAAAAGAAAACCCAATCAGCAATGTCCTTAATCAATAAAGATTTAGTTTTCTTGTAGAACAAAACATTTAGGGTCATGGCAGCCCAGAGGTAGAGTGACGCCTCAGTGATGTCATTAGGGATTAGGCTGAATTTATATTTTCTCCATTATTCTAAGCTTGTGCCTTTCAATCCTAGTGACATCCTATATGGGTTCCTGCATAGAGTATCAAGGGACCAGATACAGTAGAGTATATGAAGCAGTCTTTTCTGTAAACAGTTCCAAGAACAATGCTGGTTGACACATATCCAATTGACTAGAATTGTGTGCCAGGATCACTCCTAGTTGCAAGGAAGTTAGAAAGATGGAAAATTTTAACTGGGTACCTCTCTCCTCAAACGTTGACTCCAACAAAACTGAGGTAGATAAGAAAGAAAATGAAAATGGATACCAGGCAAGTCACAATTGGTGGCCATCAACTCAATGGTAATGAGTTTGGTTTGGGGAGTTATCATAACACCAATGACCAATGCCAACGGAATTGGAGCATCTTCTTCAGGTTGATTTTGAATGGATTACCAAGTCATGAATTAATAAAAGAGCACAATGCTTCATATTATTGATTAACTTTTCACTTGTAGTTTCTTTCCTTAATGCACAGGATAATACTGTTCTCCACTACCTCTTATGGGATGTATGTTTTATGGTGAACAGAGAAGGGCTGAACTTAGAAAAATGGTATGAAATATATTTAATATGGAAATGAGCTTCATTATGTAGATTTTTTTTGAGAAATTTTATCACTTTGAGCTGCGCTTGCTTGCTTGCTCTTCTGATGGTAGTTGCTAATGAATTTAGAATACTTTCAGAGAATTTTCCAGCAAGACAGGTGTTTCTCCTCAGAAACAGTTATCATTAGCATTAGTTTATAGATAAGGAAGCTGATGGTCAGAAAGGCTGTGACATTTGCAATAATGCAGTTACAAAAATCCTTAACGATTTAAGATTTTACCTGTAAAACTAGGGTTTCTTCTATAGCCAAATAGAGGACCAGACAGCAATGGAGAAAGAAAGGATTTAAATTTAAAGTGCCACGGAGAGTTGAGAAATATATTATCTCAAAACAGGACCAAATAACTATTGCATGGACCTAATGTCTCACCTGGTGACATAGTCTTTACTCCTTGGGCTTCTAACCAAAAGGTCAGCAGTCAAAACCACCAGCTGCTCCATGCAAGAAAGACTGGATTTTCTACTCTCTCTTTTTAAAAAATCATTTTATTAAGAGCACTTACGGATATTATAACAATCCATAGTTCCATAAGATAAAGCATAGTTGTACAATTCCTGCCACCATCATTTTCAAAACATTTTCTTTTTTCTTGGACTCTTTGCTATCAGCTCCCCTTTAACCTCTTCCTACCCTACCACCCCCACGAACCCTTAATATAGTACTATTATTATTATTATTGCATGTCTTACATCAAATGGATACCATTTACCTAAAATTCTGTTATTCATTCCCCTCTAGTGGGTTTATACAGTCATCAATGCTATCAGTTCTCCCTTCCCCCGTTCTCCCCCTCTCTTCCCATACCCTCAGGGAATCATTATTCCCATTACTGTCTCTGAGTGGTTTATATGTCTTGGATTTCATGTATAGAATGATCTTAATTATACAAATGAACACACGCAGGTCTACCAAAAATTAGTGAGGTAAAACTAAGGCCATAGTAGTGAGGGGAGGAAATATTAAAGAACTAGAGGATAGTTATGTATTTTATCGGTGCTATTCTGCACACTGGATATTCATCCCTTCTGTGTGGCCTTTTGTGAGGGACTGTCCAATTTTGTTACAAGTGGGTTTTGTGTCTCCACTTTGTCTCTGCTCCTTCACATTAATTTGATTGCTGGCTTTTGAACTTCTGATACCTATTCCCATCAGCAATCCATGATCACACAGGCTGGTGTGCTTCTTCCATGTGGGTTTTATTGCTTCCCTGCTGGATGGCCTCTTGTTTAATTTCAAGCCTTTAAGACCGCACATGCTATATCCTTTAATAACTGGGCACCATCAGCTTTCTTCATCACATTTGCTTATGCACCCATTTTGTTTTCAGTAATCATGTTGGGAAGGTGAGATGAGTATCATGCATTGCCACATTTTTAGAACAAATCATTCTTGTACTGAGATAAGATTTAAGTAGAGGCCCAAAGTCTATCTACTTACTTTTTGTATATATATATATATATATCCTGTCTTTAAATATTTATATATGTATACATATACATAGCTACATTTATACCTATACATGATTTTAACTTTCTTGTTTTTCCCTCCATGTCTCTTTTCTTTCCTCCTGCCTCAGTGTGCCAACCTGTCCACTAAGAACAACTGGAATTAATCAGGTTGATTTGAGGAAAAAAGGGATAAATGGTCCATCCTTCTCTCTCTTGCTCTTTGGTGATCAGACCAGCATGTGGCTGCTTTAGTTAGTTCTCTGCCTCAACTTGTAAGCTATACTACCTGTGGGAGGCTAACCTATGAATCATGTCGCTAGAGCTTGAGGTTCCTTCAAGACCTGCTTTGCCACGCTGCTGGTGTGTACATCACTTGAACTTGAGGCTGGTGGATCCTGTCTTCTTGCATTGCTGGGGTTTGATATCCCATCTGGGACTGCTTCACTAAGCTCCTGAGTTACTGACTGTTGGTGACCTCGCCTGCTGTTTGCTGCCCATGGGAAGACTCTTGCATTGCCCGAGGGAAGACTGCTTCCTTGACTTTGGACCTAGCAGCCTTCTTCAGTTGAAGGACTTCCACAGAATTGAGTAGAACTGAGCCTTCTGTATTGCTGTGTGGACTAATTAGCTGTTATAAACATTTGAGCTGTATAAATCTATCTATCATCTATCTATCTATCTATCTATCTATCTATCTATCTATCTATCTGTCATCTATCTATCTATCATCATCATAAGTGTCCTGTTTTTGTTTCTCTAGAGAATCCTGCCTAACACACCCACCATCATGTTCACCTATTGTTCTCCTCTCAGTAAGTCCTCTCAGATACATTGCAATTGATCAAACACAACCAAGAACACCACACCTTCCTCATTGTAGCTTTCAGATCCCTTGCTATACCCCTGGCCCTGATGTTATTGACTTACCTCTCCCCTCCCCCCACCTCCTCTTCTTCCATGCCCACCCCAGGTCCCACTGCTGTCTCCTTTGGATTGCTTAACCTGCCTATCTTATATAGATAGACATCAAAACAAAACAAACATAAATAGTTCCAAGTCTAACTTCCGACCTTTGTGAGTATACGCCAACTAGTTCAGATGAGGTGCCAAATGCTGCCCCCAGAATTGGAAGCCTATTTTCCGGATTCCTCAGGAATTTGTGGCTTTGTTCCCATGGGTTTTCTGCTCTTGTAAAGAGTGACAAGCTTAGAGACTCATAAGTGCAGTTCTACCCTATCTTAAAGGGTCACTATGAATAGGAATCCCTTCCATGGCAGTGAGTTTTGAGTCTCCTAATTGCAGTTAAGTAATGCAAACTGATATATGTTGACATAATTTAATAATGGATTTCAAAATATGCCTCTGACTTAAAACTTTCTGGTTAAACCAGATTTCAATTTCCTTGTTTTGTTGTTAATAGGCTTTATGATTGGAAAGTAAGAAATGTAATTATTGGAAGGAATTACATTTTTTGAACCCTTTTTGAGTCTGTGTAGGAACTCAATTGTTTGATGATGAAGTCCTTCTTATTCATTCCATAACAGTTCTTCATGGTAAGTATTACTCTTCCAATGTTAGGGTGAGGAGGTTGAGAGTTGGGGCTAAAATTATTGGTCCAGAACCACACAAATATTAAGGTTGATATCTATCAGCAGTTCGATTCGACTTTGAAGCCTCCCTAAAATGGTTGTCAGTTGCCATCAAGCTGGTTCAGACTCAAGTGTAACATTGTCCGACCCCAAGTTCATTTGGCATGCTCACGGGAATTGTCGACACCACGCTACATTCTGAATGCCTTTGATTGTTGCGAGCTCATCTTCCAACACTGTATTGGACAATATTCTGTTGTAACCCATTAGGTTTTCATTGTGGTCACTGGGTGGTGATATAAATCAAGAAGCTTCAGTAGGAGGCTCTTCAGGAGGTGTCATTTCCAGGTAGGAGTGTGGGTTTGGCATGCAGTCCAGGATGTAACTACCTTCAACACTTAGAATAGCATTAAAACATACAATGTTTTCTAAGGGAAGCTTTGTGATACAGTCTGCCTTGTGATACAGTAACAAGGGTTACTATGAACCAATCCCGTGAGGTAGGTGTTATTTCCATTCCCATTTTACTGGAAGGGAGGCTGACGGAACTGGACTGCCCTACCCCATGACTACCCCATTTTACCGAGAAAGAAATTTACATTGAAGAAAAGTAAAGGAAATATTCTGCCCAGGGAGATGAAGCTATTTGCCCAGGGGTACACCACTAGTAAGTAGAAGAATGAGGATTTGATCCGATGCAATTTGATCCGATGCAATTTGATCCAGCCCCCAAATGCGACTTCCACATGGCACGACCTCCCATAATTCTTATAAAGAAAAGTGATGACTGCAGTTGCTGACCTTCTGTTGAAACCTTGTAAAAGGGGAAAAAGAGATTCATTGCTTCCAAGATGAGCCATTGCGGAGCAGAACCATGTTGACATTATTCGATCTCAAAAGATTTAGCCCACTCAAAGAGCAGGTGACGATGTGCTCTTTGTATGCAGGCATTAAAATGTGGGGACGTAAAACCGGGAAGAAAGGCAGAACATGTTGTTTAAAGCAAGCACAGCTCGTGAAACTGCATTTTCAGAGGGCTGAGGGTGATGGTGACTGAAAGCCATGTGCATCGGATGGCTCTTTGGTGGTGTATATGATACCCATTGGTGGTTTTGCTCTTGTTACTCTTGGACGAAAGATCAAACCACTAAAACCACTTACAAAATTGGCACTTGGAATAGGAAAACTAAGGTCCTTATTCTAGGAATCCTCTTCCAGGGAGAAGAATCACCGCAGAAGAAATATCTTGTGCCCACTGAAAAATGTCAGAAGGGGAGGAGACACATGGTCCTTTACTGCAGCAGCATCCCCCCATTGGAGACCTCTGTTTTAGGTAGAACATGGCCTAAAGGGGAACAATAGGCAAAACTACAAGGACAAACAAGGTCCCTTCTTCATCTCTCTTGTTATCACTATCATTTTGAAAATTCAGTTTCAAGTAATCTCATCCGTCCTTTGAACATTAAATTCAGAACATATTACCTAATAATGGTGTATAAAATTTAAAAGTAGAAAAAGCAGAATCCAATCATTTTGTTTGACTTATTTTTTGTTTAAGAAACGTTCAGTAGGAACATATGTCAAAGTTAGAGCTTTGCAGACTATAGTTTATCAGGAGTAACATGAAAACAAATAGTTATCACATTGACACAAGAAAATAATTTCAACTATTATATACTCAGTATTTTACTATGGGCTTTTGATTATGTCTTTTTCCTCCCCTGAAAATCATAGGCTCTGTTTGAGAGTATATAGAGTGATTCATAAACTTAAAATCTGAGGGCACTGCGAAAATTTGCAAAAAACAAAAACATTATCTTTTCAGTCTATCCTGCATGAATTTCTTTTAAATAGTTATTTTATTGGGGCTCTTACAACTCTTATAACATTCCATACATCAACTAGTATCAAGGACATTTGTAGATATGTTGCCATCATCATTTCCAAAACATGTTCTACTTGAGCCCTTGGCATCAGCTCCTCTTTTATTCCTCTCCCTCCCACTCTCCCACCCGCCCAAATCCTTGATCAATTATATTTTCTTATTATTATTTTGTGTCTTACACTGTCCATTTTCTCCTTTCACCCACATTTCTGTTATTTGTCCTCTTTGAAGGTAGGGGCTATATATCCAATCTTCTGATGGGTTCCCCCTTTCTCATCCTTTTGAAGCCTCTTATGAAGTAATGACTTTCCATAAGCCAAAATTGGTGGGGTGCAGACATGTTCTCTGCAGTGAGACTTTAGACGATTTGAATATTAAAAGGAAAGTATGTAAACTTGGTGTTTCACCATTTCCGTTCTAAAGAGTGTATACTATTCCACTTATAATTTGTATTCTTTTAATTTTTAATTGGTTTTGGATTGTAAAAACCTATAGTTGATATAAACAGAACTCTTCAATTTTGTGAAGGTATTCTTAGAAAGCATTTTGGAATCATTAGATCTTAGAAAGCATGGCATAACTTTTTTGCATCACTTCATTCCCTACTCTGTCCAGTCATTGTCTTGATCCTTCTAAAAAATTGATGCAAATGTTTCTTTGTCAAGGAATACATAATGAATAAAGTCAGTCTTTACAAATATTATTATAGCAGGAAGAGTTGAAGAGATTTAGAAAATAAGCAAAGACTCTCTTCAAAATTAGTTTTGAAAAATTTTAAAAACAAGATGAAACATTAAGTTTATAATCTTTCATCTTTAATATGTACAGCAGAATATAAGGTAGGGTTAAAAAACAGATAGGCTTACACACGTCTGCCTAGAGCATTATACAGCTGCACACAAACAGATTCCACAGGAAATGGTAAATACTTTAAAAAACTTTACTCAAAACATGCATATTTCAAATAAATTATATATATTTAAAGCTTATTTCTGGTAATGAAATTATATAATTTTATTCTAGAAATTACAGACTCATAAAAAACATTAAATACTTGTCTTAGGTTTTCTAGAGAAGCAAAAACAGGGGCACAGTCTCACAAATATGCACGCACGCACGCATGCACACACACATGCATGCTTGAACTCTGGTGGTATAGTAAATTACAAATTGGGCTGCTAACCACAAGCCACAAGGCCAGCAGTTTGAAACCACCTCCCACTCTGCAGGAGACAGACGAGGCTTTCTCCTGCTCTCAAGAGTAACAAACCCACAGGGCAGTTCTCCCCTGTCCTATTGTCCTGTTGGATCTCTGTGAGTTGGAATTGACTCAATGGCTATGAGTTTATATATATGTGTTAGTCTGGGTACATTAGAGAAATAAAGCCACAGAAACTCATGTATAAGAGAGAATTTTTGTATATAGGGTAAGTGCACATCAAGAAAACATCCAAACCCAGTGCTGCCCAAGCCCACAAGTCCAACATTAACCCATATGTCCAACACCAATCCATAAAGTCCTCCTCCATCTCACAAAACAGACGCAATGATGCCGACTGCAAGAGGAAAGCTGAATCAGTGAATGTGTATGCATCTCAGCGCTGGCAAGGGTTTCCACATGGGTGCTCCAGCACCCATGGCTGCATTGGGGTAGGTCCATGTGGCTTCTCCTCAGGGATGTCTTGCAGGAAGTGAGCCTTGCCAGCTGAAGCAGGGAACTGGCAAACGTTAACTATCTGAATCCATGGCCTGTCCAGATTTGACTTTGTTTATGGATGCAGACTTCACAAGGTTCCAACTGGAATGAGATTCTTCATTTAGAAAAATGTGATTGTTTCCTCAGAGCAAGGTTGATGTAAGTGGGCAGTATATAAATGCGATACACAGAATTGGGGAGATAAAGGCATGACGTGGTTGGCTTACAAACCTTCATAGGTGGGGGAACATATTCACAGGATGATAGGATTAAGGTGTAGAAGTTACTTAATTGCAATCGTGAAGCTAAAGCATTGTGTACAGGTAGGTGCTAAATTGGCAAGGGGTGGATTGAGATAGAAACGTTGAGAAAATGTCTAATTAATAGGAGGGTCAGTCAACAGGATAGGTCAAGGTGAGCTATCACTGGGCCTTGATTTATCTCCCTCTCCTGAATTCTGGGTGAAGTCTTTCTTGACACTTGAAAATTAATAGTCATACTTTTTCATTGCTCATTTCAAATTTCATTTTGAAATTGATACAATAATTTTTCACACAAAAATAATAGAGGCAGAAGCCATATGTAAATAGACACTATAATTAAAAAGAAAACTAAGCCAAAAAGCATACAAATCTACATCTAAATAACCTATACATGCACATAGAATCTCTAGTGGCATAGAGGGTTTCTGCTTTGGCTAACCTCAAGGTTCTTGATTAAAAGGAACCATTTACTCTTCAGAAGAAAGATGAGGCTTTATACTCCTGTAAAGATTTAAAATTTCAGAAATTCAAAGGGACAATTTTATTCTGTCTGATAGTATGGCTATAAGGTGGAATTGACTCAGTGGCAGGAAGTTTGGTTTGGTGTGTGTGTATTCATTTATATTTTAAAATTAAAATTATCCTGTGTATCTTGTTGGGAATTAAAGGTTCTAAGTGATAGCAGGTCCTGTCTATAACCCCTGTTCTTGTTTAGTCATAAAAATGAACTTGTCAGATATACTAATTTCGTGGACCCATCTTGAAAATGGGATGAACCTGCAGGGTTGCATCATCTAGCACGGTATGGTAACATTGATAATAAGAATGGAAAAACCACTTTTATTTGTTATTTTGATTTAGTTTAGATATCTTTCCATGAAGAGATTAAGTGTCTGATTTGTTCATCAGTTACAAACTGTAAGAATGCTAATAGGAAGATTATCAAACAATTTGATCTTACTATTTCTTTCCTTTGTTCGTATTAAACTTTTGTCTTGAAATCTTAAATGTTCAAACAGAACAAAAAACCCTTTGCTAGTCATAAATGCTATGATAATTTTTCCCTGCCACCAAATCATTGCACATGAGCAGAAGGTCAGGGATAAGTACCTGGAAGACATAGTGTCTTTCACCAAAACAGAGGGAATCAGAGAAAGGTTGTAGAAAAGCTGACCCTTTATTTTCAAAAAGAGAGGATATATAGGCTTGCCTTCCAGTGTAGAGCTTTCTTTTTTCGTGTACTTACTGGTTGCGGGTAAGGATAGAAAAGAAATACACGTGTATAGATAGAATTTGTTGTACAAAAGAGCAAAATTTTGCAAGCAGAGTAAGTTGAAATAGTAATACCACCAGCTTCTAAGTAACTTCGCAGGAAAAAATAATACTTGTATTTTATTCTTCATAAAAATGTATATAAGATTCTTTATAGTTTTTATGATTTTCGAATATGCAATTATGACATGAAAATGTGTTACATGAAAACAAGTGCATACTTAAACCGATTCAAGTAAAGAATTAAAGACCCTATTGTCAAAATTCAAAATCAGTCTCTAGAAAGATAATCCAGCTCACTGACACCATCCCCACCCTCTAGTCTTAGACACTGGATGGGAAGGAGCAAGCGTAAGACGCTTAGAAGAAAAGGCACAGACAGCTGAGCGAGACTGGGTAAACACAAAGAGCACAGAGTCAGGAGGCCTGGGTTTAAGTCTCAGCTTTACTGTTTAATGGTTCCATGACCCTGGGTAAGCTAATCTACCTCTCTGGACCTCAGGAGTTTTTAAGACTTAAAATGTAAACAGCATCACTTGAACACACTTCGGAACAATGGTAGATGCATACTGTAAATGTGTGTGGTGAGGTGTATGTATGTATTACCATCCTTATACCTCATTTCTAAAAGGAAGTATAAGATTATTATTCAGATTTCAGAAGAGGCAAAATTAACAATGTTTTCATCAATTAGATACTTTTAGATTTTCTCTCACAAATGGTATTTTGCCTCTATTAAAGAGCTTTGTTTTGTTCTTCATTGATTTATATATGCCATTTCTAAATGCTTGTTCAAGAGAGCATGCAGACTTGCATTCTCTTATCCAATCCCGTTTGCCCTTTCCAAAGCAATTGCATGGAGAAGTTATTTTAAACTTATCACTGTTAAGTTAGGTGGCCTTTCTACATCCTCACTATTGATTTCTTTTTTTTTTTTTTAATAATAGGAAGAACAGATCCATATGGGCTACCTTGCTCATTTAGTCTTCTAGAGCTGATAAAAATTACGTCTTCAACATGGGATCAATCAAATAACAAACACTAGCTTTCACAATGTGTTTTATTATGATGATTACAATAAAAATGATCAGTCATTCATTGATTCAAGACACTGTTTTATGTATTTTATCATTTGGAGTTATTCAATACACATATACATGCCATCTTCGTGGGAACTCTTAATTTATTACTATTACTTAAGGAGACAGATTGCTGTACCTTCAAATAGGAGCCCAGTGGTGTAGTGGGTTACATGCTGGGCTGCTAACCCCAAGGTCAGGAGTTCAAATATGTCAGGTATTTCTAGATAGAAAAATGAGGCTTTCTGCTCCCGTAAAAATTTATAACATAGGAAACCCAAAGGGACATTTCTCCTCTGTGGTATAGGGTCACTATGAGTCAGAATTGACTTGACGGCACTAGTGAATTGAGGACCTTCTAATATATTAGAACATATTACAATTATACACATTATAACTAATATAAGTAAATGTAATCAATCTACCACATCAATATTATATTAATGTAAATATAATTAATTAATATAATCATTTTTATTAAGCCTAATTAATATATCATAATTATACATTTTAACATATTATTGGAGTGTGTTAGCTCTTTCAACTTGGGTAACATTCATGTTTGTCTCTTTTCTACACAGTATACAGTGTGTTAGTTGAATTTTTAATAATTGAATACATATTATAAAATCTTTAATTTATATTACATAAATCTATCAGTCATGGTCCCCAGAGGAGACAGCAGGTACAAACAATGATTTTGAAGAGACATTTAGTAAGGGATGAATTCCAGAGAAGCAGCTGGGGTAAGAGAATCAATGGCCTGGGCTTACATATCTAAAGATCTAGACATAGAGGAAAGGTGAAGGGGCAGGAAATGAAGGAGTGTTGTGGGTGCAGATTGAGAGCTGGCAATATGGAAGGGTGGTGAAGGTCACTTAGAGAAAAGGTGCTGGAATTACACTCTCCTTTCTCCTCCTGCCTTCTTCCAATGTGCCCCATGGACAAAACCCAAGCAGTGGCCATCCTCAAGGGAAAACAGGCTGATGCTTTGCACAGAAGGTAACCCCCCAGGACTCAGTGAAGAGTGGAGGGTTGATCTGGTTTCTCTTGGAGAGGCAGGGGAAGATGGAAAAGAGTCAGTACTCTCCATGAAAAAGGAAGACGATCCATTAGAACCCAGCTCCATCTCTCCATTTCCACGTTTGTAACTTAGCACGGGCCACATGATGATTTCAGTGAAATAACATCTAAATGGTCCACTCGCAATCATCACAAACATGATTCCAGTCATTAAGTTCCTTAATTTGGATGATTATACAGCCAAGTCATTTGTTCACAGTACTGTAAGGTTTTCTGGGCAGCTTTCTTGGTCACAAACCATCTATAATAAATTAGGTAAATTAGAGCCATTTAGTCAATTAAAATGCTACCCTCACTGACCAAAATAAAAGCTGAGTGGTAGAGGTTTAGCTCTGTCTCTTACAACATAAATCCCAGAAGTGTGGCCCATTAATTGTCAGCTTCCCCCTGTCTATGATCAGTGTAAAATGATTTCCAGTTGCAGATTTTGTCAGTCAGTATACATTGAGGAGGTAAGGAGGACAAAATGGAGATTAGAGTAAGCGTCTAGCACTCCCACAGCTTGAAGAAAGAAAACAAAAACACAAGAGGGCAAAATGTGGGTGACGACTAGTTACAAAACAGTCCACGGAGTGGCCACAGCCCAGGACCTTCTGTCCTTGTCGCCAGGACCACTGGTCACCCATCCTTAGCCCTTCCTTGTCCTTCATTTTTCATATCCACAACATGGAGTGTTGTGTTCTTAGAAAATTTCCCCAGGATCCTCTTAATAGGTTGTTTAAAGGGCATATCAGAACAGGAAATGATTGCCATAGAGCTGCTACTGATGCACTTATTAAGACTAATTAGAAAAATGAGGCAAAGAAAGAAAGTGCTTATTTCCCTCAAAAACCCAAATACAAGTGCAAAATTGAAGGTTTCATCTGCTTACAATAGGCTATTAAAGTCAATTATAAGCCTAATATAATAAGACTAAGTGAAAATTTAGCTAAACACCAATTTGGTGACAATAAAGGGCACCTCCAAAGAGACTAATTTTCAGTGGTTCATACTTAGGGCCCTGCTTCCCTCTTTTCCTTTATTTCTATTACATGTGTGTTGTGGTGGTTTAAACACACGTGTTCCCCTGACAACGGCCAAGTCCAAATAAATATATAGCATCCCACGCAATGAGGGCACTTAAGACTATATTATTCTTTCGGGAGGAGCAGGGAACCCTAAAAGGACAGCAGGCATAGGTAAGTAGTTAATGAAGTTATAGAGAACCACAAAGAGGCCCAGAGCAATTATCTTCTGGATGATTCGGTCCATCTCTAATGATGAGAATCAAGAATGAAGTCTCTACAATAGGGCGACCACAATGACCCCTGGCTGGGTTGTTAAGTGGGGAGAGGTGCAGCTAAAAGGGCACAGGTAAGCCCTGGATTGTGAAGGAGGTCAGGTCCTATGCCTGGCATTAAGTCAAATTTGTATGAGTCACAGTTGATAATTAACATTAATCAAATGTTTGTTTTAGTAAATAGTATATACTGTGCATTTGTATACATAGCATATATTAAAGCGACACTTCTCAATACCCTAAAACATCTTTAACAGAATAATACAATCCTGATGACATTTTGAATAATACAATCCTAATGACATTTTGAAGTGTGTCGCCATGTAACGCCTGCTTGTTATTATGAACCACCGAATGTACCTTGAATTTTTAATGTACCAGGTTTTATGGTTGTAACTTCAAGTTGTCCATATGTCAGACATCATAACCCCGAGGCAGGACTGTGGAGAGCAACCATCACTCTTCCGTTTTCCATTGCATCCTGTACTGTACCAGAGGGCGCCCAAGAATCGCCTTGTAGAAGCAAGAGTAAATTTACCCCAGGGAGCACTGTCTCTCTGAGATGCCAGTCCTGGCCTGAAGGAGAGATGGTGCCAAGTTGCTGAACACGCCCATATGGCAGTAAAAGATATAAGATATTGACACACTCAGTTGCATCTTGTTAAAAGCTTCCTGCAGGTTGGCAGAATGAAATCTTTATTTAAAGTACACCAACTATTGTCAGGGGAAAGATGGAAAAGAGAACACAGCAAAGGGCCAAATGCTTTGCTTAACCCACCAGAACCAGCAGATAGGGAGCCTCAGCCCCGTCCTCTCCTGAGCAGCAGCAGCAGAAGAGGCGACCAACAGGACCACATCAGCATCCATCTGTTCTTCCCATGGCTTCAAGATGCATTATTTCTTTTATTATTAATTATGTGTGTTTCCGAGGGAGGGCAGATGTATTATTACAAATAGCAGGAGAGGAAACCAGTCCTGCTGCCACTTGGCTTTAAGTACAGGAGTGTATCAAACGATTGAGTGATGGCAGGAAACATCGCGCCAGCCTTGACCCTGGCCTCCCTCCTGCCATTCCTCTCCAGCTTGGGCTCTTTGTGCATCCTCGCTAGTCAGAGGTTGTCTGAGCGAAACTTCCTGTCAAACCATTATTGAATACCAACAGGAAGGAGCAGGGAGGAGTGAGTATGGGAAAGAGCAGGAGAGAGATGGAAGGAGGAGAGAGAGAGAGAGAGAGAGAGAGAGAGAGAGAGAGAGAGAGAGAGAGAGAGATTGAGAGAATGCATGAATCAGCCATCACCCTGGGTACATATCAAGAGAGGGGGAGGTGCTTTGTATAAAGGCAAGGGTAGAGAAAGGCACAGTTGCACCCACGGAGTCGTTTTAAAGCCGTTTTGATGTTCAGCTTCTCCTTTTCAAGAGCAGCGTAAGTGATAAGGACGACTGCGTGAGCTCCGCTGGCTAAGGGGGAGCCCGGGTTCAGAATAAACGGAGACTTGGGACACCGCAAGCAACGAGGCAGCTGAGAAAAGAAATAGGTGAAAGGATTCTGGGAGAAATGTCACTTACATGGATGACGCTTTATTTCTCTATGGGAGAAAGTGACGTTTCTGCCATTAATCGGGGCGCGGAGGCAAAGAGGGGTTACTACTTTTTTGTTTTCTTCCAACGCGCTCCTTGCCCGCTTTGCACCTTCGACCAGTGGGTATCAGGGACGGTCTCTGTTGTATTCTTCAGACTGGGCAGATTATTTTGGCTAAAACAAGCCTCTTGCTTTTTTGTCACCTAGGCGGTGGTTTTGCTTAACAGCGGACAGCTAGCCTTTGGTGTGTACAGCCACATGCTCTGCTCACAGAAATTACCAAGTGATAAAAGCTTTCAGTTGAATTTCTCCCATCTGTCCCTGTCCCCTACCTCCCCCCAGTTCCAGTTCCCCTTTACGTATTTGCTCAAAGGGGCATATAATCACGTCCCTCTAGGTTACAGGGCCCTAGGGACGGCGCCTCCATTGCACTGGCCACTAAACTTAAGGGACCAAAAAGTGGGGAAGGGTCCCCTTCGCCCCCTTTCCCTGTCCCCCCACAGTCCGGAGGCAGCTTGCCAGCAACTCCTACACAGGTTTAATTCCCTTCTCAGCTGTCACCTTGGCAGAACTCGCTCCCCAAAGCCCAGCCAGGTGGCCAAGCATCCCAGCTGAAAACTCCATCCAGGGTCCGACATGGAGGCCACCCCAGCCACCCACAGCCCCTGCCCCTTTCTGCCCAGCTCCTAAGGCGACTCTTCCCTTGCACCCAAGTCCGGGCGACCCCAGCCCCGTCGCTTCCATTTCTCAACCCCTCACCTTCCCTCCGGCAAAACCCACAAAAGAATCACAACAGAACCACACGGAAGCACGCGAATCCCCGAAGCCTCGCCACCGGCGTCCACACCTGGCCAGGTCCTCGGTGTCCGCCTGGTCCTCCGGTCCCCGCGCCGCCCCACTCTACGCCCAGCCCCGGGCCCGGGCCGGCCCTGCCGGCGCCCCAGCCTCCCTCCTCGCGCCCGGCTCGCGC
>NW_022103922.1:11616691-11656416 GCF_000313985.2 Echinops telfairi | reverse complement strand
CGCGGCGGCCGTCCTCCGGCCGTGGGGCCGGGCCTGCGTGGACTAGGGGACCGCTCCGGGTCGGCCGGCCCGAGAGGACAGCGAGGACTCCTCAGGCTTCCCGAGCGAGGCGCGCCGGAGCGGCTGCTTCAGTAAGTCCACTCGCTTCTGCCTCTCCCGTCGCTAAAGTCAGCCCGGGCTGGGGATGCAGCCTTGTCCGAGGGGTCCCATAGTTTGTTCCTCTGACCCGGGACGAACTCGACTTACATAACTTCAGTAGTTCTTAAGGGAGAAGTGGTTTGGTAAGCAATTCTGTGTTTTGATTTTTTTCCTTCTTTTTTTTTGTTTTTTTTTTTCTTTTAAGGACAAGCGTTTATATGACTTCCCGCTGGGCAGCCTTAGCGGGGATCTGATGTGTAAGGGCTTCTTGTGCACAGGCTGCTGCTTGCTGGCAGCCTGGTTGGTGAAACGGTAGGAGCTTTTAGGATTGTAGAAGGTGTACCCAGAAAAGGCTGAGAAACCTAACCGCCCTGACACCTCCAGCCCCAACCCCAACCCCGACCCCTCTCAGCTCCCACTCCTCTCTGACTACAGTTGGTTGGCTGCTGGCTCTTGAGTTCTGAGAAGAGGGCTAGGCAAAAATGTGGGTCAAGGGAAAGTTAATAAAGACGGTGGGGAAGAGGCAAATGACAATGTCCTTGGCGGCTTCTGGAGGCCCGTTAAGCAGCTCCGATGGGGATGCAACGCCGTGAAGCAAGCCTTGCTGGAGAGAATGTGCATGAACTTAATTTGGAGAGGGAATGAGAACAATACCTGGGAACCCGCAGGAGCAGAGGCTGTGGTTTTGACACAGCAGGCTATGAGCTGTGACAGGGGCTCCCGCAGCCAGTGACAGCTCTAAGTGGTTCCTAAAGCCGAGTATTTCTGCATCAGAAACTTTTGCAAACACTATCCCTCTTGGGACTGGCATCACCCGTCAGCAGCTGCAGCACCTGGCTGAAAGCAAGTAGGACAGTGTCCTCCCCACGAAGGGGTTAAAGGCACCTTTAAGAAAGACACACAGCCTACGCGGGGCCAATATTTGATAATATCTAAATAAAACCTTTTGTGTTATGTCAGGAAAAATATAGTTGAGTCAGTTTGTTTTGCACAAGAGGGAGAGAATCAATAATATTTCAGCATTTTTTTCTTTCCCACTGCCAAATGGACTCTGAATCTGATTCTTCTTGTATTGTTACATATACAGTAGATACAGTAGGGGTTGCAATTTAGACAGTGTGGGGCTGTTCAAGAGACCGGAAAAAAAATAAATAAAAAGACTGACTCAAAGTTCGGAGACCCAGCAGTGCCCCTACGGTGTCCAACAGTGATTGGGAAAAGAAGTTGGTTTATTTTAATTTTCACTTTCCATTTTCTGGCTTGATATCAAACGTACTTGATATAACTAACAATTTAAGAGTTAATTATTCCCTTGATTGGGCATGCAAACTGCTCTCACTAAGAAATCACTCTAAACAAAGCAGCTTACTATGCAAGAATATCTAATGCCTTTCATTCATTATTTATTTATTTTCCAAGAGGATTGTTGATCATGGTAAAAGGAAGAGACTTGACCACCGTGCTTACTCAACCATACCCAGCTGCTGTGGTCATTGGGCATTAACTTAAACCATGGGAGGTGGACACTGACGTGCAGTGGTTTAGCAAATACCAAGGACCTTCCAGAGTTGGGAGGTTTAGTCGGTGTCTAAAGCTCTGAATATCTTGGGACTTAAGTTTTCCAGGTGTTGAAGTTACATTGGGATGGCTGATGAATCGGTTGGCGTGGAGTTGTCATTAGTGGACATTGCTTGGGGGAGACAGGACATTGTTTCTGAAATATGACTTCATTTCCTGCCCAACTGGGTTTTCTGTGAGACATCACTATCCTCTGATGCCGTTTCGCGTATTGGTGCAGGGAGTAATTGATGTGATTTGAGGTGAAGTCTTTGATGGATGCAATTGAGATGCTAGGATATGACCTCTACTCATTTGTGACCTCAAATATTTGAAAGGATAGCTGATATTTGGGGTGTGGAGGAGAACTGAACCACAGAAGATTATAGTTAAGTAGACAACATTAATAATGGCTCAAGACTGTCATCGCCTCCCTTATTGTAGGGCCCAATTTCCACATTAGAAAAGAGATGCCAGAAATGCTTCTCCTGTTTCAATTCAGAAGGCAAATGACCCTGCTACACTTTCTTCCCTCTTGTATGATGAGACAGTGCTGAGGAAAATGCCCCAATTAAAGCCATTTCTGTGAAATCTGGCACACTTTACCTTTGATCGGGCTATATAATAGATGAAACAGACAAAGCTGGATGAGGTGATTAAATTGTCCTTTTTTTTTTTTTACTCCCATGCCATCAGCTGTCAGTGTTATAGAGAGGTGGTTGCAACTTTAAAGTTGAAAGAAGTAAGTTGCCAGTATCAGCAATAATGTGTTTTATTATGCAATTGTTCTTGTTATTCAGATCAGATAATGGCCCGATGAAATACATAAGCAGTCTGCAGGGAATGAATGATTAATTCCACTAACGTGTGCTTACTACAGGAATTCTTACTAATAACGTGCTGTATACCTGCATTTGCTTACAGTTGCATTTGGGGAAGGCAGACATTCTTTTCTTACCCTGTAATACCCACATGCAATGGACGGGTCTGCTCCTGTAACTATAGCAACTTAACGATGATTTTTTTGTAGACCACACGGCCTTATCTTTTATGTACCTCTTTAGAAATGATTAGTAGTTACTTAAAGCACACCTGATTTAGAAAGTGAAACGTTCCTGCGTGGGACTGGAAGGTTCAATCATTGTGGACAATGATTGTGTTTTACCCTCCGTGGACTGACGTTGTCTATACCATTGCTTCATGCACCGTTCAAACGTACACCGAGTTCTGTGAGCACCAGTTACATTTTCCTTGAATGCTGGAAAGTGTAGGTGAAAGGCTAAAATATTACTGGTTATCTCAAAGAATTAGCTGCCTAGTACCAGCATGCTAAAATTTGGGGGGCTTTCATGCCCCTGACAATTTCTGTCATTAAAGATATCGTTTTGCATGTTAAGAAATCACATTAATGTAAGTTTCACTAATTTTATATTTGTAAGACTAGATGTGGGAGAAGGTAGGAAATAGCCAGGTTTCATGGGCTATTTAAGAACAGGTGATGTGAACTGCATGGTACTCATTTGCAATTTACCTACCTGATGTCATCTTTTTGAAGAAAATGTAAATTTCTGAAAAAAAGCAACACCGAAACTTGTGTAATTAAATATATCATCCATCTTTTTATGCATCTCATACTTAATATAGGTAACATTATTTTAAGATTCTTCTGTTGATTAGAGAAAATACTTGAATTTTACAAGAACTATTTGGACTTACACCTACATTGAATTGAATAAACTTTAACAGTACACAGGTATCCTTGTGCTAATTTTAAAATTATATTGGAAATTGGATGAATTGAATATTGTACCTAGTTGAGTACCCAAAATACCTCCATGTATTTTTAAGTGCATATCCTTTACCCCCAACTCTCAGGTCACTGGGCTTTGCATCTCGTTGCTCAAATCAACGTGGCCCCCATGCTGTTTGAATTTCCACTGGCGTGATCCAATGTTACAGATGATACCCATACTTGCAGTGATGCCTTTCCAACCTCTTTAAAATACAACTTTAGGATGATGAATTAGACATGAACATTACTTATTAGAAGGCCATTTATGTGATTATAGAATCACGGGCTATGAGTTTTCCTCTTGTCATATTAACTATTGTTTATCAGGAGGTGTAAGGCTCTAGGGAAGTAGCTTTCGCTGGCTGCACCTCAGTTTTCTCCAGTGCACACTAAAGAAAGTGGCCCCGCAAGTTGAGCCTTTTTGAAGCTGGTGACTGTAATTACCCATACTACTATGAGTGCCATTGAGCAGATTTTCAGGTTGCAAGATGTCAGCTCCAGAAAGCACTGAAGTGTTCAGGGGCAGCCGTCATGCTTCCATAAGGACCAACTCTACTGGCCCGAAGCCCTGCTGGCCGGGCTGGCCACTGCTGTTCTTCAGTTTGAATGCGTTGGAGCAAGATGGATGAGAGCTGGGAAGGGAAAGGGCGGCCTAACTCTTCTTTGAATCAGTCTCTACTCTTGTCACCGAGAGAATGACATACTGATAGGTATTTTTGGATTTTGTTTCTCTACTCAAAACTAGACTGGTATGAGAAAAAAGAGGAAAAAAAGAAACTAAAGATGCTTACTCTCGCTGGCTTTCCTTTTGTTTTTCACATTCGCTATTCTATTTTTTTTTTTTGGAATATCCTACGTAGACGTGCACCATTTAAATGAATTCACCTCTTCTCCAATGATCCAACTTTTAGATGGTCAAAGGTAGAAGGACCGAGAGAATAAGATATTTTGGCCCTGCATTCTAAATATAAAATTGACTTTGATTCTCACAAATTCCCAGACAGAGAGGCCTTGTGCCACTGAGTAGTGGTAGCTACCTGTTTGCTCGGGCACATACACGCAGGGAATGAATGCCCACAGCAGTGAGGATGCTGAGGGCGGAACTCAGTGAAAGCCGTGTGCTCAACAATTTTAGGAGTGTGAAATAAGTAGTCTAAGTTAAATAATTAGATAGTTTAAGAGAAATAACTTAGACTGAGTTTCTCAATGATTTGGCACTAAGTCCAAAGAAAGTTCAGCTATATTTATGCCATCTAACCGAGGCATTGTTTTTAGAATGCCTGTATATTTTCTAAATTCCACATTGTAATAATGAAATAACCTTAAACTTGTGCTGTCTGGAACTGCAGTGGTCATCAGAATAGCTGTTCTTTGACATCTGTGATCCTGGGCTTTCCTAGCCTCTATGAGAAGCTAATTACATTAAATGTTCAAAAAGAAATAACACACTCATATTTGAATTTTGATGTGGTTGGTTCCTTAAAGCCTCTGTCATTAATCTCAAATGATATAGTGTGTACAGGTTCAACTGCAGTCCTTTGCTGTGTGCATACACGATTCTATTTGGTTCACAGAGTAACTGCCAGGGCTATGAATGTCTTACTTATGGACAACTCAGGCTTGCCCTTTTAGAATCACTGTCATCTGTTCTGGCTATGGAGTAGGGAGAACTGCCCCTGTGAGTGTCTGCAACTGTAATTCTTCACAGGAGCAGAAAGCTTCTGCTGGTGGTTTTGAACTGCTGAACTTCTGCTTAGCTGCCCAGTTTGTTACCACTGTGGAACCAGTGTTAGGTACAATTGCCTAAACTTGAAAAGATTGAGCCAACCCCTATTCACAACAAACTATTTATCACGATCACCTGCACTTGCTGCACGTGTAGCTTTGAAATCATGGGAAAGACTCAGGCCTTTTCCTGCACTGAACAAGCCAATCCCTTGTCATGGAGTTGATTCCAACCCTGTCACCACAGAGTAGGACTGCCCATGTCTCTCTGGCAGAACTGCTGGTGGATTTGGACCATCTGCCTTAGATTAACAGCTAAGCATTTTCACCATTTTGCCATTAGGGCTCTGTCTGCTTCCATGAACCCCAAACCAGCTTCCATTCACTCCTTGCCAACTCCCTGTAATTCTAAAGCAGAGGAAAACTGCTTTAGGGTTTCGGAGACTAAATCTTCATGGGAGCAGTAAGCCTCATCTTTCTCCTGCAGAGTGGCTGGTGGATGGGAACTACCAACCTTGTGATTAGCAGGTAATGCTTAACCAACGTAGCTTTTTGGCAGTGACCCATTGCCATTCAGTTGATTTTAATTTATGGTAACTCTGGAAAGGGTTTCTGAGATTATAACTCTTTATAGGAGCAGACAGCCTCATTTTTCTCCTGTGAGCAGGAAGTGGCTTTGAAACCCGGACCTTGAGGTTAGCTGCCCATCACTTACCCTACAGAGTCAGCAGGACTCCTTTCCTACACTCAAATAAGGCTAAATAAGAAAAGAACGCCATTGTACAATTTTTATTTAAAGACATACTTAGAATGTTCACAGGCAGGAACTACTTATACTTTGTAAGGGAAAAAAGAATGTAAAAAAACACAAAAGTGGTAAACTTTTATGTGAAGTAAGCTAAACAAATGCTTGATCCATTTATTTCATGGAGCACTGTACCAATTTTTAAAAACTACCGTATAGACTAGAGTGTAAGCTGAGGTTTTCAACACATTTTTAATGCAGTTTTTGTCGTAAAATTAGGTGCCTTGGCTGATATTTGGCTTATACTCAAGTATATACAGTACCCAATTGTAATGTTTCTCAAATATAGTTTGGATTAAAGTAGGGACCCTAGTAACATAAACAGAGAACAAAAGTAGGCCAGTATTGTGTGCGCATAGTCCTTTTGAAGATTTATTTTGTTTATTTGGATGTTTTGTATTCCAAATGTGTTATTTGGAATGTGTTAGGTCATGCAGTATTATTTACTTGTTTCCTTGGTTAGATGGTTTTGGGTAGCCTAGAACACACATTCTTTCTGTCCCAAAGAACATAGCTGAATTCCCCTCATCTGTCTCACAAAAGTGATTAGACTGCAGAGGCAGATTAAGTCAAAAAGAAGGATAAAATACTCGGCTTCTAATGGCCAAGTCGTCAACTGCTCTAGGTCACTTGTCCAAATGATCCTTTAGAGAAGACAAAAGATACATAAGTTGGGATGTTAGCCGAGTACAATGATCTAGAACCTTTATCAACAAGGATAGAGATTCTATATAGAATGAGAGTCCAGGATGGGAAGGAGCAAGGGAGAAGAGAGGCCAGAATCAGTTTTAAAATCTGATGTCATTTTACAGTAGGACACATGAACCACAGATTCACAGGGGAGCCCTGCTCACACCTCTATTGTGCTACCTTATCAATTTTTGCAGCTGGTTAGCAGCCCTGGTCATTCAGTGGTCAAGCACTCAGCTACAATCCAAAAGGTTCATGGCTTGAACCTCCCAACCACTCTGGGGAAGAAAAAATGTAGCATTCACTTTGTGTAAAACTCACAGTCCTGTAAACCCTATGGGTTCACTCTACTCTGCCCTGTACAGTGACTATGCGTTGAAATAGACTTGATGCCCACAGGTTGTTTTTTGTTTATCCATCAGGTACCATTGAGAACAGTTCATCACTGTGGGATCTGCATGAAACCAAGGTGGAGACAGTGGTTTGATGCAAACCCCACATTATATGCTAAAGGCTACAAGTCTCACCATCCTCTCTTCTCAAGTCGAAATCAATAGGCAGAACTCTACACCATGCACTACACAGCAACATAACCTATCATACAATTTGGTTGGCAAATATTTATTGAGTCTGTTGTGTGCCAAGCTGTGCTAAGTAAAACATTCATATGCCAGCGATAAAAAGCTGTCTCTGATGCCATTGGCCTGTGTTCGTAAGGGATGTTTCCCCTTTAGCAAGATTTTGGAAAAAAAAGAAAGAAAAAAAAAAGGATCTCCAAAAAGAATCTCTCTCTGATGCCTCCAAAACAGGCTTGTCTTTACCTATGTTTCTATTTTTTTTTTTTGGGCCGGGGGGTGTCAGCTTGAGTCAGAGGTATTTATTCTGAAGGCTAATGGGAATCGTGTTGTTTGTTTAGCAACTGCAGGATATTCTGTCTTCCACTGTAATTTGTTAATTTCTTACATCTTCAGAGCTAGATTACTCCAGTGCTAACTCCCCATGTGTCCCACTACTCCAACTTTCCAGAGAGGCAGTAAGGGATAAGACATGGTGAGCATCCTCAAATTTACAAGGTATAGAATACACACAGAACACTGGAGCCATTGACACTGTATGTACGAAACCCCAAAAGCAAACCCAGTATCATGTAATTGACTCTCATTCATGGTGGCCCCTCTAACAACCCGACCAGTCTCTTGTAAAGTTGTCTCCCAATTCATAGGACCCAGTGTACCCTCCAGTAGGATTCATGATGTTTTCAGCTGTAACCAAAGCACTGTCACAGATAGTTTTGTCAAGGAAAGATAAGACAGAGGCAGAGAAGCAAAGTTCTGCTTGTGAATTTTCATATGTGAGGTTTTTAAAAATTTTAAATCACCCTATCAGGGCTCATACAACTCTTATCACAATCCATGCATAGATCAATTGTGTAAAGCACATTTGTACACTTATGTGAGTTATTTTTATCAGAAGCCTTATCTTATGTACTTTGGATCAAACAGCCAAAAAGGGATTCAAAAAAGTATACTGTCCAATTTTTGAGACTTCCTCGGATTGTCAGATACATCTGAAGTTAATAAATTATCTTAAGGTCTCATGGCCTAAAGGGAGGTTGAGGAAATAATGGATATCTTTATGATTTAATTTGAAATAGTTAACCTTTCTATTTCCTCTAAAAACCCTGAGAGATAGGCACTAGCTAGTACTACCCCTCAGGTTCTACCCAACAAAACCTTTGAAAAGGAGTCCACAGAATATATTGTTTCACCCTCAACAAAACTTGGATAATTTCAACCTTTAAACCTTAAACAAAACTTGGATAATTTAAACCTCGAGATTCCATACAACACCAAGATAGGACCAATGCATATCCATAATTTGTTATTGTCATAAGATAGTCAGTTAGGTCTCAATAAATATTAAAGTGTGTTATTTCACTGGATTGTTGCTTAAATGGGGCAGTGGCTTCTGTTCTGAATAGACCTGTTCATTTTATGTCACCTATGTTACCCCATGGATTGAAGCACATACTTCTGTCTCCTATTCCCCTGCCTCTCGGTAGAATTTCTTCTTTTGATTTTTTTTTAAAGAGTTCAAAATCTTCCAATTTTCCATGCACACATCCCCTTTTATCAATATATTAAAAGTCCATAACACTGTTTACACCTATGATGAAATGTATTGGTACTCGCTAGGTTTGTTGTTGTTGTTGTTGATGGTGTTTTATATAAACTAATTTTAAGACATATCTTAATTGTGTAACAACAATAATTATATAACAGCAAGTTGTTTTCTGAGAAAGAAGTTCTGAGCCCCAACCAAGAATGTTTTGGTGTCAAATGCTATATAACGGAACTGGGAGATGAACCAGCTTAGAGGCTGGGTCAGAGGAGACCTGAGGGTACCTACCAGGGAAGGGCACCCCCTTCCCTTTTCTCCCCAATTCCACTGCCTGAGCTCTCCTCATTTCTGTTTTCATCATCAACTTTCCCTCTTCTGCCAATTATTCGACCTTCTTGGGAAGTTGGTTGATGTTAAAGACAAGCACCGGCACCCTTGTTGACTTTATGAGGTCCATGACACATGGGAACAGCGAGTGTAAATGGGTAGGTTGTTAAATTTTTAAACGAAATAGTACTCTTGTCTGTATTGTGCCAGCCCAGAAAGCCTTCTCATAGATGTAACTAACATTTTCCATTTCAGAAAGACATTATCACTGTTTATGGTGGTGGTAAAATGGGGAGGGAATGACAGGTTCTTTTCCAAATCAGCGAGGGCCTCACTGTTACATACGGCTTCTTAACAACACAAGCAACAACACATACATACATATATATGTGTAAAAATTTACAAATCAAATTAGTTTTCCATTTAACAATTGATGCACAGTTTGTTTCATGACATTGCTTGCCATTTCCTTAAGGTAACAGCACTCTTCCTGATTCCTTCCTCAGCTCCCCATTTCCATCCATCCATCCTTCCTTCCTCCCATTCCTGCCTTCTGTGCTTTCTTTGAGGGCCAGTGCTGCCCTGGTGGTCTCCAGTGGTTGATTGTTCTGAGAAGCATGCTTCTCACACTTGTGATGGTTCACTTTGTAGGCCTGTCTGCAAGAGGCTGAAAGGTGACCCCTGGGGTGGGTGGGTTCAATTGCAGGTAAGGGTCATCGTCTCAGGTTGTGTGAGTGCCCTTCAGACCAGTAAATCTGGACTTTTTTATGATTTTGAATTTTGTGCACATTTTCCTCCCACTCTGTTCAGGACCATCTACTGTGATCCCACTCAGAGTGGTGGGTAGTGGCAACTGGACACTGTCTAGTTCTTTTTGTTTCGAGCTAGTGGAGGCTGCAGTTTGATTGGTCCATCGGTCACTTACTAGGGTGTTATACTCCAAGTGTTGAAGGAAAACTGGAGTAGAAATGTAAGGGAATATTTCCCAAGGATTTTTTGATGCCCCATTGTATGGTCTTATTTTCTCTTTGGATTCTTGCGGTTCTTTGTCCCATAATACTTTCCTATGGATTTGAGAAATGTTCATATAGATGGCAATGATGAGTGTAGATTCACTGACTTCTTAACTTATTCCAATTTCTCTTATAAGTACTCTACACACATTAATCTATTTATTGCACAGCCAATTTTTTCAGTTGGGTTTAATTATTACCAGTTTACAGATGAGGACACAGAAGTTCATGTAGGCTAAGTAACTTGCTACATTGGCATCAGACATTAAATAGCTATGCATTCGCCTTGCAGAGCATGCCTTTTAATTCATATTCCAAAATGATATTCAGACACAAATAATTTTCCTACATATGCAATATCTTCTCTTCAAGTGCAACATTAATATGGAAGAGGAACACTGCAACGATGTGGATTCCACGTCTCCAATTGGGGGAACATTGAGGGATTCGCCTGCTCTGCCTTTATAACACAATTCCTTTCCAATGCAGGGACTATAAGTTATTGCAAGTAAATGATAAAATGCATAAATGTGAGATGACTGAGCATTGTGAGAGTGCCGTTCAGGGGAATCGAGAAGCAGGGGCATATCCCACATCAAGGCAAACTAACTCCAGATCTCTCTTCCCCATGGTGGGAGAGTCAGTCAGTCCTAAATGTTTCCCGTCCTCTTTGTCTGCCTCAGGGTATTTTGATCTCACTGAACTTGAAGGTGATATGTTCTCTGATTTCCCCTGCAGCACCTCCTCCAGGCTGGAGTGGAATGATCAGAATAGCTCCTACCCCTCAGTCCTCCAGCGCATCACAGCCACGGATCTGTTGTAGTTCTTGTTGCTTCAACTTACTCTCTATAAACCTTATTGCGTTTGGTGACTGGTGATCATAAGCTACCATCTCTGGTGATTTTAATCTACACAGGAACCTAAGCATGTGCTCTGCGTTGGATCTGTGGCATGGGCCTGCTGGAATAGAAATAGAAGGGCAGGGAAGACAAGCTCATGATGCATTATGGAGTGAAATTCAGGATTAAGAAGTCCCCGAGCTCCACATGATAATGGGATGAGACTTGCACAATTAACAGATGCCAAGTCTAATGTTGTTGCATACTTTTGAGTCAAATCCAACCGAGAGACCCTACAGGGTGGAGTTGAACTGCCCCATAGGGTAGCCTACCTGTAATTGGTACAGAAACACATCACCAGATCTTTTCTCTGATGGAGCAGCTGGAAGATTTGAACCACTGACATTTTGGTTAGCAGGCAAGTTCTCAATTGTTCTGCCAGCAGAGCTCTTTCCAGTCTTTTGTAGCTCACAAAACCAAACACTGCCATTCAGTTGATTCCAACTCATAGTGACACTGGCAGACAGAGTGGAACTGCCCCTGTGGGTTTCCGAGACTGTAAATCTTGACAGGAGCAGAAAGCCTCATGTTTCTTCCACCAAGTGATGGATGGGTTTGAACTGTTCACTTCGTAGTTACTAGCCCAACACATAGCCTACTGCATCGTCAGGGTTCCTAAAAATCTAACACAGGGATGCTTGCAGAAGGGGTCATAAGTAGTAGAGAAATGCATAACAAGAGGAAAATCAAAGATCATTCAGTTCTAGGAAAGTCATCTTCATGACGATTATACTCAATCACTGTACAACCTGGCAATTATTGACATCGTGTGTCACAGTGGATTAAATTTGTTGTGGATTTTACTTTATTGCAATAATGAACCACTTTAACTTAAATTTCGTGGTGTTTATCACTGTTCGTGAATTGAAATATGGCTGCTTACTTAAGTGTTAGCAATCAATTGAGGGACTCTTGAGTTATCACATAATTTATGGTTTCATTTTTTACTATAAGCATGAAAAGAATAGTGTTTTCCTCTGTACCAACAAAAAGTTTTTCAAGGCTAAAATAAGCCTCCTTAAACATGTATTGAGTTTCTAACACGTGAGAACTGCTCAATGGGTATTGATGGGAATCTGGTGCCCTTATTTTGAAAGAGCATGGGAAATGTCTTGGATGCTCTAAAAAGTTATCAGAAAGATTGTGAGACTTAACAATTGAACACGAAAAAGAAAGTATCGGCTTGCTCTTTTTCAACTTATTGAATCAACACTTCTTATATCTTTGGTGTTCATTTATCAAGTTATATTTTTAATTAACACCACAAGATAGCCAAGCACATACAGAAGTTGCTTTTCCTTCTGTTTTTTTCTTTTCTTTTTTATAGAACAGTACCTTCATGAAAGTGCTGCCATAAGGGAGTGCTTGACACCAGAAAGAGCCACAGAAAGCTGTTCTACCCTTAAAGCAAAGCCTCTGTCACTGAGTCCTTCCAACTCACAGCCACAGTGCAATACAGAATACACCTGCCCCTTAGGGTTTCCAAGGTTGCCCCATCCCCTGGAGCACAGAGTAGAACTGCGCCCTCGGGTTTCCGAGTCACTAAATCCATCTCTACTGGAGCAGGTAGCCTGATCTCTGAAGAGAGACGGGAGGAGTGGAACCTTGCCGAGCCACTGGGACGCGCCCACTGCCCCAGCAGGGCTTCTAAGTTTATCTCTGACTCAGGTGTTTCCAAAGCTCCAGCCCTTTCCTTTCAAGTGTGAGAGACAGGTAAACATTGAGTGAACAGAATAATTGGGGTATCTTTTTTTCCCATGAGGCATCTCCTCTCTTCCCTCAGGTCTTCTGCTTAGTTGCTAAGAAAATTCAGTGTATTTTCAGTTGTAAATGAGAATTGAGAAGTAGAAAAAGTGCCAGACTGTGCAGTTTTATGATGAAAACCTGCCCACCTGAGACCTTCCCAGCTCTGCTAAACTATTAAACTGTTACAGGCTCCAGTGTAGGCCTTTGGTCACGAAGGAATTCCTAAAGAGGAACAGCAGTGGGGAGCACCAAAGAAGGAAGCCCTTAGATGTTTGATAGATATGCAGTCACAACTTTGTCTTTCTTTCGATTAAGAAATAACTAGCATATCCTCTTACGGTCTCAATCTTTCTTAAATCAGATACTTAAAGTTTTTCTTGAAATGTAATACAGTCATTTAAATAGCAATCCATATGTGTGTGTGTGCGTGCGTGCGTGCGTGCGTGCGTGCGTGTGTGTGTGTGTGAGGTACTCTGAGATTAAGTCTTCTTAGGCAAACAGAGGTTAAAATTATAGGCTGTTATTCAAAAGAAAAGAAAAACCAAACAATAAAAACTTTCAGAGAGCATGGGTTTTTTAAAAGTCTAGATTGTCTCATCAAAAGTGACATTGTTCACATTTACTTCAGTAGAGTCCTATCATAAAAACAAAACAAAACAAACAAATCTATTCATGACTAAGGGAGCCCTGATGGCATAGTGGCTACACATTGGGCTGCTCCCTGCGAGGTCAGCAGTTTGAAACTACTAGCAGCACCAGGGGAGAAGGATGAGGCTTTCTATCCCCATAAAGAGTTAGTCTCAGAAACCCAGAGGGGGTTCTACTCAGTGCTAGCAGGTCACTCTAAGTCAGCGTTGACTCAATGGCAGTGTTTGGTATTTAGGTATTAGTGAGTAATGGCCAGTGACCATGAGGTGGCTCTGTCGGTCTCACCTCATAATTTTTATTAAGCTTTTTCTGCTGCCATGACTTCAGTGACTAGCCAGGTGTTGCCTGGATTCATTGCCGCCTGTCTCTCTGTCTCTGCCCTACCTCCTTTATGCTTTTCTCTGTCTCTGAAGGATTTTCATCCCCCAAAGCAAATCGGACTGTGCTTAAGATCTTTAAATGATTTCTTTTTTTTATTTCTTATTTTTTTAAATGTCATATTTTGTTAATGTAGTGTGACTCAAAGGAGCATTCATTATCTGGGTTGCAAACTAAGATGTAAACTTTATTGCTTGCCGTGTGTTAAATATGTGTCCTCCCATCAACTCATGTAAACTCCTTTCAATTAGAATCGGACACTCCAAGAGGCTTATGATATAAAAGAATGATGATGTGTAGCTGCATTCTCCATGAGAGTGTAATGCTTGTATCATGTATATGTGTCCTTCAGACACTCACTTTGGATCTGATTTCAGAGTGCCATGGATGGGTATACTTTCCACCTGGTGACTTATATATTGTTGAGCGCCTACCTAGAGGACCCTCTGGTTTGGTGTGGCTTTGCCCAGGATGAACCACCTACTATATTCTTTCGGCACACCAAATTGATTAGTTTTTGATGTTTCTCCCCAGTAGCCCGTGACTGCCATACAAAGCTATGATCGCTACTAAAATTTTATGCTTTGCTTCTCCTGCCAAGTCTGAAGCGGTCAGCCTCCTTTGGCTCACCATCCTGGAACTGTGTGGGGTTTCCTTCTAGTGCCCAGCCTCCATGGGCACATGTTTTGCGCTGACAGCCTGGCAGTGCTCCAGGACGGCTTTGCTGGAGCTGCTACTGTAACATCTGTCGAATATGGCAAGTGTGTAGTTACCCTGTGGCACACATAGTGTAACATGAAATCTGTCTTGAAGAGAGTACTGCAAATCAAATATGGAAACAAATGTGTAATACGTGGCTTTACTTTTATTATATGAAGCACTTTCCCCTGAAAGGATATGGGGTATTATGTAATATATGGTTGCTTTTATCTGGACTCACCTAATAGAAATTATTCTAGAAGAAATTTTCCTATATAATGATTTGAATAAGTCTTTGATTTTGTTAAGTTGATCAGATTGGGTTTGTCTTAGGGAAGTGAGTTCAGAATTTAAAATCATATATTTACAGGTCAAAGAAGACATGTAGTCACATGGAAACATCTCTGTATTTTTAATTGCCCTGGAAATTGTTGCACAGAATCTTATCTATAGATCAAAAGTCCAAGGAATGGGATGACAATGGAAATGTTGAAATTGTCCATGTTAACCAATTTCTGTGCTACATACAATCAATAAAACCCTCATGCTTCTCTGACTCAGAACCTAAAGCTGAAGAGTACTGAGTCGAGCTTGTTCGGGAGGTTGAAAGGCACAGGACTGGAAGAGGAACAACTCAAGGTGTTCTGCTATTGGAACCCAGCAACAAAAAGCTTCATAGAAATGAAGGCCCACGTGACTTGACTTTTGAAAATGGAGTAAACTTTAGTCTGTGAAAAATGTTAGAATTGAAATTTCTGATTGAATAACTGAGCAACCAAATAAAAAGTGGACTATTTTGGAAACTTTCAAACTATTCATGAACAAACTGAAAAAATATTGAAAAATCACTTTAGCAGTTTTTGTTTGTATTTTTCCCATAGAATAACCAATCTAGAAAAATTTAAACCCAACAACATAATGGTTTCTACCCTGATTGATATAATACAGGTGTGTTGACCCAAATACTATATTGCCCCCAAACAAAACAAAAAATCCAGGAAACTAATGTATGATTATTTGACATTCATTATATCACAAGTTTGCGTTATAGACTAGACTACAGCTGCCAAGTAACCACAAAATAAAATATTTGCACTCAAGTGAAGTTTTGTTTCTCAGGTAACAGATCTACAGTAAGTGGTGTTCACCCCGCAGAGATTGATGAGCTTTCTGTCACCAAGGCATTCGTGGACTCTTGTTACTGATCTCCAGCTGCTGAGCCATCTTCTAAGCGTGGTCCTCATCTGATTTCCAGGGGGAGTTTCTGTGATCTCAGGAAATTTCTGTTCCCAGCACTTTGAAGGTAGTCCCCATGGTCAGACCTGGCTGCTTGGGAAGTTGAGAAATGCAGCTCATAGCTGAGTGGGTTACATACCTAGCTAAACGGTAGCAATCAATGTTATTGAAAGAGGAGGGTAGCATTTCCCACCATTGCTCAGTGCCATTGAGTTGGTTCCAGCTCACAGAGACCCTCTGCACAGCACCATGAAGCACTGCGCCGTCCTCACGCTTGCACCTATGCCTGAGCCCATTCCCTTGAGCACTGCCTTCTTTTTCGCTGCCCCTCAACTTTTCCACCACACCATAGGTTCCTTATTTACCAAAACTTGGTTTACATTCTCCTGTTTTCCTCTCTTGCATCTTGTCTTATTCTCAAATAAGGACTGGAGATATTTTGCAATCTACACTGTTATGTTAACAAACAAATAAAAAATCCTGCCCCAACTCCTTAATATCATTATCAGAGAACTGAGGTCCCTTTGTGTTGAATGTAAGATTCTTACAGATTGTTATGGTAAAGATAAAACCTAACCGAGTGAACTTCACCCTCCTTCTAAGATTCTGGACAAGGAAGGGTGCAATTGACCTTTTGCATACATATGCGTAGTTTTCCACATGGACAGTTCTCAAACATACAGCATGTTAAAGACGTGTTCATAGTTTTCTGTCATGCTCTTTCCATGCTAGTGCACATGTTGGGAGTCTCAGTGTGCACCAAGCAGATCTTGGTGCTAAGACATTCAGAATCCGTAAGACTTACACACTGACTACAGTATACTGTTTTCCAATCTAGAGAAACCTAAAAGGTGAACTAAAAGAAAGACCTATTAAAATCACTGAATCGGTGTGAGTAAAATGCCTCTTGCGGTGTTGTAAAATGTTTCTTAGTCTGGAAAACAACTTCAGAAAAGGACTCTTTCGCCACTCCATCGCAGTGACGTTATCTGATAGCCCTCGCTCCATTTCTGATGCAGCCTGCTGGTAGATTTGATGAGGGCTGCAAATGCCTCTATCCTGCTTCACAACAATCCATCAGGGATGCAGTAGCCCTCTTTCTTCCCAGATGAGAGTTGTTAGGAAACTGTTCAGAGAATCAAAATAACTGGAAAGGTTGCAGCGGGCCCACATGGAAACTGCCAATATTTCCATAGAAGCCATATTAATTATTAATATACACTGTAGAATCATGTGCGAGAAAGTGGAAAATGCTTCTTAGTGACTTTCTTGCTGTAAATAATGCAAGAGTAAACACTTTAATAATTTCAATTAATTCTGAAGTGTAGCTTTACTTTTTCTAATTACAGCAGATATTCCTAAATCTGGGACTTCTGGAGGGAGTTAATGAAATCTTTGCTTACCATTGCAGTTATATTATAGAACCTGCTGTTGAAGTGCAGAAGGCTTTAATTAAAAATATTTTCTAATCTGAAATGAGCTGTTTTAACTACTTGGAAAAAAAAGTTTCAAGCAATGAATTACTTTTAAACTGGATAATAAATGAACCCCAAATGCATTTTGAAGATTTCTGTTGATTTGCTAGTTCAATATTAATGAAATGCCAGGACCTATTTCTTCTTGGAGTCCAATGGTAAACTATTGCTTCAGCACAGTAATTTTGTTTGAGGAATGGAACCTTGACAATATTCAGCGCACCCTCTTAGGAAACACGCTGCTCTGACTTGCCATCCGTTCACTCTGACTTGCCATCCATTCACTCTGACTCGTGCAGTTGTGTCCTAACACTACAGAAGCTCTGGTCCTCATGGGGCCGATCTGCATGATCACCGGCTCGGAGTGGTGAATAAGCATCTGTATCAAATATGTACTTTTAATAGGCAAAGCCATTTGTGGGAAAACATTTATTTATACATTCCCCTTTGTTTTATTCATTCATATGTGAATTAGTGGGAATGAAGCGTTTTCCCGGCGATCACTGGTGTCTGTCTCATTTGAGGTCTACAACCATGAGAAAGAAACCAAAGGTATATTGTACTCCAGAGAGGAATGTTTAGTAACCACTGGCAGAGTATGGCTGCAGAATATGTTGGCCCTGTTGGGTAGAGCCCAATTAGAAACTCCTGTACTTTTTCATGGTTGGTTTACTTTGGCAAAATTATATGACTATTATAGAAGTGTTTGTTTTTGTTGCCTGTCAAATGTCTTGTGGGTTTGGGCATGTCCATGTCTGTTTGCTCACTGCAATCCAATGTTATTGTAGTCTTGTCTACAAATACCCTGTGAACAACTATAGGGGTTGCACTTTACATATATTACGTACCTTAAACTGCCCCTATCACTCTAGTGTTTCTTGATAGGTACCCTTGAGGGCTTCGGACGCATAGGGACCCAATGTACAATAGAACACAGCTCTGCCCATTCTTGCCGATCCTCACAGCACTGCTGCGTTTGCGCCCCTTGTTGTGCAATCTTTGTGTCACTGGCTCATGGAGGGTCCTTTCCCTGATCCAGTACTTTATCCAGCCTGGTTTCCCTGCATCACATGTCCGAGTTACTTTACAATCACGTCTAGTCTTAACTACAAACTTCTCATCGCTGTTCATATTCTGTAAGACTTTTGTCACTTGACTCAGTTTACATTCATTGGTGAACTTAATCAAAACTCTATTAGTAAAACTAATATGAATATTAATTTGTGTCATACTATTAAAAACCACTGACATGCCTTTAAATGTTCTTGTTTAATTTTTGTTTCTTCTGGATGTATGCTGCATTTAAAAATAAATCATTAGTTATAATCAGAAAAAAAATCACATTATTTTTTAAGGAAACTAATTTTATTAATTGCTAAACTACCATGCCCAACTCCAATGCATTGTATATGATAGGAACTCAGAAAACATGAATTAATAGATGTACTAAAATGTATGTATATATATATATGTTTGTGAGTGTTACATATGTGATACATGAAAACTTAATAAAATGCTTTTGGGAAATTTTAACAATGTCTACTTCCTTTTCTGTTCAACAGAAGGTCTCTACAATGAGAAATGGCTACTAATTTTGATGAACAACAGGAAGCTCATCATTTTTCAAGTGTTTATTGAATGGTTCACATTGTTAAGGAGCATGAGTTTGGAAATATACAAAACAGGTATTTTAATCCCATAGCCACTACGTATACGAGTTTTCATCTTGGTTCAGTTCCTAATCTTAGCAAACCACAAAGATTTCTCATTTGTAAAGCAGACATTCTAAGCATCTGCTTTAAAGTTTTTGTAGGGATAATTCTGAAAGAAAATTTAGGTATAAACACATGCATACACTCGTATGTATACATGTATACATCATGTATACATGATTATGAATGAGTTGAAAAAGGCTTCAGAGAAAATACCATATAGACCTGAGTATAAACTGACCTGAATATCAGCCAAGGCACCTAATTTTACCACAAAAACTGCATTAAAAATGTGCTGAAAAACTTCACTTATACACGAGTATATATGGTAGATTAAGAGATTACACTACAATTCATAGAGACGGCGGAACCCTAAGACTTTGGCCCTTAGTTACGCTTCAGGTTTGGAACTGAACCCACCTGGATAGCTCAAATTTCAGTCAACCAGTAGATTTATAAGGGGAACAATATAATCAACCTTTTAAGATAAAAGAGTTCAGAAGGGCTAGTATAGGAGGCATGGAAACAGGAAACACAGGGAGGGAATGGCATAGGTGATGGTATATCAAGGGAATTGCAGTGAATTCGATGAAAAGATGCATATGAATTAAAAACTGATGATGGGCTCTGTAAACTCTCACCCAATTAACGATAAAAAGTTTGTTTTGAAAAAGGCGATTCCTGTTAGAGTGGAGATAAATTTTCCTTTCTTATTAGATTGTGTGATTTTTAATTAACTTATAGTCGACTACACTATACATGATTTCCCCCCTCTTATTACAAAACATCATTATATTACATGCTATTGAAAAAGTTTTGTCTTAAAGTTTTAAAGAAAATAGTACTCTGGTAAATTAACTTATTTTTACTATAAAGTATCTAAAGCTTATGGTACAATTATTTTGACACACAATTTCAGGTGGATTTTGAAAAACAAAAATCTCATCAGTTCACAGACATATACATGATTTGAATTTTATTTATTGTAGCAGTACAGTCTGGTATCTCTGAATTTATGAACGCTAAAAGGTCCGTAGGATTCTTAAGTAATTGGAGAAGATTGAAATTAGTACATAGACTTGACTCTGAACTGTGCAACAGAATGAACCACCAAGCAGACACCAAGCCAGATGTGGACAATGAGGTGATTGGATGACACAGCTGAGAGGAAGACCTGGTTTTCTGAGGGACCCTGTGAGGTATGCCTCACTCTGCAGAAACCTGTGTTGCCACTGATTTTTCAACTTATTTGGAAGTAATGACTGGTTATTTAAGGGAAAATCTGTGTGAAGTTATTTAACTAGACATACATTATCTCATTATATTTTATAGTTCATCCCTGTTTTTATTTTTCAATTTTGTTTTTACCATTAATTTTCTTTAATTAGCAGTTAACATAAAAATTATTTAGATGAGCTGCCTAGATAATTACTACAGTGGCATGGATTTTTGTTGACACATTGATATGTTAATAGATGCTGTGATTTGACCTAAGTCTCATTTTTCACTCTGAAATGGTACCTGGATAGGGTCAGACAAGAAGATCACAACATAAGCGAATTGGTTATTTTAAATTCCGGGGTTAAATATGGTCTATAAAAACGTTACCTTTTGAATAAGTCAGTCTGTCATTGGGTTTTTGGGGAGAAAGGAATCTCCTGAGATTTTCTTTTCTTTCTTACCCACCCCTTCCATGACAAAATCATAATTTATAAATTATCAAGGGTCATGGGGGAGGGCAGAGTGGGGAGGGAGGGGAAAAATGAGGAGCTGATGCCAGGGGCTTAGGTGGAGAGCAAATGTTTTGAGAATGATGAGGGCAATGAATGCACAAATGTGCTTTCCACAATTGATGTATGTCTGAATTGTGATAAGAGTTCTATGAGCCCCTAATAAAGTGATTAAAAAAAAGAAAGTAAAATTCATATCCCTCCTGCCTCTTTAAAGTGGAAAAGACTCCATAGAGAAGTTGCCTTTTTCATTTATTTGATACTGTGACAAAGACCCTCTTCAGAAACATGTAGCCATACTTCAACACAAGGATGCTATCTATTTTACCCTTAGCTGCCCTTACAACACAGCTTTGAACTAGGGGATACCTTGTGACACCTCATTAGGCAGAGTAATTGTGGCAAGGGTGTGTGACCTTGTAGCTCTGAAGCAGGTTCCTATTCGATGGAGAGTATGAATGACTAAGTGGGTCAATCCTGGAAGATTGTGTGCCATTCGTTCTCATTAGGCTGCCAGCCACCAAACTCCAGCCACAGACCAGCTTGTTTGAGAAACGCAGCAATTTATTGGAAGCATTTCTAGATCTGCCTCTCTGAAGGCAATCAGTGGTTCAAATAACATAAATTAACTGAAAACTCTGGTATAAATAGCATCACATTATTTTTGCTATATTAAGCTCCTTACTTGCATTTAGCCTGATTTGATATTAATCAGTGCTCGTAATTTTATAGGTACTTTATCCTTTTGAATTTAGTTAAACGAAGATTGAAACATAGAAAGACACCTCCGGTGTCACTGTTAAAGACGGCAGAAGCAAGATCTAGTGGAATTAGACTGGGGAAACATGCAATGTAATTCTCCTTTATTTATGTTTAAGGGAAATGGAGAACAAAGACTCTCTCAAAACGAGACACAAAACGGTTCTCTGTAATTAACAGTGATGGAGAGAACTTGCTCGTTTAGTCTTATTCTACACAATGCCATCTCAGTTCTATGGATGAGGATGACAACTAATATAAATGATTCAAAAGAAACAGGGAAAATGATGCCAAACACATAATCAAGTTTAATTATTCTTTTGAGAAAGACAGGGAGAAATCTCCAACACTTGCAGGTTTAATGAAGATGGTCTGTGTTTTAGTATGTGCTGAATATATGTGTTTAAAATAAAGGAGAAAGCTTATGATGACAACAAAACAAAAACAGTTTACATAGCGGGAGCACCTTTTGTTGTACAAGGAAATTTTTTAAATTGTAGATTTCCTATGCTCTGTCGAAGCATTGAGAGGAAAAAAGATATATTTTGTCATGGTTACAAATAAGCTTAAATTTTGTTTCATAGAGAGGCATATTTTGCTTCAAGCCTTTCCTTTCATTTTAAAATAGTTCATTAAAATCTCTTTGGCTCAAGCTCCAAAATGTTGTCTGTCTGCCAAAATGCTTAGAGATTTCTTCATCCCTTTGTATTAATATGAGGCATGTCATATCTCTTGAAACAGGATCATTCATGATGCAGCCTTAGGGAAATACAGACATATTTTTAACAAGAACACTATCTGAAGTCACTTCTTGACTTCACCTGTTTTCTTGTATGTAACTTATTGACTAGATATATCCAGTAACACAGGAAATAAACCCCAAATAATGGTGACTTGGAGCTTCCGTGATCTTATCTGTAGGCATCTGAGGTCCAGGAGGGTTGCTTTGTTTTGTTTTTCCTGTTTTCTTTTCTCTTTTCTGCGTGCCTCCCATGGCAACCACTCTTTCATATCGTCTAGTAGGCTATCCCTCATAGTGTGTGGTGGCGACAAAACCAAATGGATGGACGCCTGGTGACCCCATATATGTCAGAAGAGAACTGTGGTCCATGGGTTCTCAATGGCTGATTTTTCCAAAGTAATCTCAAGGTTTTTCTTCTACGGAACCTCTGGGTTGATTCAACCTTCAGCCATTTTAATTGGCAGCTGAGTCTAATTTTAGCTCTTTGTATCACCCAAGACTTCCATCATTTCCATGAATGAAAACTGGTGTTCAGTGGTAGGAATTCAGATTTTCATGTCGGACATCCACTTCAAGTCATGCCAATACATTTCATTCACAGTCATCACTCATCTAGCAAGGAAGGCTTCAGTGTGGCTCTGATGAAGATCAGGTTTCAGCAGAGCCTGCAGATTAAGACAGAGTACAAAGGAAGACCTAGTAGAAAGAAGAACCTGGTATGAGAGTCAAGTGTGTCAACTTGACTGGGCAAGGATTTTCAGTACTTTGGAAGTTGAGACATTTCCTTTGATGTAAATAGGTCAGATGCATTGTCAGATGACAAGCTAGGATGACTCCCAGAATTAGCAGGCAGTATGGCAGGCCATTGGTTAAAGACCGGAAATGAGCACAATAAGCCATATGCAGGATCCAGACCAACAAGAAGCTAAGCAGTTTGCTTCAGCATCTACTTACATGTTAAGTAGGCCTCACCCCAGAGGAAACATCTTAATGGCTGTGATCTGACTTAATCAGAGTTTTTGCACTCCAACTTAGTCTTCCCAAAGCTAGTTGGTTGCCTGACTGTGATCCTTCATGAACTTTGATTACTTTATCTTAGATGGGGGATTGCTGCTAAATTGAGAATCCAGGACAGCCACATTGACACAGAATCCAACTATCATACATGGTAGTCTACTTCTAAATCTCAGCTAATGAAAATACTATGATTCAAAATTCAGAACAAACCATGGAGATAGCATAGCATGAGGTATCATTTTGTTCCCTTGATTACGAGGTTGCCACGTGTTAAGGGATCTTTTCACAGTCCCCTGGTAGTATATTGGGCTATGAACTATGCTACCCACATAGTTGCTACCTTCTGTTGCTACCCACAAGGTCAGTAGTTTGAAACGCCCCATTACTCCTCAGGGGAAAGATGAGACTTTTGTAGCAGTTACATAATCATGTCAACTTGCAAAAGGGTGGAGTCTAGCCTGTCAATCAGGTCTCAGCTTGATGGCCTCATTTGAATGTGTGATGGCTATAAATAGCTCACTGGAGGTCAGAAGCACCTACTCCATGTGAGACTTTCCTGTTGACAAGCCACATGGAACTACATGCTGATAGAGCCAGAGCCCTGGAGCTGGAAGAGCCACATGGAGACCCACACCAGCGCTGAGAGGCTCCACCGACACTGGATTGACAAGATTTTCCAGGCACTGGCCTGTGATCTTTCTTCCTTCATTTGGTGATATTGCATGTGCTGCATGAGTCTGAAGAAGAATTTATAGACTGGTAATAGACATGTGGGCTAATATTGGACTTATAAAGTTGACCTGGAATGGGCTGGGATGTTTTCTTAATGTACAATTGCTCTTTGATATAAAGGTCTCTCTTACACACATGAGTGTCAATGAATCTGTTTCTCTAGTCCACCGAGACCAACAAAACTTTCTACTCCCATAAAGGGTTACCGTCTCAGAAATCCACAGGGACAGGTCTACTCTGTGTCATAGGGTCACTGTGAGTTGGCATCTGCTCAATGAAAGGAAGTGAAGTAACTGCGGTTTAGGGAGCTTTCAACAACGTGAGAGCGCATTGAAAATCCAGAACCTCAGTGTTTACTCTGACCTGTTGGATTATAATCTGCATTTTACAAATAAGAAGAAAAGTTTCTTACCAAAATTGGTGACACATTGCTTTAGCACACACTCTGATGTCCATTTGTCAAAGAGCAGTGCCATTTGATTTTTTTAATCGTTTTATTAGGGGTTCATATGACTCATCACAATCCATACATACATCAATTGTGTAAAACACATTTGTACATTCATTGCCCTCATCATTCTCAAAACATTTCCTCTCCACTTAAGCCCCTGGCATTAGGTCCTCATGTTTCCCCTCCCTCCCCCTCCCCCCTCCCTCATGAGCCCTTGATAATTTATAAATTATTATTTTGTCATATCTTGCCCTGTCTGACGTCTCCCTTCACCCACTTTTCTGTTGTCCGTCCCCCAGGGAGGAGGTCACATATAGATCCTTGTAATCAGTTCCCTCTTTCCAACCCATTTGATATTTGACCAAAGCACCGGTTGAGTCACTGCTCAGCCAAGCACAACAGATTTGGCTATGGTTTGTAACTGGGATCCCAACTCTTTAGAGATTCTGTAATTGACTACCATTGGACAGACACCAAGCAGTTGTTGCTGTTGTGACATTCTAATGCCACAGCTGTCCTTATAAACACCTTTTCTAAAGATTTGGGCATAATAGGTAAGTACACTGTAATGAGATGGACTGACATTGTGGGTTTGACCAGCAATGCTTGTGAGGATGGTGCCGGAGTGGGCAGTTCTGTTTAGTTTAACAGAGTTTCTATGAGGCAGAGCTTACTCACTGGGATCTAACAACACTAACACAAACCCCCAAACCAAACTCAGTGCCATTGGGTTCCTTCTGACGCATAGGGACACCATAGGACATAGTATAACTGCCCCTGTGGGCTTATGAGACTGTAAGTCTCTACAGAAATGGAGATTTTCTACCTTTGGGAGGCAGATGGTTGCAAACTGCTAACCTTGCATTTAGGATTCTAGCACATCACACACTATGCCACCAGAGCTCCGAAGTAGCAAAAGAATAACACAATTTCTGGGAAGTTATCCTGCAAGGCCCTTGGGAAAGACTGAGGACGCAGATTAAAAGGTGCCTCGATGAACAGCCAACTTAGGTTTATTTACACTAGCCACAGAATAAGACTCACCATTGCAGTTCCTGTTTTGCTCTAGGTTTGACCTGAATGCATTAATGTGAATGTGTTCATTTTTACCCACGATGAGCCTGTGGCAGAGTAGACCTGTGCCCCATTGGGCGTTCAATGTCTGAAGTTTGGGGAAGCAGGTCACCTCTCTTCTGAAGTAGACTTGAGACTTCAAGCTTCTGGTTAGCAACAGAACACATTCATCATGTTGAACCCCCACCCCCATCCCTCCAGGGATTCGTCATATCTGCCCCAGGCATCGTGGCTAACAACAAGGAAAATTCATAATTTTGTAATTCTGGATTTAGGCATCTGGGGTCACCTCAGCCAGTGGTTCTAACTCTGTATCTCTCACAAGTCTGCAGTCAGAATGGCATCGGGGGGCATGGGGTGGGGGCTTGCAGTCACCTGAGGGTTCAATTCCTTGTCACCGGGTCTTCTCTCCCTACGGCTGTTCAAAACATGGCTGGAGAGAGAAGGAAATGGGCGAACACAACTGAAGTCACATCAAGACGCCTCCTCAGAAGAGAGCACTTCTTTAGTAGAAACGAAATGGGGCAAATTGTGCTTTGCATCTACGAAAGGAAAGAGAAATTTTGAATAATTTTCTTACATAAAGGAAGAGCCTGTCACAAAGATAAATTTGATAGTCCCCTCCTTTCTAGAGAAGGCTATTTGCCATAAGGAGACTTTCCCACTTCTGTCTGTGGTTTAAGTAGGACTCCGTTCCATCAGGAATTCCGTTTCATGCAATTCTTCAGAAGGCAGCACAATTGTGTTTTGCTGAGTTTTCATTTTCTATTGCTGGGATACACTAATTGGAAAGCATCCCGTTATATAACATTAATTTTTTTTATTGTCACATGGGCTGGCCTTCAAAACACTAGCCTTGGTTTCTTCTTAAAATTGCTTTTACTTGAATGTCTAGTGCCCTCCTCAGTGGTGTCACCCTGACGATAAAATGCTACGTTAAACTTGTTCCTGAAATCCTCTAGCATATACATGTCCTTAACCCATTCCCATTAAGATGCTGCTCGTGGCGAGCCGGTGTGTGTCAGAGGAGAACTCTGCTCCAACAGGCCTTCTAACAGTGATTGCCCTCGCAGTTCAGTGGTGAAGCTGTCAGCCGCGCGAAACAGCCTGTTCTTCAACCCTACCAGCTGATCTGAGGAAGAAAGATGAGACTATTTGCTCCCACGAAGATCAACAGTTTCAGACATCCTAAGGAGCAATTCTATGCCATCCTATATGGTCACTGTCAGGTGCAACAGCACTAATCATAGTGGGTTTGAGACTGCTCTAGTTATTCAGGCTCAGCGGGGCTTCTCAGTTACTCTTGTTCATAAGACCTCTTCAGGTCCCATTGGCCTATTTATCAAACCACAGAAACATGTCCAGGTAGATTCCTTTACACGCCTCAACTTTATGAGGGTCTTCTGGCTTCAAGCCTCTTAGTTCATTGAGAAAATAGATACTTAGTTCCTTTATGCACAGAAAAGAGGGCTCTACTACATGATTCATTCAGTAAAATCTCCTCATGTTTGTATCCTAGTGGGAGAAGCAGAAAAAAAAAATTACAAGGAAAAGCCAGAATATGTTAGATACCAAATCTGGGAAGGAACAAACAATGCCGTGAAGTGGCTGAGACAGTTTGAGAGTGGAGTGTGAAATAGGAGTGAAGTAGGAGGTCCAAGAAGATCTCCCTGGAAAGCTATCATTTGAGTTACAAGGTGATGGAACAAATGGCTTCATAACTGTCTCCTAGGTCCCCTGTTTAGAAAGTTCTAAAGGTGATGATCCTTCATATTGAAATATACTGGGCATTTTATTATACAATCGAAGATTTTTGTTACTGGCGTTCCTTTGCAGAGTGTATGCTAGGTAATCTTGAGCCCCCACCTCTCTAAACACAGCGTTCTTCCAGTATTGTGTTGACTGCCTGAGTCCTGATTTCATGGCATGAACATTTTTCTAAATCATTGAGATTAAAATAAAACTTTGATTTGTTTGAAAATCCACTGTGTGTGTGTGTGTGTGTGTGGTCACTGAGCCACTATGAAAGGTCCCATATAAGCTGTTTACATATATTTTTAATAGACTTTGCAAAATCATCATGATGTGGAAGATATCGCCCACAACCAGAATTCTTGTTTCTGACATGAGCACTGTGTTTTGCTCACATTTTGATTTGGATCATGGCTCACAAATGTCATAACTAAGCATGCACTGACAAAGTTCTAAACCAAGTTGCTGCAGCTGTATACCACAGACCACCATCTTTGGGCCATCGTGGTAGCTAGCTGCTGCTGTGGTTGTTACTTAGCACCTTGATTGGGCCAGTCCTGTGTGATACACTGAGAATCAAATGGAATCTCACAAGGGAACTATTCTGGAATTTGTTTTCCTGACTCAGATATGTTTGAGCCCTGGTGACATCACAAGTTGGGCTGCTAACCACAAGGTCAGCAGTTCAAAATAACCAGCTTCTATGAGGAGTTTTATTCCCAAAGTTATAGTCAAGGAAACTCACAGGGGAAGTTCTGTATCTACAGGATCAGGTTGCTATGAGTCTGCATCAGCGTGATGGCAGTGAGATTTGTGGTCGTTCTGCTTATCTTATTCCCTTTCTGAGCCTCATTTACATATTATTTTATAACTTACAAAGCATTATCTCATAATGGAGATAATGGATACCGAACCAATCATACAGGATACCAAAACAAAAAAACCTCAACCAATACTCTTGAGTCAATTACGACACATAGCAACCCTGCTGGGCAAGGTAGAACTCCCACTGTGGGTTTCCAAGACTAACTCTTTATGGACATAGAAAGCCTTCTCGCTCTCCCTTTGAGAAGCTGATGGTTTCAAACTGCTAACCAACACAAAAGTCAAAAGGACTCCAAAATAAAAATTTTTAAAAAATCACAAAAGAAACTGCCATCAAGTTGATGCGGACTTAGTGACCCTATAGGACAAGGTAAAACTGCCCCTGTGAATTCCCAAGACTCTAACTCTTTACAGGAGTAGAACACTTATCTTTCTCCCTCAGAGCAGCTAGTGGTTTAGAACTACGGACTCCTGGTGTAACCACTGTGATACCAGAGCTCCTTGAGTACTGGAGAGATAGTGTCAAAAAATAAGATGACACAGGCATTGACCCTGCATCTGTCATCCTCTGATTTCACAAGGAGGAGAGGGGCTCAGTATCATCACATCAACTGGCCAAAGCCTCCATCCTTCTCATAACACTTTCTATTTCCCAGCTAGGTTTGATAATTCGTTGCAAGGACCACACAGAACACACAGACTATACTCATGGCTTCGATCTTATTAGGGAAGTTATGATTCACAATCAGGATCAGACATGCTCAGGACACAGTTCTTTGGCCAAGACAGCCTCTCTGTGGGTAATTCTCCAGACAGGTCTCCCTGATTTTTGACTGATCTTGGTCACAATCACCCCCATGACCTCTGTCCTACTCAGGCAATGTTACAAAGCTTTTTTAACCAAACCAAAATCACTGCCATCAAGTCAATATCTATTCATAATGACCCCCGTAGGGATGGGTAGAACTGTGAGTTTCCAAGACTACAACTGTTTATGAGAGTAGAAAGCTCTGTCTTTCTCCCAAGGGTCACAGCCCAACATGTAACCACTATGCCACTGTGGCTCCTAGTGCAAAAGGCACCCATTCTCCCATAGGCTCCGGCCCTGAGGTGCTTTAGCTCCAAGAGGCAGCAAACCAAGACCACACCAAGTAGGTACTTCTGTGCAAGCAAGCCTTTCTGGCAGTCTGTGGTATATTTAATATTCTTTCTCAATACCAAAGGCATGTATTCTTCTTTGGCCTTTATTAATCATTGTTTAATATCTGCATGCATATGAGGCAATTGAAAATACTGTGGCTTGGGCCAGACGCATTATTTTCTCACTGGTAATTTTTTATATATATATATTTTAAACATTTTATTAGGGGCTAATACAACTGTTATTGCAATCCATACACACATCAATTGTGTAAAGCGCATTTGTACATCATTCTCAAAACATTTTCTCTCCACTTAAACCCCTGACATTAGGTCCTCATTTTTCCCCTCCCTCCCCGCTCCCCCCTCCCTCATGAGCCCTTGATAGTTTATAAATTGGTATTTTGTCATATCTTGCCCTGTCCGACGTCTCCCTTCACCCACTTTTTGGTTGTCTGTCCCCCAGGAGGAGGTCACATATAGTTCCTTGTAATCGATTCCCTCTTTCCTACCCATTCTCCCTTTACCCTCCCTGTTTCGCCACTCACACCACTGGTCCTGTAGGGCTCATCTGCCCTGGATTCCCTGTATTTTTAGTTCCTATCTGTACCAGTGTACCTCCTCTGGTCTAGCCAGACTTGCAAGGTCGAATTCGAGTCATGGTCATGGGAGCAGGGAGGAAACTATTTTGAAGAGGGTTTTGCAGCAGATTTGTCCAATACATCATTTGAATTCTTAATGGCTGCTTTGATGGGCATTATTTATAGGTCCAAAATACAATGAAATCCTTTGAAACATTAATCTCATCTCCATTTATCATGATGTTGCTTATTAGTCAAGTTATGAGGATTTTTGTTTTATATTAAGTTTAATCTATATTGGAGGCTGCAGTCTGAGCTTTTCATTTGTAAGTGCTTCAAATTCTCTTCACTTTAAAGATTACCAAAAATATTAAAAAAAAAAAAAGAGAGAAATAAACACGCACCGCACCTTCATGGGGAGCCTGGTGCTAAGCCATTTGTAGACGACCTGATTCTGGGTCGGGGTTTCGTACGTAGCAGAGCAGCTCCTTCGCTGCGATCTATTGAAAGTCAGCCCTCGACACAAGGGTTTGTAAAACAAAAAAAAATATATATATATATAAAAAAAAAAAAAAAGAAATAAAGATTACCAAGCTTGCATCATTCACATACAGCAGGTTTCTAATGAGTCATCCTCCACTTCTGATAGCAAGTTCTTCTTCATATAGTTGAGTTTGCCAAATTGTATGCTCAGTATACATTTGAACAAGTATCATGAAGTCATACAGTCGGATGTATACAGTCGGATATACAGTCAAGTGTACAGTCCTATATTATGTATAAGTTCTACATAAGCACAAGTGTTTTAGAATTCTTGTTGTTCATAATGTTATCCATATTTGTTATGATCTCCAAAGCCAATAAAAGACAGGTAAACATCTTTCTGGTGTTCTCTGTCTTGAGCCTTGATCCATCTGACTTTACTAATGATATGACTTCCAAGTCCTCTTTTGTATATGGTTTGAATTTCTGACAGCTCTATATGAATAGACTGCTGCAACTGCATTGAATATTCTTCAGCACCACTATATATATGTATATATATATGATATTAATAATATTGTTTGATAATTTCCACAATTTTTTGATCACCTTTCTTTGAAATGGTCACAGTAAGCATTTCTTCCAGTCAGTTGACCAACTCTCTGTCTTCAAAGTTTCTTAGCATAAATAAGTTAATGCTTCCAGCTTTGTACTGATTTACCACATTATCTCAGTTGGCAGTCTGAGATTCTTAAAGCCATATTTTTCACCAGTGCCTTCAGTGTAGCTCAGACTTTTTCCTTTAGTGCAGTTGGCTAGTGGTCATATAGGCTTCCTCTTGAACTAGTTCTTTTGGTAATCTGTGTTCCTTATTTTTGGTAATACCAACTAGTTCTTTTTGGTAATCTGTGTTCCTTTTTTGTGCTTCCTTTGTCATCGACTAGTTTACATATCTAATAGTCCAGTAGTAGAACTCAAGTTCTGAATATTTTTGTTCAATTATTCCAGCTTGATAAATGTTAAATACATTCCTATTTTTTGGTTGGCAAATTCCAGGTCTTCGTACATTTTGTTATTATGCTTTGTCTTCTTTAACCACATTTTAAAATTATTGGCTCAGTTTTTTTACTTCATCATTTCTTACATCCACTTTAGCTACTTTGTATTCAAACACTAATTTTAGAGTCTCTCTAAATTTTTTTTTCTTTCCTGTATTTTTAGTGACCTTTTGCTTTCTTCATGTATGTTGTAATTACAAAACTCATTTGATCGGTAATGTTTAATTCTGTAAGTCCATTCTTGAGATCGTCTCTTAAATACCAAGAGACTAACCAACAGACAAAGCTCACTACCATCAAGTACATTTTGACTCCTGGTGACTACGGGATGGGGTAGAACTGCCCTCGTGTGTTACTGAGTTTGTGACTCTTTACGGAGTAAATGGCTTCAACTTTCTCTCTCTCTTAAATGCAGTTGGCTTATACTAAAGAGCATAATTTGGCTTTTGTGGGCTTGTTTTCATTTTCATCACTTTCAGCATTGACTATTTATTGTGAGGGGCCTTTGAGTTGGTTCTGATTCACAGCGATTCTATGGACAACAGAATGGAGTACCGTCAGATCCCACACTTTTTATTTTTAACCTCATATTAACCATTCCCTCAATCTATCACATTGAGTATCTTCTTTGCTTATTCCTGCTTTACCAAGGATATTGCTCTTTTTCCATGGATTAGTCTCATGATAACATGTGAGCATTTGGTTGTCTGTTCTGCACTTGGCCCCTGACTTTGCTCTGACTAATGATATTGAGGTTCTACATCATCTTTCCCCCTAAATGTGGTTGATCTGATCCTGTGTATTGCATCTCATGAAGTTCATGTACACAGTCATGGTTTATGTTGCTTAAACAGGTAACTGCAGGAAATAAATCAGTGGACTTTTCAAATTTCATTATAAGATCTCCAGCATTGTAATTATTGCCAAGACCATATTTTCCACTGCTAGTTCTTCCTCTTTGTTTTCAAATTTTACATTAAGTAATTAATTATCCAGGCATCTTAATTGTGTGTTTGATTGATTTTAGACACAGGAGTTAGTATAAATCTTCAATCATTTAATTTTGCTGTTAGTGGTTGGTATGTAAATTTGAATAATGGCCATATTGTTTTCTTTGTAGGCATATGGATATTATATCACTTATAGTGTTGTAGCTCAATATTTGGAAATGATTCTTTTGATGAGAACACAATATAACATCGTATGATTGTCCATTCAGAATGGCCAATAGCAGACCATTTATTTCAGCTCATTAAAACCTAGGATGTGCTGTAATGCTTTTTATTTAGATTTTGATGACCTCAACCCTGCCGAGATTTATACTTTGTATATTCTTTGTTCTGAGTGTTAATGGATGTTTGTAGCTGTTTCTTCTCATTACGAGTCATGCCACATCAGCAACTGAAAGTCCTGAAAGCTTTACCTACACTCTTAAAGGTCAATTCTGCTTTGAGGAGGAAGCTCTTTCTTAGTCATATTTCATATGACTTCTTCCTACCTGAAGGACTCATCTTCCAGCACTGTATTATCTAATGTTTTCACTCCTATTCTTAGAGTTTTCACTGGCCAATTTTGCTAGGCTCTCCTTTCTAGACTGTCTTAGTCTGTTAGTTTCTTGCCATGTGTGGCCCTGCTGGTATTTGAAATACCACTGTCATAGTTTCCAATATCACATGTAAGTCACCACAATGTGACTACCCGACAGACCTCAAGCAGCCTACACCCTCAAAAGAGCTATCTCCAAATGTTTTCTCCTTTTCCCCACTCCTCCTCATTAGTATTGTCATGACTGTGTTTAGGAAGTGCATAATCCCATCGAGAAATCATGTTTATCGAGTTTCTATTAGAACTTGCACTAGAATGTATCCTTGGTACCTGCGCATAGTTTTCTCTACCAAGTTGGGTGGTGAAGAGCATTGAATGATCCCCACCCAGAGGAACGTATCTGCCGAGGGCAGGGCTGCCCTGACCCAAGCTGCTCTGTGCAGCTTCCTTGGAGCTGAGAGAAGTGGATTTGGTCTTCAGCTGCTCTGACTTGGTTATGTATTATCTGTCACCAGGGCCTCTTGCTGCTTCCGCCTTCACCACTTCACTGTATCGATTTAATAACACTTCAAGTGGTTTGTTATTAGTGGTAAATATCATGGCAGTTATAACACCAGTTCTATTTATATAGTGTTATGTTTCTAGGTTCTCAGTGTGAAAATAGCCTGTCTTGGTTATATCCTAATTTCATAGATAAATATAGTCAAGATATTTTCATGGAGAATTCAAAGAATTAGAGAAAGGATGCTGATTGAATATTTCTAGGGTTAAAAAGCAACTAAGGAACAGTTTGGAAACTGAGACTAGTTGTGTATCTAAACCTCTTATTATATTGATGACAAAGAAACAGTTATGAAATTGTGTGTGTGTGTGTGTGGTGTGTCTTATCCCTCTAGCTCCTTCTTTCTGAGTTATTTGAAACATAGTGTCAGGATTGATTGCACCCGATTCCTTTCTAGATATTTAGTAAGAGAAAATTAGGCATTCTCCACACTTTAGTTATTGTTGCATTTTCATGCCCACGAGCAAGCCTGATGAGAGGCAGGTAGGGATGTAGTTCCTTCTTTTAAAGTCCCTACTACCATTGTGGTTTGTTTCCCTGATGACTAACTGCAGTGAATGTATTCTCACAAGCTATTTTATGTAGAATTGCCATGTAATTTCTATGCTTCCTTTAAGAAGTTCTTTTTGACATCTCTGCTGAATATTTTCATTCTCATGAATGTTCGTTCCTGTCTCACTTTTTATTGAGCTGAATATAGCAATTTTAGGTTGACATGATACCAGTCTATATTTAGTATTTTTCTTGTAAGTCTCCTCTGACCATCTTTATGAGGGCTACCAAGGTGTCAAGCTCACTTTTTTTTAAACATCTCAGGCTCATAGTTCATGCCACCTAGTTCTAGGTAAAAAATAATTATGTATAGTTAATTGGTCTATTTATTACATCTTTTACTGTAAATTTAGAGCTCACCAAAACAGGGATTTCAGAACATTTATTTATACATAACCCTCTTATAATTTATCTCTATGTAAATTTCTTCACTAGATTACATTTTTAAATGTAAATATTTTACATTTAAAATTTACATTAAAATTACACAGGTCAATATTTTACTTGAGGTGTGAGTCTTTTCATGTAACATTATTCTTATTATTAGCTTTCATATATTGATTTCCACTTGTCACCAATTTAGATTTCTGATGCTTCCTGCTAACTTAGTTAGATCACATGGCAGAATTCATTTACATATGAATTTTCTACCATATTTTAGCTATGAACTACTGTATATGCTTGGGTGTAAGCTGAGTTTTCAGCACATTTTTATGCAGTTTTTGTATTAAAATTTGGTGCCTCAACTGATATTCCAGTTGGTTTATACTCGAGTATATACAGTAATTTCTTTTGACATTTAAGCTGTTTAGAAATTATGGAAGAGTTGGGTTTTTTCCTGTATATTTCCCACTTGTGTGTATCTGTGTGTGTAATTATACACTTACACATGTGCTCTACATGTTCATCTAAGCCTCTGTTGATTATATTCATACCATTTAGAGACACATTAGATATATCCTTTGGATTTTTTACAAGTTAACAATTATTTAAAAGAATACAAGCCACCTATATGGGGAACCCTGCTTTTGTAGTGTTCACCTGTTGGTTGGCAGTTCAAAACCGCCAGTCACATTGAGGGCCAAAGACTGGGCTTTCTCCTTCTGTGCAGTAGTTCCACTCTCAGACACCCACGGAGTCATTGCGTCCCAGCATGGCTCCGTGCAGTGAGTTTGGGACCTGGCTTCTAGAAAACATTAATTTTAGGTTCAGCACATCTGTTGCTGCAATAGTTAACAATGTGACAAAATGCTTCCGCATCAAATTTTTAACCATAACATTCTTTGGATTCGAAGAAATTTCTAAAGTAACTTATGGAACAGTACACACTCTTCCTGACTTGGATGCTATTTTCATCTAATGACTTCTGGACGTGAAGTTGTTGGTCATGTCAGTTATCACCCTGTAGCTAAGTAAGTTTCAGAGAGATTTATGAAATTTACAGTGAATGATATTTTATTAAGAATGGACTTCTGTCCATGAGCGAATGGCACAAACCATGATGAATGGAAGGAGAAGGAGAAATAAAAACTCATAATAATAACTGCTATTGTTACTTAGACCACTCATCAATATTCCGTGCTAGAGGTTATCGGAATAATAAAGTATTTACTATTCTTATTATAAAGCTAATTCACAATGGAATTAAGGGTGAACTAATTCATAAAATATGATTAAGAAGGTAAAATGTATTTACTATTCCATGTTATCTATTATTAGAAATACCAGATTTAGTCAGTTAAATAATAACTGAAAAATATTTACTATATTTGCATTTGAATAATGCTTTCAAAGTTATTACTAAGATATGAATATTCTTTTGAGAAAAGAGTTACATTTGTGGTTCAACATCAGTCCTGGAGGATTTACTGTGTTAAACAAATAGAGTCAGATATTTTGTATTATTCTTTCTTAGAATTGACTTCTACTGCAAACCAAGTATGTTAGGACTTGAAACAGATGAGCAAAATATGATCCTTGCCAACACTGCTTACCTTTCCTAGTTTAGGTCACTTGTTAGATGCAAATGGATGGATACAAATAACTCACTTTGTTTCCTATAGAAACATAACCACTTAAGTGTTTACAAAAATGGAACAGCACTTGTATAAAAATTTACCCTCATTTGTAACTCATTTAAGTTAATGTTGGAACAGAGGTTTCTGTGGAGAAATATGGGTGAATTATGAACTATAGTCTTTTGTTTAGGAAACTTGTGATTATTAATGAAAGGTCTACCAGGAAACATAATTATGCAGAATATTGAATATATATTAACAGTTCATTTTTCTTGATGAACTCAGATCATATTCTAGTGCAACATTTATTCAACTTTCTCATCATCAACTTGGTTGAAGTCATTGGTATATTGATTAGTCTTGTAAATATTTTAAAATCTATTGGGATGTTTAATTGGATGACAAAGCGGAAGCTAAAAAAATCTAAACTTCATTGAACAATGGTCAGAACCAATGATGAGATGTTAGGTCAAAAATGAGACAATTTTAAGACATGACAAAATAATAATAATTTATATATTATCAAGTGTTTATAGGGAGGGAGGGCGGGTGGGGGATGGGGGGATGAGGAGCTGGTACCAAGAGCTCAAGTAGAAAGATAATGTTTTGAAAATGATGATGGCAACATATGTACAAATGTGCTTGACACAATGGATGGATGTGTGGATTGTAATAAGAGTTGTATGAGCCCCCAATAAAATGATTATAAATAAATAAATAATAATATTAAAAATTTTAAAAAAGAAAATACCATAGCTCAGGTCAAGTGAACCTTAATCCTCCAAGTGACAACTTTGCTTTATAACAATTGAGATCTTTTGCATCAGATTAGTCCGATACACTACATCATTGATTTCTTGACTGCTGCTTCCATGGTCCTTGATTGTGGATCTCAGTGAAATGATGAATTCTGTTTGAACAATTTGTATCTTTTCTTAATCATGATGTTGCTTACTGGTCGATTTTTGGGGATTTTTGTTTTCTTTATGTTGAGGAGTAGTCCATACTGCAGGCTATAGTCTTTGGTCTCTATCAAAAAGTGCTTCAAATCCTCTTTTTCGTCAGTAAGCAAGCTTATGTCAAATGTACATCAAAAGCTGTAAAATGTTTTATCCAATCCTGATGTGGTGTTTTTCATGAGTCCAGTTTCTCAGATTATTTGAGTAAAGTGGCTTTAGTATGCACAGTCATATAAAATGAGTCAATTTTAAAAGTGAATAATTCAAAGAGGACTAACTAAACACAGATCAAATGAAAAATATCTAAATATACTCTTTAATATTGCTGGAGAAACTATTTTTTCTATGCTAATTGGTAAGTATGTGGTATTTGCACACAAGGTTAGATTTAATATTGTGCAAATATTCAGGCTTAACTATTTAAAGGCTGACAATATGACTGGTGAAGATTTGAAATTATTTATGGAACATTTCAAAATCTTAATTTAGGACAGGAAGTAAGTTGGAGTGAGTGTAATTTTTGTCTTTTGGGGTATCTCGTGATTACAGTAATTTATTTATGGTTAAAGAGCAGAATAAGAAAAACAATAGGTAAAAAGTGACAAGATGTTACATCAGTGAGAGTTCAACGGTTAAACAAAAATCACTCCAGGTAGTTTAAATAGTGAAAGGTCACATAAAGGGCAATGTGTTCTTATAAATCCTTTAGAGGTACTGTATGAGCAAGATCAAGGCTAGCAATAGTTTTTGAGTTCATCATGGGCTTTTGGAGAATCAGAAATTTCAAATTAAATTCAGATCAGAACCTACAGACAAGTCTGGACAGGAGTGTGTCTGCTTGCATCGTTGAGATGAATACGTTACTGGAAACATATGAATGCTCTTGGGATGCCTCACGTTTGTGACATCACATGACTGCTCACAAGTGACAGACACATGTTTATACTTCTATTCTGTCTGCGAAAGTGCATGTCATTGGTGGAAACCAGGCGATATTTGGTCCCTTTTTGGGAGAGGAGCCCAATATAGTTCCCAGGCATCTAGCATCTTTGATTCAGGGGAGAGAAGAAAAGGATGAGAAGAGCTCCAAGTGTCAACAGACAAGTATCCATTTCAGGTTCAAAAGACTAGCTCGATTGGCGATTGTTAGTGCCTTCAAAATTCATTCATTGAAGAAGCTCTCTCTAGCATAACAGGACCCATGATTGTTACTGTTATGCCTTATACCTCACCGAGGTTGAAATGTGAAATAAGAAATGTACAAATCAAGCAGTATTCACGAAGGCTTCTAGGCCCCACCCAACTGCCCCGTGACTCACTGTGCTAGCTTTCTGTACTGCACTTGAGATAACTGCCCTTCCAGCCTTGCACTTGTCAGTATCTGCGAATTCAATTGGTCAACTATTCCCCACCCATACCCATAGGACAAAGCAGTTCTTCTGGTTTGTAGCTGAATTCTCTTCAGTGTTCTCCAAAAGACTCTTGTGAGTAAATCTGCTCTCTGTCTGGGCTCCTTTGTACCAGGTACAGGTTTTTCAGAAGTTGATATGCCGGCTATTCTTCTAAGTGGTGGACTTGAGTTTACACCTTTTCTATTAATAGTTAGCCCATTAATAAGTATCCAGGGTCTCCTTGGTAAGTATACAGAAATGCATACAATGATAAACTTAGGCCTTTGCCTCTACTAAGGTCTCAATCATTATCTCTGCTTCTTGCTGATTACCCAGTTTTCCATCAACTTCCTTTCTCCAAAATCCTATCACTATGATGTTTCAAAATTTTACTTCATAATATTGCATAGATCAACAAAGTGATTTAAGACATACACACAAACAACTAATCCTGGAATATCATCCAATTCTAACACTCCTTGTCTTAACTCTATTCCATCTTTTTCTTAGGGAATCCATATCCCGTTCAACCTTCTGGGGTATCTACTGATCATTCTCACATCCCACTTATTATTTTAGGTTCAATACTTGTGTTGATTCTAAGGGCCCAGCCGAATAAACAAAAAAAAAATATACTAAAACCCTTTCTTGTCTGGGGATTCTGCCATTCAGCCATGCTACCCCTCCTGTCCAGGGGCTCTCACACTTACTGACCTCCTAGATATACCCCCGTTTACTTAAGACTCTGACAAATGACTTACTCTCTTTCTCAGCACTTCAACTTTTCTGTTCCATCAAATGAATCAGTGATCCCTTGGATGACTTTTTCAGAGTCGTTTTCTATCACCTTCTCTTGACATACATCCCTGCCTTGTATATTTCAGTTACCTAAATATTTACATTTAAAAGCACCAATTACAGTAATCACAAGCTCTTATAAGAAGAGCTTGCTTGCCTAAATGCCGCTGCCATGATTGTTCTCCAAGCCCATGGGTACTTTCAACATATCAATCCTTTCACAGAATGACATTCTTCATCTTTTACTCCATTGCACTCTACTTTGATTACCCATTATTTTGAATACTTAATGAGTGTCATCACATATGTCATCATTTTCATAATTTAAAAATTATTGCAAAATTTTATTGTGAAAGGCTATTTGATTGTAGCTTAATCCATCTATTTGTATTTTTTAAAAATCATTTTCTTGGGGCTCACACAATTCATCACAATACATACATCAATTGTGTAAAGCACACTTATACATTTGTTGCCCTCATCATTCTCAAAATTTGCTTTCCTCTTGGGTTCCTGGAATTAGCTCATTTTCCTTTTTTCCCCTCTCCCTCCCTCCCCACTCCCCCTTCCCTCGTGAACCCTTAATAATTTATAA
>NW_022103922.1:11559396-11616465 GCF_000313985.2 Echinops telfairi | reverse complement strand
TCCTCTGGTCTAACCAGGTTTGCAAGGTAGAATTGGGGTCATGGTAGTTGGGGGGAGGAAGCATTTAAGAACTAGAGGAAGCTTGTGGGTTTCATTATTGCTATACTGAACCCCAAGTGACTCATCTCCTCCCCACTACCCCTCTGTAAGGTATGTCCAGTTGTCTACCGATGGGCATTGGGTCCCCATCATGTGCCACCCTCATTCACGATGATATGATTTTTTTTTCCTCCCCCGCTTGGTGCTTGAAGCCTGGTCACTTCGACCCTTCATGATCACACATGTTAGTGTGCTGCTTCCATGTGGGATTTTTTGCTTCTGGGCTAGATGGCCACATGTTTACTTTCAAGTCTTTAAGTCCCCAGACACTATAGGTCTCAATATCTGGGCTCAATCAGCCTTATTCACCACACTTACTTATGCACACATTCATCTTCAGCATTTATGTGGGGAAGGTGGTCACACATGATGGTTTTTGTTCTTTGGTGTCTGCTACCTGATCCCTTCAACACCTCGTGTTCACATAGGCTTGTGTGCTTCTTCTCTGTGGGCTTTGTGGTTTCTGAGCTAGATGGCTGCTTGTTTGCCTTCAAGCCTTTAAGACCCCAGATTCTTTTGATAGCTGGGTACCATCAGCTTTCTTCACCACATTTGCTTATGCACACATCTGTCTTCAGCGATCATGTCGGGAAGGTAGGTATCATGAAATGACCATTTAGCTGAGCAAGGTGCTCTTGTATTAAGGGAATATGCATGAGGAGGGTTACAATTTGACACCTTACTATTTGATCTCCCTTTTGAACGATTTTAAATTTGTTACAGTTTTTAATATTTTCTGCTCTCTTTTGAATGAAGTTTTTCTGTTTTATTTTGTCATTGTTGATTTTTGCTTTGCTTTGTTTTTTTCTATAGGAAATTCAGGACAGATAAATCTATAGTGACAGTTACTGGATTACTAATTTCCTAAGGCTATGTTAGGGGATGTTGGAAGAAAATGGTGAGTTAACAATGAGTATAAAAGAGGAAAAAACATGTTCTAAAATTGATTCTGTTGAAGGTTGTACAACTCATTAACATGATTACATTATGCAAATTATATGTCAATAAAACCATTAAAATAAAAATATATGTGTAATTATATCGTAGATATTGTAGAGGATAATTCTTGAGTTTCTTCAGGTTCAGTCTGTATGTTAGATGAACATGAATGAATAATGACTGTATCTATCTACCCGTCTATCTATGGGGGGCATAACCCCCAATAAAACCAAAGAAGCTCTGCTGGGTGGAGCTTTCATAGCAGTAGGCATTTTTCCCCTAGACAGTCATCTAGCAACCCACTCTGAGTCAGTGCACCCAGTGGTGTCACCTGGGAAGGTTCTTTGGTCACTGTGAGTTTTTGGTGTGAAAGCAGTTTTGCTCATCACATTTTTTGTGATGGCCGAATTAAGAGAACAGCATCTGGATGTGAAATTCTGTTTCCTGCTCAGGAAAAGTGCTGCAGAAACTGTTGTGATGTTGACCACAACTAACAAAAGCAGCGCTATGGGAAAACCTCAAGTATATGAGCGGTTTTCTCGTTTCAAAAAAGTTGAGATGTCGATTGATGACAAACCTCATCGACATCTGTCAAATTCTGGAACAGACAAAATTTTTGACTCGTAGTGCATTTGGATTTTGTTCTGCCATGTCAGACTGTTAATCAAGTTTTCTATTTAGAGGTTCTGAAAAGATTGCTAATGGTGTCCATCAAAGAGGCCTTAATTGTGTCAGATGGGAGACTGGTTTTGCCAGCATGACAGTGCACCTGCTCATGCAGCCATCTCAGTGTGCCAGTTTTTGGCAAAAAACAGCATGCCTCTATTGCTCCACATACCTTACTCACCTGACCTCACTCCTTGCAACTTCTTTTTATTTCCTTGAATGAAGAGGGACATGAAAGTCAGTGATTTGATGCCTAGAAGAGATGAAGAAAAAAACGAGGGAAGTGTGGTCAGCCATCCAAACAGATGAGTTTCAAAAATGTTTCCAAGAATGGAATCGCAGATCTGACAAATGTATTAAGTTTAATGGTACCCCTTTGTATCTCTATGGTTAGCATTGACATGAACAAGCTCGGGTGCAAGAGAGTTGTGCTCTGGGCTGCTAATCCCAAAGTCAGCAGCTGCTACAGGAGAGAAAGATGAAGCTTTCTGCTCTCATGAGGATTTACAGCCTTGGATACCCAGTAAGGGCCATTCTATTCTCTGTTGTATAAGGTTGCTATGACTTGGGATATACTTAATGGCAGTACGTTTTTTGTGAAAGTTAAAATATACATTAACAAAATGCATTAACCTGTCAATAGATGCATATTTGAAAGGAACTAACACTGATATTAGATTCCTATTAGTGTAGTATCCATTTAACACTAGATTTAAACCATGCTTCTTTTTTTATTTGGACAGTATTAAAACCATTTTTTAAACTGTATTTCTAAGACAGTTTTAAAATATTTTTAAAATTAGATTTTAAAAATTAAAAAATATTAAAACTGTTTTAATAAGAACAGTATTAAAAACAAACAAAACTAAAGCTAGTTCCCTCAAGTCAACCCTTACTGTTCGAAACTACTGAGTAGAACAGAGCCTTTGGTTTATCATGAGTATACTTTTTATGAAAGTGGATCTGTTGGCCCTTCTTCTGCCATGCCACTGTGTACATATGAACCTTTAACTGCTTAGTTAGAGGTCAACTATAAACCCTTTATACCACTCAGGAGCCTCCAAATAGCATATATGGAGTTAAAACAGAGAAGAGGAAACTTAGAAGAGAGAAGTATGAACAATTCGAGTTCAGGGTACAAACTGGGCCACATTGGTGGAAACTGGATAGTGACTCCTGTTCTTTGGCAAATAGTTTTGCCCAGATAGCCATTAATCTGACTTGAGCTTGAGCTCCATTCTGACTAATTGGTAGTTAGGTGCACCATGACCTGGCCCAATTTCTTTGCATAATTAAGGACAGGGCTTCCAGATACCATTTAAGTTTAATTTTTTACCTTTGCTAAAAGACTAGTCTACTACCCACTCACGTTCATTGTCAAATTTCAGCCCTCCTTTCGCATCCACACCTAATAAGTTCTAGGCAATTGGTATGAATTTGCCATTTTGGGGAATGGTTGAGCCTTCAGCTTTCTTATTGATGAGGGAGCTTGGTGGCAGTTATCTGATGATGATTATTAAAAGGAATTTAATGACCATTTCTTAAATGTATCTGTCTAGGGGGAATGGAATGGAACATTCTTTAAAAAACAAATTTAACATCTATTTAGTGCTCTGATATTTCTCAGACATGACCTAAACTGCTGAGACTAAACCAAGATATAGAGAAATAAAAAAGGTGATTTACCCAATTAACACAGCAAGAGAGTTGTCTCTCTCCAGCATGTGGTGGGTAATTGTATACAAAACATACAGACCCTGCTAAGTGCACTGACAATAATTTGATTCGTGCTTACTATCCCTGAAAATAGCATAGTCTTATATTAGCTGATAGTATGAGTATCTCTGTGGGGTCAATCTTTGAATAGTACTTAAAAACAGCTCGTTAGAATGTTGAAGGATAGATTTAAATACTTTGGTCAAAACAGTGAGTAAAGAGTTGTCTCTAAGTTTGTCAGTCACCATTCAGGAATAGAGTTGTTCTGAACAAGGATCTTGTGTATATTCCTTATGTTATCCTCTTTTTGAAAACCTGGCATAAAATGAAAACCGGCTAGTTTTAAGATGGACACAGTTGTTCTTAATATCATTCATAATTTGTTGAACCAACAATTAAAGACAAACAACCCTCTGTGCTATTGAGTCAATTCTGACTCACAGTGACTCTGTGCGACAGGATAAAACTGCCCTCTGAATTTCTGAGACTATTCCTCTTTATAGAAGTATCAAGCCTCTCCTTTCTCCCTCTGAGAGCCTGGTGGTTTTGAACTACTGACCTTGTTGTTAGCAGCCTAATGCATAACTCAGTATACCACCAGGAGCCCAGCAAACACTTACAGTCTTTAATATACACCAACTACTGTTCTAAGCACTTTACAAATGTTAATCTGTTGAGCAAGTGACACCTGTTTCCACCTGGAAGGATGAAGGATACTCTCCTCTGATGACTTGACGCACACAGGCATTGGATGGGACAGGAAGAAGAGACAGCAAGATCAGCTTCAGTAGCAGAAATCAATAGTGGTTCCCATGGCTAGAGGGTCTTGCTCTGCAGCCAATGCAGAAGTCTATATGTGCCCCCTTGGTGCTGCCAGAGGACAACACCAATGCTGTGAATAGAGAGTGCAGTGGGGTTGGCCAGGTGACATTTGGCTAAGCAGTTCCCAGGAATATTCACATGTGTTCAAGGCAAAAGATGTAGATAGTCCACCATCTGCTGTGAGATATGTTTTGGATCAAAACATCGAGTGAAAGAGAGTGATTTCACGCTTTTTTTCTGGTCTAAGAAAGTAGACCAACCTCTCTGGTTCTAGGTCACAGGGAAAGGTGGCACATGGGTTCAGACGAGACCTTTACTTATCACCCTTATTAATTTATGATGTAAATGATTAATCCTATCTTTATTTTAGAGAAGAAGAAGTTGAGCTATAGAGATGACCTGGAATTTGCCTGAGACCACAGAGTCTAAGGGGCTAGACAAGATGGGAACCCTTGCACCCAAATTCTTTAACTTTACTCTCAGATCCTATTCTCTGTTGCTTTTTTTCTTTTTCAAGAGCAGTGCTTGCAGACAAATATTTCTTATATTTGAGGAAAATCAGTGAATTATCTGGTTCTTGTAGATATGCATGGGTATGTTCTATTAAAGTATATGTATGTCTAGTGATACTTTGAATATACAGAGAAATGTGCCTGGTGGCAAGCGGAATTAAGCACAAGAAACTCCTAGATATGAATCCATCATACTATACACGAGACAGTGAAAATCAGTGTATCTTGCTGAGATCTAGTTTCTTCCTCTTCAGAGTGGCTCAGGAATATTGACAGGGTTGAGAAAATTAATGTCTGCTCTTTCACAGAGCAACTCCTAGTGCAGCCATTCAGTGTGGATTACAGCTCAAGCAGTGCAAAGAAAGAACAAGTACACACAACTTCACCAGTAGGCAAGTTCATGATGAGTGGAGGGAAGGTTCACGTGGCCAAGGCTTGCATTTTGCTCAGATCCATAATCAGTGCTTGTGGAATCACTAGTCAAGAAATCAAATGATATATCACATTAGGTAAATCCACTGTACAAGACCTCTTTAATTGTTAACGAGAAAATATGTCACTTGGAGGAATAAGGTGGGTCTGATCAAAGCCATGGTATTTTCAGTTGGCTCACATGTGTGTGAAAATAGGACAATAAATAACGAAGACTGCAGAAAAATGGGTGTATTTGAATTATGCGGTTGGTGAAGTGCTATGGGCTGCCAGAAGGATCAACACACCTGTTTTGGAAGAAGTATAACCTGAATGCTCCTTAGCAAGGAGGGTGGCAAGACTTTGTCTCATGTACTTTGTACATGTTATCAGGAGAGACCAGTCTCCAGAAAACAGTATCTTTCTTGGTAAATTATAACATCTGGGGGAAAGAGGAAGTCTGTTCAAGAGTTAACAGAGTTGTTGCAACCATGGGCTCAAACAGGACAACAATTATGAGACTAGCACAGGACCAGGTAGTGTTCTATTCTTTTGTATCTAAGGTTGTTATGAATCAGAATTGACTTGGAAGCACTTACCCACAGCAACAATAATAACAATTAATACTATTATTTATACAATTGCTATGACCACTTCTACATTACGTTGAATTATCAAATTATGCACAAATTTTTCATACCAGTCCATACTTAGTCACAAAATAACTGAAGCAAATTACATCATCAGAAATATAGTGATAGAAGAAATTGAAAAATGTAAACGAAGAAAGTATGGAATTGGAAAGAATTTGAAATGCTTTAAGCTAGATTGTACCACAGCATTAAAATACACTGATTTGTACCTTCTGGGTAAAGGATGAATATATTGACACAATTTTTACAGTGTTAGTTGAAATAAAAACACATTACTAGGACACAGGATGCATTGATTTGCTTCAAAACTGGCAAAGCCATATCAAATTTATTCCCATGTTATAGATAAGATCTGCTGACAATCCTATAGATGTGTCAAAGAATATTTCTTCAAAAGGTTATGTAACCATATATGACCTACAAATCTGATATACTGTTATTGATGCTATCATTAGAAAAATTAGTCTTATTTCTCCTAAGTTTAATAAAAGATAAAAGTAAAATTCTTCATTGCTTTCATTTTCACATAGCCAATCTACACGAACTCAGTGGTAAAACCCTGATTCTAGCTATTGAATTTAAAAAGAAGAAGAAGAAAGTAATATGAATGGGAATAAGGATGCAATAGCCCGATGCACAATGCATTTGTGCATATAGTAATCTCAATTAATTAAATCCTTCCACAGTGGAAAAATGAGGTTGAATTCCCAGCTTCTTGATACATCTCACTTCTTTGTAATAATGCACATGACTCCGGAGGCAATCCCTAGTGGAATCCTTGAGTTTTCTGAGAAGTGAAAAATCTGTATGATGTCATAAAATAATGATACTTATTTTAAAAAACTGAAGATATAATATATAATTCTATGAGTCTGAGTTTGCGCTGGTTCTGCATGTGTGGTACCCATGCACTACCACTGAGTTGATGCCAACCCCTAGCAACTGGACAGGCATGAGCAGAACTTCCCTTTGGGCTTATGAGGGTGCCAATCTTTAACTCAATTTGTAGCCCACTATGCATTCAGGACTCCTTGTACACGTGATAAGGATGCATGCATTATACTATTCATTTCTAAATCCAAACTACTGTCATCTGTGCACATAACTGTCTTTCAGTTAGATGCCTCAGGAGGTAATCGAGTAAGACTCATTGAAATACCTTAAAGATTCAAGAGAATATTTCATTTTACATATTTCTGATCTCCTGGTCCTGGATTGCAATCATGAAATATTGCTTTCTTACAGTTATTACATATATTGCTACAGTTAACCTCTCTATGTGAGTTTCCTGTTTTCATTAGGAAAGTATCTTAAATTCTTTGCTAATTTTTATTTCAGGCACTTAAGCAACTGGTCTTGTCAATTGTATTTGATGAGTGTATTAGATTACTATGGCTGCTGTAACCAATTATCAAAAAGTTAGCAGTTTGAAATACTGCAAACGATTTCCTTACACTTCTAAAGATCATCTTGGTCTAAATTCTGTGCCCTGGGGAAATGAAGTAGTTATTCGGACTGCATTCCTATGGGTGGACACAGAAGAGGGCCGGGCTTCCTTGCCTTTTCCAGATGTTAGAAGGTGCCTGAATTCCTTGACTCATGGCAGCATTTCATATTCAAAGCCATCAGTGTAATCACTCATATCTGTGCCCCTCTGGCTTTGACACTCTTGATTCCTTCTTTCAGTTATAAGTACCCTCTAGATTACATTGGGTCTACCAGGATAATCCAGGAGACACTCTCCATCTTAAGGTATTTAACTTAACCACATCCTCAAAGCACTATACCTTTTTACCACCGTAGGAAATGTAGTCATAGGTCCTTGTGATGAAGCCCTGAATATCTTTGGCAGGAGGTGTTATTCAACCTACTATAATGCAAATAATTGATGCTTACAATAATTATAATGCACATAATTGATGTGGATCCATAACTCAAACCACTTGCTTTCTTGGAAAACTACATCTACTATGCTGGACTACTATATTCCTCTTGTTGTTTTCCATGTAAGATAATAGATCCACAGGTCCTGGTCATTAGGACTTGGAGACCTTTGTTGGGAGGCACTGGTCTCTACTTTAATGAAAGTAATAGATGTTTTTTTCTGGTAAGTGTGGCTAAGTAGCTGCCTAAACGAAGCCCTTTCCTTATTTGGAAACTATTTTTATCTTCAATGATGGGCTTGTATGCTTTTCTTATTTCCCTATACTCACCCCAGTTTCTCTCTCTCTCTTTCTCTCTCACACACACACCCCTACCTTATGTTCACCATCATGATTACTATCATGATAAAGTGATGGTTATCAGGTCCAATTTAGGCAAAAATTTTCCCTTCAGAAGTTTATGGAATCTATATTAAAATTGTTATTTTGTTTCTTCTTGAAAATTAATATTATATAACTCTAGGATGTAATAGCTTTTTAGGTGAAATTTGCAGGAATATCATGGACAGATTACTGGATGCCCCAGAAAGAAGAATCACACCTATGGAGAAAGATAAGCAGAGATAGGACACCATCTGGCTATTAAGGGGCAGAGTATCCTCTTTTGTCATAGCTTACAGCCCATGTTTGCAGTCACTTGTGAGGTGTGCCTTTGAGTTCTATGACAAACCAATAGTGTGCCTGCATCAGTTTTTGAGGGAAAAACTTGTCCATCTCTTCCCAACAGTGCATTCAGTCTCATAATGTCCTCACCATGGAATGGACTATGATGAGAATAATTATATCATGGAAATCAGCATCTCTTCTGGATGCACAGTAGAGAGCCATGAGTTCAATGTTTAAGAGCATACTGCTGGAAATAACAAGGGTCCTTAACAGCAACAAAACCCCGTTTGTATTGAGTGTTTTCTGCCTCATCGTGACCGTATAGGACAGAGCTGAAATACCCATTTGTGTTTCTGAAGACACAGCGTTGCAGGAGCAGACAGTCATACGTTTGTCCTGAGGGACTGCTGTTGTGTTACAGTGCTAACCTGTGGTTAGCAGCCCAACGTGTAACTGATTATACTTCAAGGGCTCCATAATCTTTTAATTATATTTTCCCATCATCTTTTTAGTTTCCTCTTACAACCTACTCAATGATCATGAGTTTGGTTTAATTTAAGTGTTTCCCCCCCCAATTTATACCTATGTGTTGGTTTTCCTACCATACTATCTCGCATCTCGCTGTGATGCTGGAAGCTATGGCATAAGAATTGCAAGTACCAGCAGGAACATCCACTGTGGATGGGGTGCAACAGAGCTTCCAAACGGAGGATAGGAGGAAAGGCTGGGATAGCCTCTTCTGCAATTAACCAATGGCAACTCACTGATTGACAGCAAAATGTGGTGATACAGTGCTGGGAGATCAGCCCCCTAGATTAGAAGGTATTCAAAACACTAGGGCTTTTAACCAGTGTTCCTAGCTTAGTCATGTCCAATGAAGTGAAACCAGGTTAGAGCTGAATTTGTAAAATGTGGGTGGAATAGTAGTTAAAATTCAGGGGGAAATGAGTTGACAGTCTTCTGGGAAGTGAATTTTCCTTGCAGAAAACAAGACAGTGTGCACGTTGCTTAAGAATCAAATCTCTCGATCAGCAGAGTCAGAAACCAAACTACTTCAACATTGGTGGTCTGCTTCAGCACAGGGAACATGTGCTACCCTCCACAATCCTGGAAGTCATCCAGTTTGCCACTTACACCCCTTCCTAGTCTTCATTCCAAAGTTCTGTCCTGCCGTTTTCCTGTTCTGTCATTTCAGTCCGTGGCACTCACAACATTAACTACATCGATGACTGTGAAGATGGTGCAGGGTTTTTCTTGATTGTCTTCGTGGGCTGGAACTAACTTGATGACAACTGACAACAACATGCCTTCCTTTGGAAAAAAAATGTTTAGCTCTAATTAATGTTATCATACAGTTCAATCATTCAATCATTTCAAGAAAGGTTGTGTAAGCATTCTGTAATTTGATCTCCTTATGGACCCAATGTAAACTTATTCTAATCTGTTTAATGGACATTTAAAGAAATTTGCAGTAAAAAATGCCTGTTTCTCAATGAACTTGCGGTGTTGTGGATGACCCACACAGAAAGGAAGTCAGTTGAAATACAAGAAATCATAGAGTGTTTCTTTTATTCACTCATATTGAATAGACATGAATCCCAGTTACAAATATCAGAGAAGCTTCTTGGGGGATATCCCTGTACAGCAGAGCCTGGAATGATGAGTAGAACAGCCACCAAGATCAACATCCTGAGCGATGCGTACACAGTATAAGAGATTACAGGGTACATAGTACTGATTAAAATGATTTCCCCTTGGTTGGAAGAACCCAAATGTTTTCAGTTATTCACAAAAGATTCATATCAGGTTCTAGTCTACACAGTAAACAAACAAACAAACAAACAAAACGTCTCAAAGAATTTCTACTTCAACATACCTTCGGAACCACTGTTTATGCCACCAGAAAGGAAACAGGTTGAATTGAGTTCTTAAGGCAGGAGAACGTTTATGACTCCGCAAGATCAATGGACAATTAAAACAGCCAAATCTGCCAGTTAACAGCATCAGCTTAGGGATTGGCTCCAATCTATCATTCAGTTCATTATTTTCTTTGGATTACTAATAGATCGTCAGTTATTTCAGAGGGCACCCAAATACAATAGCCATATTTATTGCCCATCAAATTGATCTCATTTTATAGCAGCCCTATATATATATAGGTTTCCAAGACTACAATTTTTACAGGAGCAGTCTCGTCTTTCTCCCAGTGAGTGGCTGATAGGTTTGAATAATTAACCTTGAGGTTAGCAATCCAAGAGTTACCTAATCACTCCACCAGATCTCATTGTCCCAGGGTGTAGCAGTTGGTAATTAAATATTTTGACTTACTGCACTGACAGACATGTTCATTTATGAAACTAAAATAAATGTTTGGAAGACTCACTTGATATGGGCATTTCTACTAATTTAATCAGAAATTAGGTTCTCATTAAGGAAATACAACATGCTTTGCTTTTATTTATTTTTTCCTTTTTATCTCCCTTCCTATGAGTAAATGTTACTTGCCCAGTACGCAGAATGGTTTAAAAATTAAGATTTAGAGTTTTAAAATAGAAAAAAAAAAGATTGGATTTCTAAATTATTTTGATGACATTTTAAAGAACAATTTATTTCTTTGAAACACATGTTCACCACTTCTATTTCAAGCCCTTTAAATGTTAACCAAAAAAGTGGAAATCAAATTGCATAAAAATGAATATCAGATATGACCACAATGAATATATGAAAGATATGGGTGAGTGATAGCAATTAAGATTTTTTTTTCCCCCCTCTTAATATTGAGGCACCTACCCTTGTTAACAGTGATGTATTTAGCTTGGTGATTTTTTTGTTGTTGTTGTTCACAAATCTTGATTTGATATTTATAACAACCTGTAGTGTTTATGACAATGTGAAATAATAATTAAAATATTCCCTTGGAGCCACTGAACATATGGTACTTTGAATCCTCTGTTGATTTCACTGTGACACTGGTTCTATTTTTTTATATGTTTTCTCAACACAGTTATTTTAGGTTTTGCTGAAGCTTCGGCAACGAGACAACCATTTAGAAGGAAAAGAAGCATCAGCTCATCTTTTATTATAGGGGATGGGCTGGGTGCTGTCATTGGTGCATGCTTTGTTCAAACTTGGAAAAAACCCCAAAACATGAAAGTTTGCTGTACTTGGAGTAATTAGGATCAGATGTCAACCTTTATGGAATATAATCAAGATGAGGAGACAAGGTCCTCACACATAACGTCTTTCATTGGCATTATTTCAGTGTGGCACATTAATTTTTAGCAATAGAAGCCAGTCCTGTGTCTTGAAGTAGAATATTTGGATTGTAAATATTGAGATTCCATTTTTAAGAGGTGATTACATATTAAACTCCACAATGTGTGCATTGAAAGCAGTATCTAAGGAGTTGGTAAATTAAATGCACTTTATTTTTTAAGCCACTGCCCATCAGAAATACAAATATCTGTTTCAGAAGTAGAATGCATTTCCAAGCAGTTACAATTGGTTAAAACATTCACATCCTTTTCCTCAATATTAAAAATTCTTATGCGATATCATTAGACTGGTATAACTTATAATGGAAAAATCAATGCCGTAAGAAAATTAAATTTTACTGATAGCCTTTAGGCAGAATGCAATGTTAAAATGCATTTTCGCTTCCCATGTGGTTCCCAGGCAAAGGAAGAAATAGAATCTGGGTTAGCTGTCTGTGAAAAACATTTTTTTGTTGTTATTTCTTTAGAAGCTGAGAGGCCAGCCTGTGAATCAAACTCTTTCCTAATGCATTTGTTCCTTGATTACTTAGTAATGTGAAAATAGCCGTTCTAATCTGATAATTTGAAAGGTCAGAAGTCTGTTCTATTCTTAAGAAAATAATTCCCTTGTCAAAATCAATGAGGAGATTCTCCCTCTTCCCAGGAAGAGGAGATAGGAGAAAGAAAATGGATTCATCTCCTGAGCAATATAGCAATGACAGCTGAACCCCTGGAGAGACAATGAGATGGGGGGAGAAGAATAGAAAAAGAATAGGGCTAGAGAGGGAGAGACTGAAACAGAAAAAGAAAATGCCACCAAGTTGCCATCTGTGCCTGAAGAAGATGTGACATTCAGGCTGCACTTGATGTGGTTTGTAATCACTGTAAGTGGCCACTTGCCCTTGTTGGCTGACAGATAGAGCAGGCATGGATTGACAATCAAGCCTTTTACTCCTTTTGTATCCATAATAAAGTCAGGCTTTATAAGAGTGATTTAAAATAAGTTGCTCTTTGCTTAATTACCAAGGGAAATGTGCACAGTTAATTTCTTGATCATAAACAAAGACACCAGTGTTTTACAATTGCTTTTTTCCTTTAGACCATGGCTAAAAAACTCATTGGCTCTCCTCATAAATTGCCGTGGCTAGGTAGATCAAATACCCCCCACTGTTTCACTTCCAAAATCAAACCTTGTACTGCCTCTTGACAATTTGCACATCATTAGATGACAAACAGTATTAATTTTCCTCAAGCTTCATAGTATTTAAAACAGTATGCCAAATTACATCGACTCTCAAAAAACTGGTCTTCATCAGAATTAAATTCTTAACACGGATGAGGATTAATATTTAAGGATGTTTGGCTCTTTTTAGTGATTTCCACACTGTCAAATAATAAGGAAAAACTTTCATTTTTCCAAATGAAGATCTCTGGTGATTAAAATAATCCAAAGGATGTTAGCCATGTTGCCTACTAACATCTAATAGCTGCCTTGTTTGACAAATAGGTTTTATGCCTTTCCTATTGGTCTCAGCTTTGTGGAGTTCCTAGCCCTTAATGTCTTTTAAAATGTTGCTTTCTGTGAAACGTATTCTCCAGAAAAACTAGGAAAGTCACTTCAACTCTTTCTATTGACAGTGTGGAGGTAATACCAAGTTTAAGAAAATAATTATTAAAAATTGGGGGATACCCTGTATGATATATATATATAGACATAGACATAGATAGACACACACATATATAGATATAGATATAAATATATGAACCACGTATATCTAGAGTTCTGCAAATTGTACACAGAACTACAGAAAACATCTTCTCTTAATAGACCATTAGTGAGTCCTTTCATTAACTTTGACAGAGAGTACATGGGTGACAACATTTAAGCTCTCCAAGACCTTTAATGGAAGTTAACTCACAGGAATAGTGGAATTCTACACTTTTCATATTTTGGAGTTGGTGGTATTGGTCGTTTCTCCTTGATTGCATCCTCATGTTAATAATAAGAAACTGAAGGCAGGAATTTAGTTGTGGTTCACACAGAGGCATCACTTTGCAATTGGATCCTGACGTTCTGCCTCACAGTGCAGTAATAGCTCCAACACAGGCTGCTCAAGGAAGCAACAATCAAGAGATTAAATAATACATTGCACGGGGTAGATATCCTCCACATGACCTCTTTACAGTGTGGAGAAACAAGGTTACCTTGAGGACTAAGGAACGGCTGACTCAGGCCATGATATTTTCAATTGTCTCCTGTGCATGTGAAAGTTGAACACTGAATAAGGAAGATCAAAGAAGACTTGATGAATTTGAATTACAGCGTTGGTGAAGAATATCGAAAGCACCATGGGCTTCCAAAAGAAGAAACATCTGTCTTAGGAGAAGTGCAGCTAGAATGTCACCTGGAGGCAAGGGCAGCACGACTTCATTTCACATCCTTGGGACATGTTGTAAGGAGAGGCAAGGACACCATACTTGGTAAAGTAGAGGGACAGTGGAAAAGAAGAAGGCCTTAGACAAGGTGGATCAACACAATGGCCACAACAGTGGGCTCACACCTAGGAGCAATTGTGAGGATAACCCAGGACTGGACAATGTTTTGCTTTGCTGTTCATAGGGCTAGCCTACTCAGAGGGCACCCAACAGCAACAAGAACCACCTGTTGCTTCATTTGTGTATAACCAACCAGCACTGGAAGTTCTTCTAAATCCCTTACACAATCATTAAAGAGACAAATCGCCCAGTATACTTAATGAACATGTCTGCTTATCTCTGTGCATCTCTACCATCTCACTATCATAGATATCCAGGGCATTGCCTTGCCTCTTGGGAAAAGCCTTGGCTTTCTACTTCTGTAAAGAGTTTAAATCTCAGAAGCCCCCAAAGGCAGGTCTACTCCATCCTATGGGGTTGCTACGAGTCAGAATTGACCCAAATGGCACAGAAGCAGGTTTTGTTTGTTTGTTTGTTTTAGCCTTCCTTCTAACTGCAGCAAGATATTTATAAAATCAAATGATTTGTTACTAGATGGTGCTCAGGTCCTGGTTACATTTCAGTCGACAAGGTGGTGATTGTTTTCCTGACAGAAATAAACAGTAGTCTGTGGATTACTTCGTTTGCAGTAGATACACTCTGAAGTTTTCAATATAAGTCCTCCAGAACGAAGTCATCCCAAAACAGGCCAACCTGTGACACAGCCTAAGCTGCATCAAAGAGGAGAACTCTGTGGATGGACAGCTGTCACCTTAGTCCTGAAGAGCCCATCATCTTGAGACCAGAAGTGATGCTTTCTATGAGATACATTGTTGAGCATCTTCCTGGCAGAATTCAGTATGTTTGCTTGAGTCCTAGTGGACAGTTGAGTACCTAAAAGGATAGTCAGTGGCATTCGGTCTTGAGATTTATTTCTTATTCTAGAGTAATGGACAACCACAAATATTTTCTTCTGCATTGTTAAGAAAAGCTCTTCTTCCATCACCCAAGTGTTCACAGCTTTATACTCTGGCTACTTCGTGATTTGCTTTGTGATTAGCATCTTATATCACTGGTTTGGGTCTTGAAAACAGCATGCTTCCCCCCAATATACTTCACAGGACTGAGTTTAGAGTTGGTTAAACCACTTTCTTCATTGTGTGGTACTGAAGCAATTTGTCCAGAAAACAATTGCCCGCTCGAGGTTTGTTTCACTATACTGTACTTTGTGTTTTAAACAACTCTCCTTTCCCTCCAGGAACAATACTGCTAAAGAAGGACCTATAAATTGTCAGCCCTTGTGGACTTACAGTAGCACAGTCATTTAGACTTACTGGCCTGACAGTCATTTTGAATGTTTCACAGTGGTAAAACATTCAGCACACTTCGGTACCCTACTGGGCCCTTGAGTCGGGAAGAGTTAATAGTTTTCTGCAAATATTGAACTTTATTGTATACTTGCTCTTGCAGCACACATACTGAGAAAATATTGTGGGTTTCATTTTGTAAAAATTTTAAGGATAGCTTTAGATATACTCTAGAGGGAACACCCAGCAATTGAAAGCCTTATATGAGGATCATACATTGTGCATACATAGTTTCACAGTCATATTCCAGTTTTATGGGCACTTTATAGATAAGAGAGCTGAGGCTTACAAAAACTGTAACTTTCCGTGTTCACTGATCCAGTAAGTGGAAAAAACAGAATTTGACTCTAGAGCTCTCTCCTCCCAGAAGTTGATTTTCTTGCTCTGTCCTGGTTGCAATTGTTAGGAGCCTGCCAGTCAGGTCTTACTCATATCGACCCTGTGTAAAACAGCAAAGTACCACCCAGTTCTGTGCCAACCTCACAATTGTTTTTGTCGCTGAGCCCGTTGTTGCAGTCACCGGGTCATCCATCTCATTCCCGGTCTTCTTCTGCCCTGCCTTTCCAGTTTACAAACAGAACGTCTTGCTCCAGGCACTGGACCTCCCTGAGCATATATTCAAAGTACGCGAGATGAAGTCTTGCCATGCTTGCCTCTAAGGATCATTCCTGCTTTCTGTTCTCATTGAGTTTAATCTTGGAAACCCGCAGGGGCAATTAATTCTACCCTGTTTGAAAGGGTTGCTGTGTGTCAGCACTGACTTAATGGCAACGAGTTTGGTTTGGTTTTGGTTGGCTTTAGTGGTTGGTGCATGCAATTGAATAATAGTGTTGATTGGGTTTTCTTGTATTTGAATAGACGTTATCCTATCCTATCTGTATCCTATCAGATTACACTTCGAGAGATCTTCAAATGTCCAGTTTGATAGTTACTAGAAAGCTTCTTTTGATTGTGGCCTTCCCGGCATAGTCAACCATATGATTTGCTGATTCAAATTGGCAGATACCAGTCCATTTCATCTCACTAATATCTAGATTATCGACCTGTATGTGTTCGATTTCACTTTTAATGACTTTCGTTTTTCTTAAAGTTTTAGTTTGTACGTTTCAAGTTCCATTTATTGAGAGATGTTTGCAGCAGTTTCTTTTCATTTTGAGTTCTGCCCCATCTGCAAGAGAAGGCCCTGCAGGCTCTTCTTCATTCGCACCATCGTGGGTGACTCTGCATTGAGAAAGCAGTGCTTCCTCAATCATGCTTTGAGTGCCTTCTCACATGAGGGGCTCATCTTCTGGTACTATCTCTGACAAGATTATGTTGCTATTGATGAGGTTTTCAGTAAATGACAATGTTTAGATGCGACCCATAAAGTTTTCATTGGCTGATTCCTCCAAAGCATACAGCCTGCTCTTTCTGTGTAGTCTGATCTTATTCTGAAAATTCTGCTGAAACCTGCTTATTCTGGGTTTCCATGCTGGTATTTGAAAAACCAGTGACACAGGCTTCAACATTACAGCAACACGCAAATGACCATAGTGTGACAAACTGACAGATATGTCGTGGCGCTGTCTTGGAGCGACGGGAAATGAACAGTGCACTAATGAATCCTGATGGCAATCTGGAGCCTAACTGTGCCATTCTCCTCGAATGATGAAAAAGGACGATAGTGACCCAGATATTTAGAAGATATTAGTGTACTGAAAATATGCACAATGCAAGTATAAGAAACAATAGTAGTGGTTTTTAATGAACTGCACGAGGCATAGTTTCCATATCGTGAATTTTCTAAATTAAGTTTAAGTATATGGATAGCCAAATATGGCCTGTTGATACCTTAATTTAAGAAAAATCAAATTTAAAACTGCTTGTGTCACGAATGATACACATTTTAACAATATTGTACATGAGGTTTTTTAAATAACAAAATATTGCATGTTATTTAAAATGACATAAATAGGAGCAAGATTCTACACTGCATCAGATTAGTCATAAAGTATATGAACAAGGATGTCATGATACCTGTTTGCATGACCTTCTGATACAATCTGCTATCTTTTGTTTGTGGTTTGTGGTAGAGAGTCCTTGTGTGTATGCACGCACGTGTTTTTATAGTTTCAAGCTGTTATCTGAATTTATCTTTACACATTTTATATTATACAAATATTTTTTCATCCTTCTCCCTAACCCCAACTCTGTTTATCTGTCTTTGCAGTATCTTTTTATAGTGATCCAGTCACCTTTTAAAAAGATTGAGGGAGTGTACTGTCGAAATATTCTAATTTCAATTTAACATTTTAAGTTCATAATAATTTTGTAGGAGCCCCTATGGTATATATAGTGTGTTTAATGTTGAACTTCTAAGGTCATTAGACCAGACTCAGTTGCTTCTCCATGGGAGAAAGATGAAGCTGGTTCTGTGGAGCTCACAGCCCCAGAAAATCTCTGGTGGCAGCCCTGCTCTGCTCTATAGGGCCTCTATGAGTCAGAATCAACTTCAAATCCATGGGTTATAATCACTATGTCCTTTAAGCTTCTACTTTTTTACATTAATCACATGGAGAATTCAAGTTTGGATAAATGGAGACGGCTCAGGTATTTTTGTTCAACAGGAAGAACTGAGAACTATTCTTGGAAATGTTAGTTTATCACAGTAGGTGGATATTGGTAACAATTGATACAATGTCAAGTGGCATGTAAGGAGGAGAGCTCAATGAAAGTGAACCCCAGACTTTTCCATCAGTTTTGGGGTTTAAAAATTCAGGAGATAAATAATTTGTCTTAGCACCTTATATTTCAACAAATATGCATTGTAATGTGAAAGTTTTCTCCTTAGCATATGATGAGAATTAGCTTGATGTGTGCCTATTATATATATATATATAAAATTTTGATCTGCATAGAGATTATTTTCATAAGAAAAATACTAGCTGGCATTTAGTTTTATCCATTCAGAAAATTCAGTTAATATGTTGCACATCTTTCTACTTTTCCAGGTTTTTTTTTAAACATTGTGTATTATTTTTGCCGTTTAAAAAAATCATTTTATTGGGGGCTCGTACAACTCTTATCACAATGCATCCATCCATCCATTGTGTTAAGCACATTTGCTCATTTGTTGCCATCATCATTCTCAAAACATTTGCTTTCTACTGGAGCCCTTGGTATCAGCTCCTCATTTTACCCCTCCCTCATGAACCCTTGATAATTTATAAATTATTATTATTTTGCATGTCTTACACTGTCCAAGGTCTCCCTTCAACCACTTTTCTGTTGTCCATCCCCCAGGAAGGGGGTTATATGTAGATCCTTGTAATCAGTTCCCCCTTTCCAACCCACCTTTCCTCCACCCTCCTGGTATCACCACTCTCACCAATTGTCCTGAGGGGTTCATCTGTCCTGGATTCCCTGTGTTTCCAGTTCCTATCTGTACCAGTGTACATCCTTTGTTTTGGTCAGATTTGTAAAGTAGAATTGGGATCATGATGGGGGTGGGGGGGAGCATTTAGGAACTAGAGGAAAGTTGTATGTTTCATCGTTACTACACTGCACCCTCTCTGGCTCATCTCCTCCCCATGACCCTTCTGTAAGGGGATGTCCAGTTGCCTACAGATGGGCTTTGGGTCTCCACTCTGCACTCCCCCTTATTTACAATGAGATGATTTTTGGTTCTGATGATGCCTGATACCTGATCCCTTCGACATCTCGTGATCGCACAAACTGGTGTGCTTCTTCCATGTGGGCTTTGTTGCTTCTGAGCTAGATGGCCGCTTGTTTACCTTCAAACCCCTAATAAAACTATTAAAAATAAATAAATAAATAAATTTCATTATCAGCAAAAAAAAAAAAAAAAGACCCCAGATGCTATATCTTTTGATAGCCAGGTACTATCAGCTTTCATCTTCACAGTGAAAGAGGGACCAGACTTCAACTCAGTGCTCCAAGATGTATTTTTGGTTTTTAAAGTATGCTTCTCTAGTTTTCTGACATTAGTATTCTATGTTCTGTGCAAGACCCACATAGTTAAAATGGCCTTTCTTGTAAAATATCTCCCAATTCTCTTATAAAGACCCTTTAACTTTTCCTTTTCATGTTTTGTCTTTATTTGGGGTGACTTTTCTTTTCTGTGTTATAAAGTTCTTGAGGACAGGGAGTCTTACCTTTTTGTCATTGTTCCCTTCCCAGCATATAGAACCATCTTGCATGCAAAGTAAGCAAAACCATGTTTGATGAATTCATTCACTGATGGTATATGGTCAGTGCTATTACATACTGCTGTTGTTTGAGATAACATTAAAAAACCACCTGTGTAGTTAGTTCATATACATAGTGAAAGTTCTTAGACATTTAAGTATACATTTTTCTTCTTTTTTTATCATTTTATTAGGGGCTCATACAACTCTTATCACAATTTATACATACATCAATTGTGTAAAGCACATTTGTACATTCATTGCCCTCATCATTCTCAAAACATTTGCTCTCCACTTAAGCCCCTGGCATCAGCTCCTCATTTTCCCCCTCTCTCCCCGCTCCCCCCTCCCTCATGAACCCTTGATAATTTATAAATTATTATTATGTCATATCTTGCCCTGTCCAACATCTCCCTTCACCCACTTTTCTGTTGTCCGTCCCCAGGGAGGAGGTCACATGTAGATCCTTGAAATCGGTTCCCCCTTTCCAATCCACCCTCCCTCTACCCTCCCAGTATTGCCACTCACACCACTGGTCCTGAAGGGATCATCTGCCCTGGATTCCCTGTATTTCCAGTTCCTATCTGTACCAGTGTACATCCTCTGGTCTAGCCAGATTTGTAAGGTAGAATTGGGATCATGATAATGGGGGAGGAGGAAGCATTTAGGAACTAGAGGAAAGTTGTATGTTTCATTGGTGCTACATCGCACCCTGACTGGCTTGTCTCCTCCCCAAGACCCTTCTGTAAGTGGATGTCCAGTGCCCTACAAATGGGCTTTGGGTCTCCACTCCGCACTCCCCCCGCCCACCTCATTCACTATGATAAGATTTCTTGTTCTGATGTTGCCTTATCCCTGATCCCTTCAACACCTTGTGATTGCACAGGCTGTTGTGCTTCTTCCATGTGGGCTTTGTTGCTTCTGAATATACATTTTTGTTGTAGTAAAAAGCATACTTATCGAACACTTCTTCTATAAAGAATATTATGGGGAAAAAAGAATACTATGCCAAGATTTATAAGAAAAGACATGAAGGTGATATGTGCCCTCTTTTCTAAGCACAAGCTAAGCTTTTGTAAGCTTTTTTCCTAAGCATATCAAGCCCAAACAGAAATATGTACAATGCTAGAGTGTTGGTGGCAGAGTGGGCTACATGATCGGCTCAGAAACCAATAGTTTGAAGCCACCAGCTGCTCCAAGGGAGAAGGACCAGACTTGATGCTCTGACTCGGAACCTCCTAGTTGGCAGAGAGATACTCGACATGACCGATGCCGTAAAGAGGCTCCAATGAGTGGCCACAGTGTTCTTGTGGAGGAGTTATTGCAGCAGTGTGTCTTTCTTCTTCATTCTTCAGCATTATTTTTGAACGTGCCTTTATGTGCTGGGCACTACAGATGCAATGATGAGCAATATTCCCATCTCTACCTTCAAAGTTCTTAGAGTCTAGAGAAGGTGGCGATAAAATTACGTGTGAAATATAAGTATGTGCACAAGCCATTCTGGTACATGGTACTACAGGCCATATTAGCGATACCCCACATCAAGCAAACAAACTCCCTGCCATCCAATTGTGAACTCCTAGTGAACAGAGTAGACCTGCCCCTGTGCATTTCGGAGCATGTCACTCCTGCCAGGAATAGAAAGCCCATCTCTGTTCTGCAGGGCTGCTGGTGGCTTTAAACCATGGCTCTTGCGATTACGAGCCCCATGGACCTCAGAAAAGACCTATTCAAAGCACGGCAGTAGGAATATCAAATTAATAACACTGAAACTGTTATATGACTTAGGTAGTTCACCATGTTGAAAAAAAAGTCTTTCTTTTCAAAACCTGCCTGGGAATATTGCATTATCTATGTAATTCTAGTTCATTTAAGATTAAAACTCCAAAAAAGTAATTTAACTACAAAAATGTTATATGATAAAGTTTTAAATGAGCTTATAATTATCACCTTGAAAGAATAATTATGTTTGTGGTTCGACCTGACAACTTTTGAAGATTAAGAAAAAGCAGGCTACTGTGAGAATGTGATAGTGAATTTTATAACCAAGGCAGTCATCATAGTTATGTATTAACATACACGTTGAATATATTTGCAAAAGATTTGCATCGCAGCTACTGAAAGTAAAAGGCTGTCTACAGACAGACATGCCCATACATATGAACAACAGAATTAATAACTTAGGTCAAAGAGCACATGTGAGAGTGACTTAATAAAATAATAATAAAATAATCAGAAAACCAGAAATCTAGAAAGGGAGAAAGAGCAGGCATGTTAACCAGGGTTATTGGCAGAGTTATTAAAAAGTAAGCACCATTTTGGCTGTGAACCTCGTGGAAATAAGAACAAAGAATAATTCTGACCACATTCAAAGGGCATGCTGGCTTGTCTTAATCCTGGAGTGGACTCTATTGCATTAATTTAAGTTGTGATAGCTGAAATTTGGAACTATATACAGTCATGATTTGCTCAAGAGAGTGGATAGTCAAATATCTAATGCTCAATGTATGTATAAAAATGAGATTGTGCTATTTTTGGTGAATAGAGGAGACAAATGTTTTTGGAAAGCAATGACTACTTAGAGTCTGCACTTCCAGTGTTAGACATAGAATAGTAGTTTTTGTATACATCCTCCCTTGGCTTAATATAGACTTGGAGGCCAACTCATGGATATCAAAGGAAGACAGCAAGAGCTACAGGTTTCCACTCAGCTCAATCAAGTTAGAAAACAAGCAATGCTTTTTTACCAAAGCAATAATAAAACATGAAGATGTGTATATTTGTTAATGCATATTTTTATCTAAAAACCTTTGAAAGCTATTTTAATATTGCAGCCAAGATGAATTCATATTTAGAAAAATAGAGATTGATGTGGCTTTTATTCTAAAATTTTCCTAGTTATAAAGTGAAATGCAAACATAAATGAGGGTGCTTTAGCTCTTAGAGACACTCAATTCACTGGGAGGGAAACAGCATGCAGGTTCCTCTAATACTACTGGATAAATGCTGGGGGAGACAAAAGCAAACATACAAGGGGACCCAGGGACAGGGTAATTATCCCTGGAGGCTGGCCCAGGGTGGAAAGGGAAGTTCCACAGAAAGCTTTGTTAGAGAAATAGAAACCATGTATTGAGCCATATGTGTTGAGTGGGATTTATCTGTGTAAGAATAGGAGGAACCTTTTCAACAATAAACACCCAAAACAACCAATCCTCCTACCATAGAACACAGAGTGGATTCTGACTCACAACCATCCTATAATACAGTTTCTGGAATTCTGTATGGGAGCAGGTAACCTCATATTTCTTCAGTAGAAGCACTGGTGAGTGTGAACCAGTGGCTAGCAGTTGCTTCCAACACTTACCTGACAGCATTACCAGGGTTTCTTTAGTACTGTTACTCTCCCTGTGGGAGTAAGAAGGAATGAATTTGAGTCCTCTCCACTTAACATTCACAAGCAATTATTGGTGGATACCTTACTGTGAAAGTTATGGTAAAACTTCCTGAAGATGGTATGAAATTATGTTCATGGCTGTAGGGTAAATGAGGAGTTCTTGAATAAAACACAAAAACGCACAAGCCATACAGAGTAAGTGTAACTACTTTCATGTTAAGAATTTCAATTGAGAAAGAGCATCATGATAGCATTGAAAAGGAAAGGTCCTGAGTGAGAAAGCACACAGGTGCGAGGTTATGAACTAATAGAGGAAGGACTCTAGAAATAAAAATACAGCAGTCCACCAGAGGGAGAAATAAACAGTAACTCTTGAACAGGCATTACACAGAAGAGGAAATTCAGTTCCTCAATTATTATATTACAAGGGAGCCAACCGTTCTGCATCTTATCCACAACAGTATGACACATGCATGCATACAAAATAGAATAAGTCCCTTCCAAGAGCTTCTCAGAACGTAAAGAAATTGGGTATTATCACACCCTGTATAGGTGAATGAAAATGAGTACTTTCATTTTGGAAAGTAACCTTGAATCTGCATCTTCTAGCCAGTTTACCGGTATTCTAAAGAAGCTTCTTTTAAAGTGTCATAGTAGGTATATGAAAATGTTCACAAACAGGATTCTAAAAACATGGCAATAACACAGATGCTCACACAAGTTGGATTGCCAAATTGACAAATAATATTGAGCAATGAAAGTGCAATTCTGTGACCCTTAATTCTAATATAATATTGAATAACATGTAAAGCACACAAAATACATAAATCTGTTTTATTTTTCATGTATATACAACTCAGAAACAGCCAAAACTAAACTATATATTTAGGATCCCTAATAAGAGACAAAATTAGGCCAGGAAGGAAGAGGATGATTAAAACAAAGGTCAAGAACACTTTGTTCTAATAACCTGGAACTCTTTGATACTCACCTTCCTGACAAGACCTCTGAAGACAAAATGGATGCATAAGCAATGTGGTGTAGAAAGTGGATGGTGCCCGGCTATCAAAATATGTAGCATCTGGGGTCTTAAAGGCTTTAAGTTAAACAAGCATCCATCTAGCAGGGAAGCAAATAAGCCCACATGGAAAAAGCACAACAGCCTGTGTGATCATGAGGTGTCGACGAGATCAGGTTTCAGGTATCAAAAGATGTAAAACAAACAATTATATCGATGTGGAACAGGGGGGTTAAAGTGGAGCCCCAGAGCCCATCTGTAGAAAATTGGGTATACCCCAACAGGAGGTTACAAGGAAGGGATGATTCAACCAGGGTGCAGTATAGCACCTATGAAACACGAATCATTCCTCTAGTTCCTGGATGCTTCCTGCACCCCATTACCATGACCCAGTTATATTTTACAAATCGGGGTAGACAAGAGTACACACATTGGTACTTATAAGAGTTTTTGACACATGGAATTCAGGACAGATAAAACCCTCAAGAACAGTAGTGGAAGTAAAGATACCATGAAGTTAGAGGGATGGTGGGGACATCGTGGGGGAGGGAAGGGGGAGAGAAAGGGAACCCATCACAAGTGGATATATAGCCCACCCCCAGGGGGATGAGTAAAAGAAATGTGGGTGAATGGAGACCACAGAGAGTGCAAGACATGAAAAAGCTACAATAATATATATTTGATCAAGGTCACATGTGGGAGGGTGGGGGAGGGAGGGGGAAAAAGAGGAGCTGATACCAAGGGTTCAAGTAGAAAGAAAGTGTTTTGGAAATGTTGATGGCACCATATGTACAAGTGTGCTTAATGCAATTAAATGATGGATTGTTATGATTTGTAAGAGCCCCAAATAAAATGATTAATAAAACAAAAAAACAAAGGTCGAATTAGTGATTCCCACCAGGAGGACAGAGGAGTTTGCTTGTTTAGCTATATTACATATATTTTACATATATTTATATGCATGTGAATGGTGTACTTCTTGAATGTTTCTTTAACAAGGAAATATGATATGGAAAACATTAACTAAAGCTAACAATGGAATAAAGAGAATCAGGGCTAATAGTTAAACAGCGTTGATAAAAAAAAACCCTCTATGGTGGTCCCAAACCCAAACTTAAACTCTATGTCATTGAATCAATTCTGACTCATAGTGATCCTGTAGGACAGAGTGGATCTGTCCCTGTGGGGTTCTGAGGCTGTTAACGCTTCATAGGAATAGAAAATCTTAGCTTTCTCCCTCTGTGTAGGTAGGCATTCACAAGCACCTAGTAGCCACAACAGCGGATTTAGCATATCTCTGATTGTGAAGATAACTTGGGACTCTCAACTCCCCATTTTCTTGGACATGAATGGGATTGCCATGAATTGGAATTGACCAGTAGCTGACAGCATCGTCATTGAGACACCCAATGTGAAGTACTTCAAATGGAGAGGGAGATTTAATTCTGGGAATTGAATAGTATTGAACATCTCACTTGAAATGAGTCGAGAGTAAATGGTGGATGCAGAGAGTGGTGAGCTGGGAAGCAGAAAAGGTGTGGAATCTTGATGGATCTATTTCTGCTGCTCTGCTTTTGGAGCTCCTGGAAAGACGGGATCAGAAGCCCTAGTGGCAAAAAGCTTAAGAGTTGGACTGTGATCAGCGAAGTCAGTCTTTCAAAACCACCTGCCACTCTGCAGGAGAAAGACAGGGTTTTCTTCTTATAAAGAGTTACATTCTTGGAAACTCACAGGGGTGGTTCTATCTTATCCTACAGGTTCACTGTGAGTTGGCATCCACTCCAGGGCAGTGAGTTTTGGTTTTGGTTTGGAGAAGCTGGAAAAGGGAATGTTTCTTCTCAGCTTGCCTGAGTCTGAAATGACTCCTCTGGCCCAGCTCTCACTCTCGCCTTTGTGGACATATTTAGAAAAGGAACTGAATCCACTTATAAAGGATTTAGAACGAGAAGCAGACAAGCTCCTTTCTTTCTTCTGGCTTCTGTTCACCTGCCCTAGCGACTCCTACTGCCAACATGTTGCAGGAAGTCAGCTATCATGGAGCCTGGGAAGTGTAATCTACTGCCTGGCAGCTCCAGCATATTAAAATAGCATTTAAAAGAGTGAGAACCACAGGTAAGCATCTGAGTCAGATGAACAGCAGAGATTTCAAAGTCCACAGACTGCAGAATATGCCTGCTGTGTTAAAGATAGTCTTATAGATCTCATTTACAAAGGACCTAGCTCTTCTTATAAAGAATACAATGTTAAGAAATACTGTTAAGGCCAATGTTATTTTATATTTAAATAGTCACATCACTCAATGAATAGAATACTACATTTGCTTCAAAAAGAGGTTTGTTTAACAAAATAAGTGTTTAAAAGCAAACTATCGTATCTTTATAATCTTTTAGAAAGCAAACTTCTGTATCCCTTTATGCCAAATTTTAAAGGTCAACGAACTAACAATAACAACCTTTAAGTGACAAGTTTTAGATCATTAAGTACAGTTTTGGAGATTGAATTCTACATTAAAATACATATTTGGGAAAGGAAAAGGATGTATTTCTTAAAACGTTATGATTATGATCATATGAAATAGCTTAAATTAGAAGTGGGAAATATTCAAGCTACATAGCCTTATGTTGTTTTGGTTAGGTGCCTTCACGTCCAGAGCAGTAGTGACCCTATGTACCACAGTATGAGACACTGCCTTTCATGGGCCATCTTCATAGATGTCCTTATTTTATGGCTTCTCAGTGCACACACACTGTGTCTACCTATCTTGTAGAGGACCTTCCTCTTTTTTGCTGTCCCCAAGCATGATGTCCTCCTCCAGCAACTGGTCTCTCCTGATAACATGTCCTATAAACATGAGAGAAAGTCTCACCAACCTTGCTTTTAAGGGGCACTCTGGCTGTACTTTTTCCAAGACAGATTTGCTTGTTCTTTTGGAAGTCCATGATACCTTTAATATTCTTCTCCAACACCATAGTTCAACTGTATGCATTTTTCTTTGGTCTTTTTAATTCAGCGTCCAACTTTTACATGCAAATGAGGTTTATTGAAAATACCATAGCTTGAGTCAGGCAAACCGGAGTCCTCAAAGAAACCTTCTCGGTTTACAATACTTTAAGAGGTCTTGTGCAGATTTACCCAATGAAATTGAATGGTTGATTTTTTTGATAGCTAATTCCATGAGCATCAATTCTGTATCCAAGTAAGATGAAATCCTTACCAATTTTCTACCAGAAAAATATGCCCTATGATTCTAGGGTCGGGATACCTTTCTGCTTTTGACCTAAAACTCATGACCTTTAGTGACATTTCCTCTAAGAACCTGATTTATATTATAATTTATAAAATTAGTTGTCAGAATGGCCTAGGAATGAACAATATTTAATTCCTTTGTATGTAGGGCTACTTTGAGTTGGAATTGACTCCATAGCACCTAAAAATGAAGTTTTGTTAATTTTATGAAGCACATTACATATGTTTCAGGGATACGTCACAAAATATTGGTATAAACTCAGAGAAAGGTTCTTAAACAAAATGATCAAAATATGGAGCTGTTGTTTCTCTAATTACCTCCAAGTAGGTCTACTCACTTCTGAAACTGTGTTCCATCACTTTATCCCTTTCCTGAAGAATTCTGAAATTTCCAATTTATACCACATCCAAATACCAGTGGTGGTATTCTTAAAAGATTCAAATTGTGTTGCTTTGGGAATGTTCTTGGACTGTGGAAACAATGTAGTCTGAAGTGGTAGGATAAGTGTAGGAAGGATGGTGAGCTTATCCCATAGGATGACCATGTACATTGTCACAGTAGGAAATTAAAAGCTGTTGGCATAACTTTCCTGGTAATTAATTAATTACTAGATAGATAATTTATTATCAGGTAGATAATTAATTAAGATTATTCCTTTAGGATTCCTCAGAAGACTTACTATAACTTTCTGAGCTGATCTCTGTCCTGAATTTACCAGGCCCAGCAGGTCCCATAAGAAGTTACTGTTTGATCAGCCTTTTACTTTGGAGACCCTGATGGGACGAAGACCTGTGTAACCATCCCCTGATTACAGCGACTTCATCACAGTGGTTTTGAACAAGCCCCTGAATGTATGAACTGTAGCCCTGGTAGCAGTACTTCTTTACTTATCGTCATATATGATGTAGGAAGATAATTACCCACGATTCCAAAAATGTTTTAGGCTCTTGGCATTTTGTTACTTTGTGTTTTAAATGCATGCATAAGTTAAGAGGTCACTGACTTTGAATGTATCTCTGCCCTTTCCTTAGCAAACCACACTCAGATAAAATACACTGTCCTCAATGCGCTTCTCTTATTTCTCACTGTGACCGTAACTAGAGATTTTGCAACAACAACTAGAAAACATTTTCAGAGTACTTATGAGCAGAGGGGAATTGGAAGATGCTCCACCCTCCTGTTGAATTAATTTTTGTGACATGTGTATGCAGTCCTTCTTCATAGGCGTACTTTACTTGCTGCCTTTCTCTGAGGCTGTGAACATTGTCACAGCCGTGTCTTGCTCTAAGTGACCCTAGATTGTTTTCATTTAGGGATGTCACCACATGGATTCCGAGAAGCAGCGCACTAGTCTGCACAGACAGTAAGAACGTTTGGTAAGGTTACTTATCTCTCCAGACAGTCCATCCTTGTTAGGGTTTCTGTGTATGGATGACTAACCAGATGGTGTGAAAGGATTCATAATGAGATCAAACATTAATTAAAGAAGAGATAATGGAATGCGTTTAACTTCTTCGTTAATATTCTCAGACATCATGTTTTTCCAATTACTGTATGCTCTTTTCCTTTACTGATAAATGTAATAATTATTGTTTCTTTGACAAAGAAAAAAATGACACTAATGAAAATGGCATTGTTAATAATAGTAATTAATTACTGTAACACTTGAGAAAATATGTATACATTTAGTATGTTACAGGCCTTTCACATCTTATGGGACCAGACCTAGTGCTTGATAAGTGGAGGATGCTTTACAGGTAGAGAGACATGTTTTTAGATCATTTAAACACAGTTGTTTATGTCATGGAGGAGAAAATAAGGGGCACAAAGTTAGACGATTGACCAAGGTCACAAAGCAAAACGTGGAACTGTATTTTATTTTTTGCTTCTCTGTCCCTTTCTCTTTGCACTGAAGCCTATAGCTTCAGGAGCCTGGAATACAGCTTTGCTGTTGGCAGAGCTATAGTTTTACACATAGATTCACTTAACAAATATTTATTTATTGAATGACTACTGTGCTATATAGTATTCTTGGATGGAATATAGAGGTTAGATACAAATAATCATGTTCAATTTAGACAAGTAGCAGTGGATAAACAACACAAATTAAATTCTCTAACAATGATAATAAAAAATTAATAGGACATCCTAGAAGAAAACTAAGATTTCGTCCTGGTCAAAAGTGTTATTATAATCCCTACTGTTTGTTAAATGTATTAAATAAGTGTTTCACCTATTTTATTTTTAACTTGTATAACAGATAAGTGAACGCTGTTATTTCCATGGAAGTTTAAAAAATCAATAACTTGCTGAACATGAGCATACAGATTAAGTATGAAATGTGAATTTTAACTATGTGTCTGTTTAAATAGAAAACCTAGATACTAACCCACATATCCAGCCAATTTGTGCGGGGGTAGTGGTAGGAAACTATTACTTCTTTATAGTTCTAGTACTGGAGATGAACAGAAAAAAGAGGTGGTGGAGAGGAAGGACAACCCTCCGCTCACTAGGCAATGCTCACATTTACATTCTCTCTGAATGGGATCTCTTCCCACACTTCAGCTCTCCACACAGCAACCATCCTTCCTCCTGGGTAAAGAAGCTGGGGGGTCAGGGTCCTTCTGGCCCAATAGAACTTTCTCTAGCAAGGAGATTGTTCTGTAACTCTGCTCTCAGATATGATGACCACAGGCTAGAAGTGGCTTTTGAGCATTTGCATATTCAAGTACTCGTGTGATTTATTAACTGAATTTCCAATTTAATTTAACATAAATTAATAGATTTAAATGCAATTTAAATTCAAATAGCCTTGGAAATAGGTGCAATGATATTTAGGATCTGAATTTTTAATTTTAGTTAATTTAAAATTTAGTGAAATCACCATGTTTTGGCTAGTGCCAGCATAGTAACTAATACACAAAGAAGTCCACCCTCCCACCCCACCCCCCCACCCCCCGCAAAACAAAACAAAACCCTGGAAAAAAGCTCCACTGGGCAGAGCTCTCATAGTACACATTTTTCCTGTTAGGGGAGCATCTAAGCCACTCTCTCTGAGTTCGTGTACCCAGTGGCGTCACCTGGGAAGGTTCTCTCTGGTTGCATGAATTTTCTCATAAAAGCAGTTTCACTCGAACCTCATTCTTTGTGATAGCTGATTTAAGAGAACAGCGTGTGCCTGTAACATTTAGTTTCCTGCTCGGGGAAAAATGCCACAGACACTGTTGTGATGTTGAACACAGCTTACAAGGAGAGCCCTATGGGAAAAACAAGTGTATGGGTGGTTTTCGTGTTTCAAAAAAGGTGAAATGTCAATTGATGGCAATCCTCCTCTGGATGTCCGTCAACTTCCTGAAAGGATGAAAATATTGACAAATTGTGCTTGAGGCCCAACGATGGCCCATTACAGAGAAGGGGAAGTTATCTGGACTATCCTGGAGCATGGGTCAGCGGGTTTCAACAGACAATTGGGTAAGGAGAAGGGTCACTGGGAGATTTGTGCCTCAGGTTCTGACTGACCAGAAAACAGAAGAAAGTGCATAGAGTGGAAACATGCCGTGCTCTCAAAGAACAGGTCCAAAGAGGCCCAGACTTTTCCTGCCAGTCATTACTGGTGAGGGAACCTGGTGCTATTCTTAAAATCCCAAAAGCAAACATCGTCACCTCTCCCCAGAAAAGCTTGGCAGGTGAAATAAAAGATTAAGACGCTTATTTTTTTGTTTGTTTGTTTTTTGATGTGAGAAGCATAGTGCATTTGGAGTTCATTCCACCAGGTCACACTTTTAATCAAACTTTCTATTTAGAGGTGTTTTTGTTTTTGTTTTTTTCCTCTTCCTCCCCGCCCCCCCACCGAAGTGCGTACCGCACGGACCGCCATCCATCTTTAGAGGTTCTGAAAAGACTGGGTAACAGTGTGTAACAAAAAATGCCTGATTTGTGGCTGATGGGGGACTAATTTTGCCACCATGACAATGCACCTGCTCACGCAACCATCTCAGGGTGCCAGTTTTTGGCAGCATGCACCTTACTCACCTGACCTCGCACCATGTGACTTGTTTTTGTTTTTCCGTGAATGAAGAGGGACAAGAAAGGACAGCTATTTGACAACATAGAAGAGGTGAAGAAAAAAACGAGGGAGGTGCTATCAACCATCCAAACAGAGGAGTTTGAAATATATTTTCAAGAACAGAATCACAGATTTGACAAATGCATTAAGTGTAATGGAGAATACTTTGAAGGTGATAAAGTTGTTTTGTAAAAAAAATTAAATATAAGCTTTGTGGGGGAAAAAAATCCAATGTTTTTTTGAGGACCCCCAAGTACACGTACACCACAAGTTCATACAGACTTGAGATCTGCATGGATTTTAGAGGATCTTATTTTAGAATGTAAAGTTTTTGCTTATGTGCAATTATCTTATGGTAAATGTTTTAAGATCATCTCTTCGATGGAGATTAACATTCTTAGGTCTCACGTTACTGTGCCTTCTAAAAAACATTTTTTGCAACAGTATTATATATATTATTTTTTACTATGATAATGTAAACTAAACCTTGTTACTAAGAACTTGGATGTAGAAGCCTCCACAGGGAAGTTAACATATAAGATGGAAAGGACATTTTCCCTAGTTTGACAGATGTGTTGCTGTCGGGGGTTTTGCGTGGATTCCCTCGTACTTTGTGTTGAACATAATGAAACAATGCGCAGAATGGGCCAATTTCACGATCATTTCTGTTTGAGTCCATTGTTGCAGCCACTCTATCAATCCTGTCCCATTGAAGACATCCGTGCATGTCACCACCACTTAACTAACCATGATGTCCTTCTCTAGGAAAAGTCTCTGTTATCATCTCCAAAATATGTGGTTCTAAACCACACAGTATTCACTTGTTCTATTTGCAGAATTGCCTCTTGATCCATGTATAGATTCCATAGAGGCACAAGTAAGGGTTCTGAAATTCCTCTTCTTATGGTTGTCCACAGTTTGTTATGAGCCACACAGTCAAATGCCTTTGCATAGTCAATAAAATACATTTTTATGGTAGTCTCTGCTTTCAGCCAAGATCCGTCTAATGTCATCAATGATATTCCTTGTTCCATGTATTTTTTCTGAATCCACCATGAACCTCTGGAAGCTCCTTATCAATATATTGCTCCAACCATTGCTGGATGATCAACATTTTACTTGAATGGGTACAAAAAACTGATAGGCAAGTGGTGGGTTTATAGTATATTTGTGTTATACTCTGAAGTTATACATACCTTTCAAAATAATTTTAATGGATGATAAAATATTGCTAATTTTCAATATTTTTAATTCAATTCTTTTATGTTATTCATAATCCCCCAAATATATTTTGTTCTGATTTTCTGTAAATCAGTAAATATGGTTTTAGTAAGGCTCATTACCACTCTCAAAAAGTCTCATTCAATGAGTCCATCCATCATTTCTGTTTTTCAGAAATTCATAAATTGCACACTACTCTTCTAGTAACAATATTAAACCCTAAAAATACAACCAGTAAGTGGTCCCTCTCTAGCAAGACCTAATGGTCGAGTAGGCAGACATCCAAGTGACACCCTTTATAAACCCTCATGCTAAGTACTATAATAATGCCATTATGGAGATTAATTGGATGCTTATTGAATATACTGGGTGCTTTGCAGGTATTATCTCAGAATCAGCACAGATATCTCTTTTTTTGGATGATTATTATTATCTTATACATTTCCTAGATAATACCAAAGAGAGATGGGAAAGTGCAGTGACCTAATATCACTTAACTCTCAGCCACTGATCTGGGATTCCAGCTGAACACATGGGCGTGGCTCCCTCATGTTCTCCTGCTGGAGAGGTTGGAAAGAAAGGTCAGGGAAGAGAGACTCTCAGAAAGCAATGAATTGTGCAGGAAGTTTGATTTCTCGTCTATCTCCTTGGAAGCTTTGCTAATCACTTGGGATTCAGGAAGAGTATCGAGGATCTTAAAGTCAAATTACTTTTTCCTGGACTTTGAAAGTTTTATTATTTTTTCTCTACCATCTACGTCTAATTAATATCCCACCTAAATTGATCTATATCAGAGATGATTGGATTTTAATCTAATGTAAGATAAGTGGTGATACTTCATTATATTAAGCATATTAGCATAGTGTTAGGTTACAGTTTTAGAATGTCAGTGTCTACTTTTATCCTCTGTTCTTAGCGCACTGCATATGAAAGAGACTAAAGGACACTCTTTCAGTAAGTTAACCGTATCAGTGACGGATCTTTATCCAGCTACAGAACTTGCAGGGCCCAGTGCAAAATGACAAGGTGGGAACCATTCATTCTTAAGAACTTCAAGAAGGTGACAATGAAGCATTAAACGTGTGAGCCCCTTCTTATCATAGGGTCATGTGTGATAGGATCATGAAGATCACACACTTACGAAGACAGCCCTGGCAATAGTCGTCTACACTGTTTATACTTCTGTGCTTCTTGAAAACCTGACATGAAGATACATGCTGCATAGAAGAGAAATTTGAGTCACGCATCTATCAAACTATGTGCCCTCTCCTGTGAATGATCTTCAGAGCCCTTGAAGGAGAGGCTAATGTTACCTGTGATGGTATGGGGGAACTCTACAGATTGTTACAGCTGATTGGCCCAGGAGTAAACATCAACATAAATTGAGCCAATCATATTCTCTTTCTTGAGAATTTGGTTCTAAAATATTGGAGCTGTAAATCTTGGGAGATTTAGGGACAGTGGCAGTATGACAGAAATCAAAGCTTTATCAAAAAAAAAGTATGGGACTCAATCTAAAACTGTCACATCAACTATAATTTGTGGAACCAAGTGAAAAATTCAGAGACATTAATGAGAGGGAGGGAGAGAGATTATATAACACTACTAGTACTATTACTCATTTGAAAGTAATTAAATAAGTAGCACTGAAAATCCAGCTGATATGCATAAGATAAGCACAATATCTGGACCAGAACCTTCTTTTGTAATTGCAAGTATGTAGGAATATTACTGTTTGTTACGGCTTCAGTTCCGTAGTATGTCCATTGTTTAGCAGGGAAGTTAACTTTTCACTTTTCCAAAGTTAGCAGTCTTTCACCATTGATGATACTAGACAGCAAATTGCTTGTTTTGTTGCCCAAAATTACTTGATCTACTTTTATTATTTTGTTCCAACATATCCTACTACAGTAATTTTCTAAAACATATCTAGGTTTGTAAGGGTTTTTTCATCCATTTATCCCACTTGCACTGTTAAAATAAACTTTGTATGACAAATATATGTATGATTTTGAATTTTAACGAAAATATAGAAACAAAATATAGAGTACTGCATAAAGCTGAGGGCAAACTTCTACCTGTTTCACCTTAAGTAGACATTAAAAATTGATCTGAGTCCCATAGACTATGTTGAATGCTTTTAATAATCTAAAACCATGAAGAATTTTAAAGAAACAAAGGATTTAATTGTTTTTGTAGTGCACTTTAAATTTTGGTCTATTTCTCAAGGTGTTGTATGATTTCAGGATTTATTATGTGTGTGCATCCACACACACCTACATACAGGTATAGCACCTATGTGATTAGAGGCTCTAGATAAGAATCAGGATGTGTAGTTAAAAACTAGTCAAGACTTAACTGACTTTTGTTGGGTTCTCTTAATTAAAATTTTTCACTCTACAAACAATTATTGGAGCCCTGGTGGTATGTATAATGGTTACATGTTAAGCCATAACAGTAAGGCCAGCAGTTTGAACCGACCATCCCCTCCATGGGAGAAAGATGCAGATTTCTACTCCAGTAAAGAGTTACAGGTTTAGAAACCCAAAGGAGCAGTTCTATTCTTACCTCTAGGGTTCTTATGAATCACTACTGAGTCAATGACAGGGAACTTGTTTGTTTCTTTTAAGTGTTTTTCTTAGAATTCAATTGCACATATATGTAAGATGAGGGAACTTCAAAAGGTTTATGGAAACATTACATTATATTTTAATTCTAATTTCCCATGACCTTTTTGAAGTCTCCTTGAATTACTCACATGTTCATTTTAATGGAAAACACTTAAATTAGGTGTCCCCTGATGTCACAGTGGCAGAAAGATGTGGCAAGCAACTTCAGTAATTGACAACCCTGGGAAGTTCTATTCCGTTCTTCATATTCCCTATATCTGAGAATCCACTTGGCTGTGACAGGTTTATAGAAAATATAGGAACTGTATAAAACTGTCTTGTTGTTGTAACAGTTCTGACTAGTATCAACCTTATGTACAACAAAATACAACAATATCAGGTCCTGCAATATCCACACAATTGTTGTTATGTTTGACCCCATTGTAGTGACTATGTCAATCCATATCACTGAGGGTTTTCATGTTTTTTGCTTTAGTTACCCTATAATCAAGAGAAAATTACAGAGTCTCTCATGATATCACTTTGGGCTTTTCTTTCTAATACCCTGTTATTACTTCATTTGTGTTATTATTTGTAAAATTTTGCTTTGATTTATTAGTGTTGTTATTTTAAATTTTATTTTATTTTGTTAGTTTTAACTGTTTTATTGACATACAATATAGTTAAATAATTTAAAGCTATTAAAAGGAGTTGCAAAATCATTATAATCACTTTCAAAACATTTTCTTTTTCCTTGTTCTAGTTCTTATTAGCTCTCGCATTCCCCCAAACCTCCCTACCATAACTACAAAACACTATTAAACCAGTTTTGTCTCTTTAGATTTACCTATCTTGGATTTCACATACAGAAAAACAAACCAAAAAATATACAAACTAACTAATTAAACAAAAGTAAACGCAATAGAAAAACAGAAGCTTCAGTTGAAAAGATAACAGAAACAAAGACAACAAGTTAAAACTGGACCAAAAGGGAAAGTGCAGGATAAGGTAGGAAATTGTAACCTAACTCCATCTGCATCAGGTCTTGTCACTAGTGTTTTGTGCATCAACTCTATTCTTGAGGTAGTTTCCTCAACTCAGTGGGTTAGATTTAGGCTCTTGTGGACTTGTTTTAATTTTCTTCAGTTTCTATCTGAACTTGTATATGAGCAATTTATGGTTTGCTCCACAATAGTACTCTAGCCCTGTTCTGGCTTATACTGAGCTTCTCCAATTCTTTTCCCAGAGATACAGTCAATTTGATTCTTTTGTATTCCATTTGGCAAAGTACATATACATAGTCACCATTTATGTTGTTTGGAAAGGTATTTATCATGAAGAACTTATTGTTCTTGCAAAATTATACTTAGTACCATAGGAAAAAATAACTCTCATAGCTTTTCATATTCGGTTTTAACATATCTACCTTTTTCCTAAATATTTTCTACTCTTATGATCACATGCCATGAAAAATTTGAATCTCCCCATATCTCACCCAAAACTTTAGTATTGTCATTGTACCAATCTAAAATAATCTACTAAATAATTTCCCTAATGGTTGTCACTTAGGCCAATAATATGTTATGCTCCCCAAATACTCCTGGTTAACATCTTAATAGAGAAATATTGTTTGAGACAGATAATTCTGGGATTATCGTAAAATCAGAACAGTATCAATTGCAATGGCGTTTTACATTTTAAACACTGTTTTTAAGTTGCCAGCTGGTTGTTAGATTCCTGTTCCTTACATTCTAGCTGTGTGTGTGTGGCAATGGTTGAGTTTTGTGTGTTTTTCTTTCCTTTTTTTTAATCCCTAATGCTTTTGTACTACATGTTGTACTTCAGCTTTCTTAATTTGTCTGAATATTCCAAATGTTGAGCTCATTTGTTTAGAGATAATAGGGAGGATTTGGCTGTATTCAGAAAGAACACTTTTCACAGCAGTAATTAGGATGATGGGTTCTCTTGCCTTTTGCAGGAGACTGCGTTACCCTGATCTTACTTGATTTAATGTATTTTTGGAGGTGGGGAAAGGGATGCTTCGGTTGCAAAACCAAAATCCTCCTAATAGCTTGGCTTTCAGCCCAGAATGGCAAGGGAATACCCCCCAATCATGTTTCAAACACATCTGATGGCTAACTGCTATTGTACAATAAAATAGGTACAAATTCCCTTCTATTGTTACCATTCAGTAACTACAATAATCTATTCATCTGTTATGTGATAAAATTTCCCTGTAATTTCATTTCCTCTGCATATACTGACAAAATGAGTTTTCTTATTTTGAAAATAGTATAATAATATTCAGACTTTGACAAAGACATTCGTCTTGGTTTTACCACTGGAAAATAGGATGCAACCTTATGGCTTATAATCCAGAATTGTTTGAATACTCATATTTGCAATATATAGGTTTTTTGCTCTAGTTGAATCTGGGAGACGGGGGAAGGAATTGGGAAGGGTGGGGACTGGCCTTTTCCAAAGACAGAAGTTGAACCACCTGAAGGCTTTACCTTGATTTGGAACAGTGGAAATGGGTAGCAATTTAGTCACTACTTTATAACACTCTCATCTATATAGTAGTTGCCATGCTTTTTAGAAATGTATTAGACATGTTACAATAGCAACTGACAAACTATATATTATCCTGGGAAGATGGAATCCTAAAATATATGCCAGTTCAATGAATGTAGGAGGTAAGGACAGAAAAAAAACCATGGATCTTCGATGATCACTACAACTTGAAGTATAATATTGAAATCAACAGGGATGAGAGTGGAACATTGTTCAGAAATCTCTTAAGTATATTTTTTGTGGATCAGAAAATGTGAATCTCGGCTTAGGAATGGAAATAAAATTCACTGACATAGGATCTATTGCAACTCTTAGCTCCCCGATACGACAGGGCATAACTGTGCCTGTGGGATTCTGAGACTGTAACACTTTATTGGAGACCCTTTTTCTCATGTGGAGCAGTTAGTGGTTTTGAACTGCTGAACTTGCAGTTAGCTGCCCAATCTATTATACCACCTAAAAGTAAACGTCCCCTAGAAATTATATCTATGTTTCATCCTCTAATATTTTTCAAATGAACAAACGGAAGGCCCATGAGGTTATCAAATGACTCTTCCTGAGAAGTGAAATCTTTTGTGAGGAGAGGGAGATAAGAGGAACAAAATTCTGAGAGAAAAGTTGAAGTGTGGAGGCATACTTCCATTGAACATTAGGAGTTATAGAGCTCAAAAATGATGGAAAGTGTTATTCTAGGAACTGAAAGATCTGATCTTCGTGTTCTTATGCAAATATATTTGGGGTGGGAATTTGAATGGGATGAGATAAGACTTTCAACTTCATGACTGTTCTGTAAGGAAATGGAGGCAAGCCAGGTTAAAATGACAAACCAATCAAACAAACAAAACATATTCCCATAGTATTTCCAAAACACAAACAAAGGAACATGGAAAGAATGATTTTTGTAAGTGAAAAAGCCAACAAAAACAACAAGAAACCAAACCCAAACAAACCAAACAAAAAGAACCCAATAAGTTTCCCAGAATTCTCAAAAAGTGAAATGCATCACCATTTAACCTAGCAAGATTGAAAATGCTGTATACATTAATTAATAGGAAAACTAGTTAGATAATTATGATGTGTATGCATAGTCCTTAATCAGAATACTTTATTCTCATGCTTGTCTATATAGCAAGTATCCTAAAAGTATTAATAAATAACTAAAGCCAAGAGAAACTCAGTACCTGAAATATGAAGATATTGAATTTCAAGGGGAAGTGTGCCCGTGAATGTTTACACCACTAGAGAGACTATGTGGTTGGCAATGAACTGGGAGGAAATGTCTAGAAGTACATGCCACAAAGAAATGACACATTTCTTTGGGGGTTTGTGTTAGGGTAGAGAGGGTAGCTGTTATTAAGACCCATTTCATATTGTCAGAAATCAGTTATGTGCAAGCCTTACCTAAAGACAATTAAACCGATATAATATTCTATGACTTGGCCCATCACCGGCATAATCACAGAAAGGTCAGCCTCTCTCTCCCTTTTCAATTCCTGACAGGATCCCTGATAAGCTCATGAATGACCTTCCTGAGGATTGGTAAGTTCTGGTTTCGAGCCTATGAGGAAGGGACTGTGTTGCTTTCCACTCCCTGTTGTGCTCCCTGAGAAGAATGGACAGGGACAGTACAGTTCACAGATGTTCTCCTGACTTCACTGTTACAGGCATTGGTGGAGATCACTATATTGGGCTCTGGACAGGGTCAGCAAGAGCCACAGTTCCTGCCTCTGAGCAACTTCGGTGTTCTACCTTGAGCCAGCATGAAATCTGCTCAGGTATCAAGGATGCTTACAATGAATGTTGCCAGTATTTCACCGGAAGGCCTGTCATGTGATATTGCTGATTTTGCAATTAAGGCTTTTTCCTAAGTCAGTGATATAGATTTGTGTGTGTTTCTGTGTGTCTGTGTGTAGGGTGTGAGAAAGTTAATAACTACTCCAAAGGTAAAACCCATGAATAAGATTACCAGCTTCTCTGCCTGTCTTCTCAGTGTGGCAATTCCGAGGTAGTGTCTATAAGACTCTGACATAAAACAACCCAAAGTAAGATAGCAATATGCTGTTATCTCAGTTGGGATCTTCCCGTGGTCTGAAGAGAATTGGGATTCCCAGACAGTGCATGCCACATGAAAGAGGTGAAAAAATGCGAAGGCAACACTGTTCTTCTCTATCGTCCAGGGCTAGTAATAGTTAAGATGAGTCTCTCCAGTCTGCTCTTCCAAATATTCCCCATTTATCCATAGGAAGGTGTTTCCTGAGATAGCAGCATACTACCTAATTCGTGTTGTTTTAAGTCAGAGCCTGACATGAGATGAATTCAGTTAGCTAATTTTGGATGCAATTCCAGGGAGCAGGAGAGAGGGATGGGAAAAGGTGAAAGAATGATAGTCTCTCATTGAGCAGGTATTGTCATGGGCAGTGGGCAACAGGAATTCCATGCTATTGTAGAGCCCCCGAGTCTTATAGACACTACCTCAGAATTGCAACACTGAAAGATAGGTGTTCTTAAGCTCCTTCATTTCCCCAACCTCCTCTCCCATCAGCTAGAAGCTTCCTCAGAATTAACACTTGAACCTTGTTTCTGACCAAGAATAAGAGATCGCCTGCTCTACATGCATGGGTCCCACCTGAGGTTCCTGGTCACAGCATTGCATATATTCAACCACCATTAGAGAGTAGAACTGAAGAATTCCAGCAGAAGAGAGAAATGGTTTTTATGTGCATGCCTGTGGCACTGATATTCTGCCATTTGAGGATTGCAGAGAACCTATAAGAATAAGCACATGTGGCTAAAGATAGGTGAAACCACATTAATATTGTTTTTCCTTTCTGAGTTGAATAAAGACCATGGGATTTACATTTGCCCTAATTGTTTCCTACATGAAGATGCTGTAGGGAATGTTCAGAGGCAGACACATGCAGATTTTTTCCATAACTTACTTTTCTATTGATTTACTAGGTATGTGTTCACAGCTGGTTGCCACCCCAAATCTGATGCCCATTAACAATGTCCTAAAGATCATTTGCATTTCTCCCCTGGAATTCCATGCCTCTCCCCCACTGTGGAGACTCCATAATTACACTGCAACCCTTTGTCTATGACACTGGCCGTTCTCCTGGAGTGCACTCCTCCCCCAGCATCCTCCATGTGTTGCTCCCAGTTAATCTAGTAGCAAAGGATGCCGGGCTTTGTTCCCATTCTGGAAATCTCTAGTGAGCCTCGCAGTACCATTGCTTTCATCTGTGCCTTTAGCATTTTGCACAAGGTATTCAAACCCTCTGTGGGATGTCCAGAGCCAAGTGAGCCACATGGTCAGTGGCTAGGCTATATTTGTAGGTCTTTCATATGTTTCCCTTTTCAAGGCTTTCCCAGGCTGGAGGAGCCCTCGTTGGCGATGGCTGAGCCACATGGGCTCCCATTTTCACCTGCTTAAGCTGCTATGGTGATTGATGGTATAGATGAATATATATGAGTAAGCCTGAGAGATGAAGTAGAAAATGTGCCTTTGTCCATTTCATCACGATGTGGCAGAGTATCGGCTTCTGTGTCTGACTGACAGTCAAGGTCTATTTATGCTTTGGGTATTTATGGGGCTGGGCATCGAAAGCAACAACTAGGTATAGAGAGTCAAAGAGTTCTTAAATTTAAAAGGAGACCTCGTTTGACATCTGTCCTAATCATTAGTCAGCTAATAGATGGCCCACATTCGATTTGGTGAAGGATTCTAATTAAAATTTTGTTTACCCATTTTATAAGCTTTGCAAAGGCCTGGGCTTTACTGTTGGAGAGCTCTCTGAGAAGGCTCATATAAATGCTTCCCCCTCCACAAGTGTTCCTGGAGATCAGCCTTCCTCCCTCTCACTATCCCTTCAGATTACTCTGCATTTCCATGGTTGTGAGTGCATCTTTAGCTCACGATGCTTACCAATTTACAGAAATCCCTTCCCAAATTTAAGATTCACCTACATCTTTGTTAAGGACTATCACAACTAAATTACATGTAGTTCCTTATATGGTCTCATGGAATTAAAAAATGATAGTATTCATATCTGGATTAAAAATACAATTCTGCCACCATTCCTCTATTCTTTGCATCTTCCGTATTTTCTACATTTTAAAATTTGCCGAACGTTGATAGGTCTATAACGGTTTGCAAAGTCTGCTAGTATTTGAAGGGAAACCCAACCAAATCCACTGCCATAAAGTCAATTCAAGTTTATAGCATCCCAGGGCTAGTTATAGGAAAATATATGAGACAGGGATATGCCCTAATAGGATGACTTTTTAAAATTTCCATTCACGGTGACACATAAGATAGAATTAGGGAGTATTGAGCTTACTGGCCAAAGTTGCTTTAAACTTTAAAGTTTAAAGAGAAGTTACTATTGAAAAGTTACTATTACAAAGTCCAATAGAAACCAGACATCTGAGGCGGCATCAAGTCACCAGAAGGGTCCAGTGAATACACTCTGTGTGTATTGATCCTTCGAGCTGAGGGTCTCATCTAAAGCTTTGCAGTTCCAGCAATAGGGACTTTGGCGCAGTATCCAGACATGGTCAACACATTTCAGTAGCAATCATTAATCAAAATTAATGCAGCAGATCTTCTAAGCCTGGTATCAATTTATAAGTGATGAATGAGACTTTTTTTTCTAGTAGCAAGAACAATACAATTCTCCATCACCTCCCAAGCCCAAGCCTTGCACTGATACAGAGGTTTATTATAAGTTGATTAGGAATTTTAAACATTGTTTTGTTAGTTGAAGTTCAGAGACAAAGTGTCTTATGTGACCCTTAGCGACAGCAAAACACAAACCTATTGTCACAGAGTCACATGCACCTCATAGCAGCACAACAGGACAGACAAGTAGATGTGCCCACAGGGTTTCCCAGAGTGAAATGTTTGTGGAAGCAGCTTGTCCCGTTTTGTCCTGTGTTCTATTGTACTGAAGTATCAGTGAGACACAGTGTACTGTCCAGCCAGTGATCTGCTTCCAATGCCTGGTTGACCTCTCTTTCAGATGATTCAGAAACTCATACCTGAACAGTGCTGGAAACACACTTCTGAATTTTGTTTCTAGAGCTATAGTTAACAGCCTGAATATTATGAGACACTGGGAACATTCTGATTTTCCCTTTTATGCCCTATATCTCTGTATGCTTGGTAGAGTGGATGGGCAGGGAGGAGGAGGAAAACAGGTCCTCCACAGTATAGACCGACACAGTGGCTGCAATCATGGGCTGAAACCTAAGAATAATGGTGAAGACCTGGGCACTGTTGGACATATGGTGGCTATGAATCTAAATGGAATTGATGGCTCACATAACAACAACATGCTCTGTAAAGATGCTTAAAACCAAACATTACCCACATGTAACTCTTGCATATCATACTCCAAGACATTATTAGAACCCCTTCTCTGAGCCTTAATTAAAAGTGCTTATTGAAAACTTACTATGTTTCATAGACAAGGGTGAAATGTACCCTAATAAAGGGAAGCTATCCTTGGGATCCCTGGTGGTATAATGGGCTAACCACTGACCTGCTAACTGCAAGATCAGCAGCTGCTCTGCAGGACAAAGACAAGGCCCTCTGCCCTGTTAAAATGTAATGTCTTGGAAATCCAAAAGGAGGCCATGATACTTTGACTTGTAGAGTTGCTATGAGAATTGGTTTGGTTTTTGGTGTTTTGGAGCGCGGACAGGTAAAGAGCATTGGTAGTGCAATAGTTAAAACCCAGTAGTTGGTGGTTTGAACCCATTTTCCTCTCCCCTAGAGAAAAGACCTGGCATCTGATGATCTTTTTCCATAAAGATCATGCCAAATAAAGTCACTGTGAGTGGGAATCAGCTCCATAGCACCTCAAAACATGTATTGCTTATATATATAGTAACCATTCTCTCCTTATTTTAACTAACACATTTCAATTCTGTCCTAGGTGACAATGTGCCCAATTAAAATGGTTTCTCAGACTGCTTTCAAATTAAGGGTTTCCATGTTATATTTGCCAATGAGCCATCATCTAAAACTTGCTGAGATTTTAATGAAAGTTTTGCTCCCTTTGAAAAGTTCATTTGATTGCTAGCTTAGTACTTCCAGCTTCCAACCTTGAGACTATGGTCAAGAGCACATCTGAGATCTTGGTTCTAATATACACGGGCAATGACAATGTACATGGGGCAATGCTTTAAAGCTAAAAATAATATGTTTTCAGAGTATTTGTTAACGGAAAACAAATAAATTTTTAAATGCCCTGCCATAATATCATTTCCAACTCATAACAACCCCATAGGACAGTGTAGAATCTTTCCTTCGGATTTCTGAGACTGTAAATATCTACAGGGGTAATAGCCTCGTCTTTTCCCCACAGAATAGTTGGTAAGTTTTCACGTCCCACTTTTGATTAGAAGTCCAATGGGTCTTTAATTTGCTTATACGTCTATTTTATTGTATATTTATATGCTAGCTCAACATTTTATGGTGTCTTAAAATTCCAAAACCCTTTGGCATTGAGTTGATTTCCAAGTCATAGCACATCTATAGGTGAGATAGTTTATTGTGCCAGCCTGGCTGATAAACACATGTGGGATTAACTGAAGGGCAGAGAGATAAATGGCTTGGTGAGCCTTGCCTTTCTTGTCTCTCGCTCTGTGATCATCGGACCAGTGTGCGGCTGCCTTGCTTGTTCTGTGCCTCAATTTAAAGGCTACACTACCTGTGGGACACCTAGCCTGTGGACTGTGTCACTGTAAGTTGAGGTCCCTTTAAGACATCTCTGGAGCTGGGGACTGGAGGTTGGTGACCTGCCTTGTGATTGGCTGCTGTGCTGACATAGCCTAGCTCTCTCTCCAAATAGAGGAAGATCTGGCAGCAGACTAGACTTGAAGGACTGCTAGTCTCTCAACTTTCTCTCACAGATGTGAGTTGTACTGAGCCATTTGTAGTGCTTTCTAATTTACCTGTTTATTTCTTACATTATATATTTATCTGTATAAGATTTAACAGTTCATTTCTTGTTATATATCTAATTATCCTTATAAATAAATATATTAAATTTTCAGCAATTTGGTTTTATCTCTCTAGAGAACCCTGTCTAACACAATAGGATAGGGCATAGCTGCCCCCTATGGTTTCCATAGGTGTAATTCTTTCCAAAAGAAGACTGGTATATCTTTCTTCCATGGAACAGCTTGTGGGTACTATCCATTGGACTTTCAACTTTTTATAGAATAGTCAAGAACCTTTCATAGGGGAGGCCTTCAGGCATCTCCCATGAATACCTCCTTGTCAGGCTCTGCATCAGGGAGGGTAATGTCTAGCCATGTGAGGCCTGCAGAATCATCACTCTCTGCTAACATAATTGAAATAAATGATGAGGGGTCATTTCTAACTTTATATGGCTTCCACATTGCCAGGAGGCAAAGGTCAAACATGCCTCTACATGCCATCCTTCTTTAACTATTCTGATATCAAACTGTTCTTCCCATGGCATACTGCATCTATGTTAGGTTCAATAGTTCCTTGAAATGACCCCAAAGATCTCACAGACAAGACTCACAACTAAGGGGATTTATCAGGGAAGTCAATAGGTTACTACAATTTAGTATCACCAAACAAGATACAGCCACTGATCTCCTCTACTAGCATTGCAGTCTTGCTCTCCCTGGTTCTCAACCTCTTGCTGTGTGGTAGTCAAGTCCCTACCCAGTTCTGTATCTTTCAGGCCTATAGTCCCTTGATCTTTGCTTCTATGGTCCAGGAGGCCAGACTGCATGTGAGAGAATGTTGCTCCTCTGAGTCTCTGTGCTGTTCTCTAATGCATCTTATCTCAGTGGCTTCTGTCACTTCAGAAAGAGATATTGAATGTGCTCTTCCAAGCTTGGTCTTTGGGCTTTCTCTCTGTGCTTCTGCTTCAAAGATGATTCATCCTTACAGTTGGTTGAGGGGTGAGCAGGGTAATGAAAACTGGCCAATCCCTTCTATTGCTGTTACACATGCCTTGTTTACATAATCCCACCCAATAATTTGCTGAGAGTTACAGGCATGGGTAGAAAAACCATATTAAGAAATTTCACTACACTATAATTAGTCACCTCACCAAACAGAACCAGTTCCAGCTATCACATTAGGGGGAAGTTAAATATAACAAAGATAGCAGACTAATTATTAAGTTGATAATTCTGAATGGTCTTTGAATGATGTTATAAATGCCCAAGTGGCCCAGCTTTACATCATGTGTCTGATGAAGGGGTCAGTGTAGGACTTCTCTCTACTCAGTTGTCCTAGACAAATCTATTTTGGAGGAAATATACACAGAATGTTCCTTAGAAATGTGTTAGGATACAAAAGATACCCCGATCTCAAATATAAGTTAAGCAGAACCTTATTAAGTCTTAATAGGGATGAAGATAAAACAAAGACACATACACGTTATCTAGAGGCGGGAGGCCAGTAGCACAAAGTCATCCCTGTATCCAAGGACTCACAGAGGGGAGAGCACTTAAAGAAGACATGCACCAAAGGAAACTCACAAATTAGCGATTGGTGGCAGATCAATACATCACAGTTACAGGCAGCTAGTAGGAAAAAAAGGCTTGATTGGGACACACCCAGGCAAGCCCCTGATGGAGACCGCCTGTCCCTGGGCTTACTGGAGAGGGGTGGAGGTCATCGCTTTCCAGTGCACCCTGCTATAGGCTGGTAAAAGGAAAAAACAATCTGTCTTGGAAGAAGTGCCCAGAGTGCTCTTTAGAGGTAAGGATGGCAAGAATTTTTCTGACATACTTTGGACATATTGTCAAGAGAGACCAGTGTCCTGGAGAAGAATACCGTGCTTGGTGAAGTGTGGGGTAAGCAGAAAAAATGGAGGCCCTCAATGAGATGGATTGACACAGTGGCGGCAACAGAGAGATCAGGTACAGAAACAATCGCAAGGAAGGTGCAGGACCCTGCAGTATTTAGGTCCTTATGAGTCTCAATTAAGTGAATGGCACCTAACAATGATTGCCTGAGGGCAAAATTATCTACATACTTGGTTAATGATCAGAAGGAATTCAATGGATGCTTAATCTAAGGGGCACTCTACAAATGGATTTTGGTTTTCATTGTCATCCATAAATTGGTCTGCTAACTGTAAGCTCAGCAGTCTGAAACCACCAGTAATCTCTACCTGGAAAGGATGAGGCATTATGATGTTGTGAAGATTTGTAGGCTTGGAGACTCACAGGGGCAGTTTTCCCAGCTCTATTGGGTTGAGATAAATCAACAAAGACTTGATGTCAATGGAAGCGATACCCAGGGAGCTGCTTGATAATGTTCTCTAACATCAAAAGACAATGATGTGTCTAAGGTGAACCAGAGACATGTAAACCATAGATGCATGAATTGATTTGGGGCATACACTTAATTTTAGCCTCAAACTAAGAACAGTTTGTTCTTATGAGATGGCCTTGCTTGAACTTTGAGCTCATGAAGAGATCACTGAAGATACTAGTGTTTTTTTTGTTTTGGATTTAAAAAAAAACATTTTATTAGGGGCTCATACAACTGTTATCCCAATCCATACACACATCAATTGTGTAAAGCGCATTTGTACATCATTCTCAAAACATTTTCTCTCCACTTGAACCCCCGACATTAGGTCCTCATTTTTCCCCTCCCTCCCCGCTCCTCCTTCCCTCATGAGCCCTTGATAGTTTATAAATTGGTATTTTGTCATATCTTGCCCTGTCCGACGTCTCCCTTCACCCACTTTTCGGTTGTCTGTCCCCCAGGGAGGAGGTCACACACAGTTCCTTGTAATCAGTTCCCTCTTTCCTACCCATTCTCCCTTTACCCTCCCTGTTTCGCCACTCACACCACTGGTCCTGTAGGGCTCATCTGCCCTGGATTCCCTGTATTTTCAGTTCCTATCTGTACCAGTATACATCCTGTGGTCTAGCCAGACTTGCAAGGTCGAATTCAAGACATGGTAGTGGGAGTGGGGAGAAAACATTTAGGAACTCGAGGAGAGTTGTATTTCTCATCGTTGTTACATCGCACCCTGACTGGCTCATCTCCTCCCCGAGACCCCTCTGCAAGGGGATCTCCAGTGACCTACTAATGGGCTTTGGATCTCCACTCCGCACTCCCCCCATCATTCACTATGGTAAGATTTTTTTGTTCTGATGATGCCTTATACCTGATCCCTTCTGCTTTCTTTTCCATTGAGGTTTTTGTCTGTTTTACATTTTTATTTCTGTTAGTTTCTTTTTGCTGTTGTTGTTTAATGTTTTTCCATATATGAAATCAGGATAGGCAAATCTACAGAGAAAATACTGTATTAACAGTCCTTTGGGCTATGACAGGGGAGTTTTGAGGAAAATGGAGTGGTAATAACCATGAGTACAACATTGAAGAAAATATTCTATAACTGATTGGGGTGATGATTGCACAATTATTCTTGATGTGATTGAACTATTGAATTGTATTTTATGTGAAACAAATGCAATTAAAACTGTTACAACAAACAAAGCAAAACAAAACTCATTGCCATCAAGTTGATATCAACTCATAGTGGCTCTCACCCATCGCCTTCTGGAATCAGGAGCCTCAGAGTTTACACTCTAATAAAGAAGGGAAGATGAAGTGACTCAGGAGTACTTTGGCCATCTTATCTGGAGAGAGCAATCTGCCGAGACGGTCTTCTAGTTAATTGGTAAAGTAGAAGCAGAGAGTCTGGAAAAGAGACAGACCTGGAGTGTGAAGGATTGATTCAGTGGCTGAAACAGTGGAATCAAATAGCAGTGGTCGTGAGGGTGGTCCAGGGCTGGGCGAAAGTTGGGGATCAGCGGTAAGGATCATTATATTGTGTTTATTTTCCCAGATGAGCATTAGACTTCTGAAATATGATTATATACTTGAAGACTACTTTTCTACTTTAAAAAGGTAGCATACAGAAAAATAACAGTTTATTAAATTAAGGCAATTTAGACATGTTGCTCATACAGTGAACTAATGTGAACCAGACTCATGGTTTTGGCTACTACTTCTTGTTTCTAAGGTGCATTTTGGTTGGGAAGAAAGAAAGTTGGTTTCCTTACCTTTGATAAAGTTTAAATTTTGAGCAAGTAAGAAAGAGAAATCTTAAGACCATTCACCTGCAGCAGAGGTAAATTTCCAGTCACACTTTTAAAACAAAAGGAATTCTAGAGTACACACACACACACACACATTTACACATACTTGCTGTCCAGTTAAATCCTGTGCATGGAAACCCCATGCATAACAAAAGAGAAGAGTTCAATAGACTTTTCAATGACTGACTTTTTTTTTCAGAAGTTATCTCCATGCTTTCCAAAGAGAGAATTTTCAGATTGCACATCTGGTAATGATGAACCCCGCCAGTCTGAACTGATGAACATTCAATAGTGTGAAGTGACTGGCATCCTAACAACTTTAACTTTATCTATTGTGTATGTGGTAGATACATAGTCTCCTGTCAACTTGTGAAGGAGGGGAGTCTAGCCTGCCAATCAGGTTGCAGCTTGATGACCTCATTTGGGTGTTGCAAACAGAGATAAATAGTTCATTGGAGGCCAGACCCACACACTCTCTGCTTCATCTTCCTGCTGACAAGACACATGGAGCTATGCTAGAGCACCAGAGCCAGAGGAGCCACAAGGAGACCCATGCCAGCGCTTAGATGTGTATACTGCCACTGGATTCACAAGACTTTCCACCCACTGGCCTATAATCTTCCTGCATTTGACGTCATTGCATGTTTTGTGTGAGTCTGAAGAGGAATTTATAGATTGGTGTTGGGCATATGGGCTAATATCAGACTTAGGAACTTGATCTGGACTGGGCTAAGATGTTTTCTTAACGTATAATTACTCTTTATATAAAGCTATTTTTTAATACACATTTAAGTGTCATTGAATTTGTTTCTCTAGTCTACTTGGACTAACAGAGTGTAACAAATAATGGGTAATAATTCTTACTTCAGATATAGTACACAGCACTGATAAGAAATTGCTTTACCTTATCATTGTGGTCTATTTCACTCATATATTCATTTATAAGTGTGTTTTAAAGTAGACCATTGAAGAAGGAAAAACAAAAGCCTAAAAGGTGTTCTAGGATCACAGCATGAACGCAAGCAGCATTCTTACCTCTGCTTTAGATGATATACTTTTCTGTCCTTTATATAGACTCTTTTAGGAAAATTCAACAATTCTATCATTGGCTCTTTATTTTCAGGGATAACCATAGTTGATATTTTTAAAGTAATTGTTTAGGATATTATAAAGGCATTTTGATCTAAGATCCAAAAGCAAACTCATGCATAAAGTCGACACTGGCTCCTAGTGAGTGGTTCTCCTTAAGGGTTGCACTACACCTGGGACTTTCAAGACTGTGGCTGTTTGCGGAGTGCAAAGCTCCATCTTCCTCCCGGAGCCAAGATAGAAATGTGTCTACATATGAGGAAATCCATAATGAAAGAGTAGCAGGAGGCACAATAATTGTTCCTTCCAAACAAGTTTGTTTGGTGTTGAGAGTCAATAACCGAAAAAGGAAATACTCCTAGAGGAAGCTATTGGTAAAATGGGATGGAAATAATGTTCATACCTGAGACATGCAATCCTAAAATGGGATATTTCTATGTAATTGACTATTCTCGCCACTTCCTTCCATCATGCACAACACTGTCTCTTTCTTACCCCAAGCTGATGCCTCTCCATCTAGAGCCTGGGTACTCCACTGAGTTGTGGTTCAGAAACCGCATTTTATGTTTCTGTTGAGACACACCTTGTGGTCGTCTACAGCATGATTTATGGCCGTAGGGCAGGGCTGTTTGGCAGCAATGCATTAGTGGCTCTTGGCCCCAGACCCAGTGTTCCCATCCCTTGGCAAGTTATTTTGCTGGAACTTGGAACTCACCATCATTCTATAATCTTTATTCTAAAGAACTATCCAATCTTTGGCTTTACTTCTGGACAAACTCCAAAGATAATGTAACTTTTGAATTTGCTATCCAAGAATACTGATAGATGAAGAATAGGTATTTCCATAAAAGCATTTTTAGTCCTTATACTTTTGGGATTACAGAAACCAGGATTCTAGTGTTTTCTCACAGTTAAAATATGCCACCAAAGTTTGCAACTCTGAAAAGTATCCTTTTCAATCAATCTAATCAATCTTGATTAGATGATCAAAAGGGGATTCATTCAAGTCCAATTCTAGAAATAAGCAATACCATGTCATATCAAGGGACATTTTGGTTACATCTATTCCCCTTTTATAGTTTGTTGGCTGAAAAGTGTATTATGACAAATAGTCATTAGTTTTACTACCTCATTAGGAAAACATAGATTACTAATTTTAAAAAAGCAAGTAAAACTCCCTGGTTTCACAATGATTTAGAAGTGCTCAGCTGCTAACCAAAAGGCCAGTGGTTCAAAACCATCAACAACTTCTAGGGAAAAAGATGTGGCAATCATTACAACCTCGTTCTACTCTGTCGTATTGGGTCATTATGACCCAGAATTGACTTGACAGTATACAACAATTAATACCTCTTATAAATGAATTAAGGATCCTAACTAACAACAAGTTTAGCAGTTCAAACCCAACAGGTGCTCCCAGGGAAAAAGGTAAGGCTGTCTGCTCCTGTAAATTTTATGTGAAACCCCTGCTCTAAAGAAGAAATATTGAACAAACAAACAAAAAAGCAAAACCCCAAGAAACAGTAAGATAGAGCCTTTCATACCAAAGGGAACTGACTTTGGAGAGTGCCAAGGAGGTAGGGGAAGTGAGGGACGATAAAGCCATGAGCTCCCTCTTGATGGGTGTTCACACGGTAAATGGAAGACATAGTCCTCAAGAAGGAGTCCTTGTTGTGTAGTAATCCACATGCTTGGTAACTTGAAACCACCAGCAGCTGCTCAGGAGAAAGACTGGGCTGTCTACTCCCATAATCAGTTGTAGTCTGGGAAACACACTGAAGGGTCTCTATGAGTCAGCATTGATGATGACGAGTTGAGTTTTTAGGTCCACAAGAGGGAGAAGAGAGATCAAGATAAAGGAGAAAGATTAAGAGAGACCAAGAAGGGTGAACGAGTGAGGGATGGATTAGAAATTGAAACTGTTGATAACAAAGTTGATGATCTGAAATAGAACCCCCCAACTATTTTACAATAAAAAATTAGAAAAAAAAAAGATTCACAAAGCCCTGGAGATCCTATATAGAGTCACTATGAATTATGGTAGCACAACGGACTAGAGATAAAAAGAAATGCTTGTACCTTGAACTATTCACAATTATTCATTCTAATAATAAGTCAGTATTTTCAGAATTGCAAGTTGTAAGATAATTTAATTTGAGAATATTTTATAAAACATTCAACAGATTTCCAATTATACACTTCTACAAATTATTAGGGGTCTTAGGTGAGAATAACAAAATTTGAATATAGAGTACCTAACTTTAACTAAAACATTTTAGATGTATGTTGCTTACGTTTCTTTAAATCCTTACATAGCAATTAAAGGCAAGCAAGGACTTGATAGTAAGTATAAAACCATATTTCAAATCCTTTCAGAGAACTAATAAAAAATTCATGCTGTTTTATAATACAGTATGAGCTGATGCAGAATTACCAGGGATTGGCAGGAGAAGACTATTCTTAGTACAGAACAGCTGGGTTTATTAAGTAAAATTTGTCATTATAGCTGCAAGTAGATTTTTAAAATCAAATTTATTGTAACAGGAATATTTTTTATTAATCTTTCAAGATAAGAAGGGATTACAACAGGCTACAACATAGGATTATACTTCTCACTATAAAAAGTTATCATAAGCAATGTGCACTAATTTCTGAATTAATATATTTAGGAAAATGGTTGGAGCCTGTTAGAAGAAATTCTGAACAACACAAACTAATTTGTATTAATTAACAGAACTTCAGTTTGATGTGCTTGGAGGGAAACATAAAATAAAATTGGTCAATATTTTCTATTGGATTATGTTTTTTATTGTTAAAAATCTCTTCATTTTGAATTGCTTTTAATTTATCCATATTTTATGGTGCAGCATGATACTTATTATCAATACGAGTTTCTATTGCACTTTGCAGAAGCTGTGTTATTGTAAGAATCCCTTATCAGACTGCTCAACACATGGTTTTCTTTTTCCAGTGGCAACAGATTTATTCATATAAATTCGTTCGTGCAAAAAATGAGGGACTATGGAAACACATTCTTGTAGCATTAGAATCTACTATGTATATGTAGTATTAAAAATATAAAAAGTTGAAAATCAGAAAATTATTTTCAGTAGAATCATGATTTTAATACTTTACTAATCAATAAATATTCCTGAAAATGCATTTGATTAAAGAACTTGGATCCTATAATCCTTTTAGTATTAAATGAGATCACATGAGAATTTCTGGTGACCACAATGTATTAATCAAATTTTAAAAGAACATTATATCACTTTGATGAACTAATCTGAGGAAATAACAAACACTGGCTTCTCCTTTTTTTGATTGGCCTATTCTTTCATCGAAGTCCCTGGGCGGCAGAAACAGTTAAGTGCAAGAGTAGGAAGGTTGGCAGTTTAAGCCCATCGAGACACACCTCAGAAGAAAGGCAGAAAGGCCAGGTGCGCTACTTAGGAATGAACATAACCGTGAAACCCTTATGGAACTCAGTGCTAGTTTGAAACATGTAGAGTTGGAATCAACTACAGGAGATTGGGTCGTGATGGTGATTGTTTCTTAATGCCCTCAACCAACAGAGCTTTGGATTGATAGAATCTTCTCTTCATAACAGCATCTGAATAATGCAGTTCTCAATTCTTCCAAACCCAAACTGAACTCACTGCCATGGAATCAATGCCGACTCATAGCGACTCCCTGTGGGTGTCAGAGACTGTAACTGTTTTTGGGAGTAGAAAGCTGGGTTTTTTCCTGTGGAGCTGCTTGTGACTTCGAACTGCGAACCTTGGGGTTGCAGCCCAACTGATAATCACTACACCATAGTTGGTGATGTTGTTAAGTGCCACTGAATTGGTTCCAACTCATAGCAACCTTAAACACTACAGAGGAAAACACTGCCAGTCCTGAGCCATCTTCTCAGTTGTTCCTATGCTTGAGTCCATTGTTTCAGCCACAGTGTCAGTCCATCTCCTGGAGAACTTTGTTCTTCTTTAGCTGCTCCTCTGCGTTAAGAAGCATGATGCCCTTCTCCAGGGACTTGTCACTTACAACTTATTTCATGCCATACAAATTAAACCTACAAGTAAAGGAAGGGTGTGTGAAATTGTCCCTCTTCCATCCTTGGGTCAGTGCCTATTGCATGTTAATGTTTAATCATGGCTCGTTTTGCTTCAATTTTATTGCTCATGAACCTGTGTGAGTGATTGCAAGAGCTAGAGCCAAACTAACTCCCCTTATACTTCTGCCAGTTCACTGACCTGCAACACTCCTGTTGGCCTCTGCTAAGTGGAGCCTGCCCGTCCTCTCAAATGGTGCCAAATAGCATAGTGGTTTTATGATGTGAAAAACATCCATTAAGTTCTAGTTTGAGTGTACACATTACTTCATATAACTTGTAAACAAAGCCAAATTTCCACCTCAGCCTTGAGAAGTTAATTCTAAAAAATAATCTGCATTTTTTCTTTATTGGGGCAGGGGTAATGCAATCACATAACCTGTGATTACCAGAACATGAGGGGTGAGACTTGAGGGGTTCATTTTTTTTTTGTTTCTAGCAAAAAGACAACTGTTTAAGTCTGCATTCCATGCTTTGGGGCCAGTTCATAATAGGGGGCATGGTTTTGTTCATACTTGCATTGCATTGTCTTCAAACACATATAATCCATTTACTGTAAAAATAATTAACTCCCTCAATTTATGTTTTTTACTTCCTTGAATAAAATTAATATTCTCAAATCAAGAGGATACAGAAAATTTAAAAGGTTGCTTTTTCTTTCAGTAAACAACATTAGCTGTTTCTTTAGAGAAAAGTCATCCAAATACACCCATTAAGACTTCTAATGATTAAAAAAAAATGCCTACAGAACCCATGAGTCAAGAAATCATATGTAAAGGTGATATTTCAAAGAGTTGTTTTAATGTTTAAAAGTATTCATATAAATTTTGTAACTGTTTATCGAATTAAAATATACATTATTTTAAGAAACTGTTAGTTAAAGTAAGACTGAAAATATATACTAATGGATGAGAAGAAATAAGCAAAATGAGTATTTACAGCCAAGATGGGGAAAATATATGTAAATATAAAAGTATCCATAGAATAAAGATCATAATAGACAACTTACTGATTCTCCCCTTGTCTCCTGCTCCTCACAAAAGGTTCAGAATAACGGCAGTTGGTCTTTGCAGGAACATGCAAACTAATTGAGGGCAACAGACTTAGAAGTGCTGACCCAGAAGTACTTGTTTTCAAAATGACCGTTAATTTAAAAGGAAAGTAGGCATTTTCATCTAATTTGCTAAACTATGTTGGGTTAGTTTGATTCTGGGCATGAATAAATGTTTCAGAAACCAACAATTAAACCTGTTTTCACTGAGTGAATTCCAGATGACCAAGGATGTAACTCTTTAAGGAAGTCCACTGCATGTCATTCTGTCACAGAGTGGCTTGTGGTGTTGAACTACTAATCTTTTGGTTATCAGCTGAGCACTTGCTTAATCACTGTGTGACCAGGGCTCCTTCTGTGTTTCCGAAAGGGACAAAAATCATTGTTTCTTAATTGACATACAGGGATGATGAGGATTCCGTGGGTCACTTTGAAGAGGTGAGATGGAATGGACCCCTTACCAGAAAATTGGAATTGTAGTTTGTATTGAACTGAATCCTCCAAGACTATGTCTTGAAACCCTGATCCACGTACTGGTGGGTGTGATCCCGTCTGAAAGAGGGTTTCTGTTTTTCCATGTTAAGGGGAACATACCAGAGTAGGTTGGGTCCCAAGCCTTATCACTTCTGTGGAATTAAAAGAGCAGAATAAACATGGAAACACACACAGGCCAGAGGCATATTCAAAGAGACACACGTAACAGTTGCATCTGCAAGTCCACAAACACCAAGGAGAGCTAACAGCTCCCAGAAGCTGAAAGAGACAAATAAGGACCTTTCCGTAGAGCCACCCTCTGAATTTGCAGTTCTAGATTTCAAAATTGTACGAAAATAAATTCTTGTTCTCTAAAGCCACCCACATGTGGTTTGTCTTGTTATAGCATACAAAGATTTGATGTTAATGTTTAATGACTCCATGCACTCACCAAGAGACAATGAAAAGCTTTATTACTCACATAATGAAGCTCTCTGGGGAAACTGGCATGGACTCCAAAAAAAGTTTTAAACTTGGGCCGAGAGAGGATTGGAAGAAGTAAATTGCTTGAGGATTTATGGTAGTCAGAAGGAGGACTAAAGAAAAATCGATGCATTCGGATTCTGACAGTGGTGACTATGTTGAATGTGTTAAGGACCGGCAAAAGAGCAAATAGATCTGTCTTAGAAGAAGTACAGCCAGAATGCTCTTCAGAGGCAAGGCTAGTGAGTTTTCATGTCATGTACTCTGGGCAAGTTGTTAGGATAGGCCAGTCCCTGGAGAAGAACATCACATTTGCTAAAGTAGAAGGACAACTAGATAGAGGAAGAATCTCTACAAGATGGTTTGACCATTAGCTGCAACTGTAGGCTCAAACATAAAAACAATTGTGAGTATGGCTCAAGCCAGACAACCATTGTATCTGTCGTACATTGTATCGCCATGAGTTGCGACTGAATGGCACCTAACAGCAACAATCACAAAGGAAAATGAATCTAGGTTTATGGGGACCCAAGTGTTTGCAGGCTTGAACTTTTGCATAGTTTTAACTTCCTGTTAGTGCCAAAGAAGGGGATAGTACGGTTTTTCAACTTGCTCAGATGTAGGGTAGCAGGGGTGAGTGATAGGGCTTGAAAACTTCATTAGCCGAACAGTAAACTTTGAGTCAGAATCCATTTATAGCAAGGACCAATTTGATGATGAACACCTATGGTGTTTGGAAAGACTTTATTTATTACCACCCCCAGAAATAGGGACATGATCTTTATGGAGAAGAAAGGACATTTCCAGGTGTCAGCAGTGTCAAGCTGACACCAATGAAGAAAGGAATAATAATCCTAGATATTGGGCATTGCCCACATCCAAACCTGGTTTCCTAGAGAATGTGTCCTCAGGACTAGGCTGGGGAACTAGGGATGGTTACTTAACTGAGTTTGTTGCCATGGGC
>NW_022103922.1:11522438-11559296 GCF_000313985.2 Echinops telfairi | reverse complement strand
GGGGGGGGATTGAAATGATAATGGTGAGGGTGATAAAATTGCTTTGATCTTTGATCATTATTATATAACAAACAACGTGCTAAACTCTCTAAAATAACAACTCATCTTATCCCCAGGATAACCCCATGAAGTGACCCTGATTTTGAAGAAAAGCAAATTAAGACCCAGGCAGGGTTAGTAAACCAATAAATGGAAGAGTCAAGATTTGGATGTGCATGTGCATTAGTGTCGGATTGAGCTCTTAGTCACTACTATAAAAATAGATATGTAATTTTTACTTATTTTATGTAGCACACACTTATAAGCAGATTCTTCTTAATATAATTTCAGTCAATGTCACCAGACCATTTTTATCCAATGCTGTTTCTCTTATATTTGCAACAGGATACTACTGGGTAGAGTGGAGGGAAGGAATCCTCACAATTGAGTTTCTGTTTGAGACCATTATTTCAGCCACGTGTCAATCCGTCTTATTGAGTATCTCCCTGGACTGTCTACTTGATGTAGACATATGATGTAGACATAATGTCTTTTGCCAGGAATTGGTCTTTTTAAGAAATGTTAACAGATTATTGACACAATTCAAATACCACAAAATTCAATGGTTTAAAAATATTCAAACAAGTGGTACAACCATCATCGCAGTCAGTGTTAGAACATTTTCTTCATTATTGTACTCATTATTATTATCGTCTAGTTTCCCTGTCATAACCTTAAGAAAACATTAACATAGTTAATCTGTATATAGAATTACAAATCCTGGATTTTGTATAAAGAAAATCATACACAACAACAAAATACTACCGAAGTCCTCAATCCAAAAGAAAGCAGAAATAATAAAAGTTAAAACAAATTTAAAATGGTAAAAGGTTGTTAAATATGGCAACAAATGATAAAGTATTAAATTAACCTAGCTACACCTGTATGAAAGCAGAGTAGCATGAGGGCAAGAGTATTCACATCCCTGGTCAATGATCAGAGTGTACTCACCAGAGGCTTATTTCACACGGGTACTCAGCAAATGGATTTTGGGTTTTCACTGTCATCCATGGCCTTCTGAAAATGGGTCACACAATATTTAAGCTCTAATAAAATTCTCTCCTCTAGTCTTTTATTACAATCTGTATCACATATATTGTTGTGCTTCTTCCTTGTGGATTTAGCTGTCACTCACTTAGATGGCTGCTGTTTTAAGACAATTTTTTAAGAGCCCAAATTCTAACCTTTCTGATAGCAGCTGGGCACCATCTAATTTCTTCACTGCACTTTTGTATAGCACTCCTGTCTTCAATGGTCTTTTCCTGATGGTAAGCAGGGCCATATCATAAAAACTATTACTTATGTTAGGGCTTACAGTTAAGTGTGAGTTCAAAATCCATTAATATATTTAGGATTTTATATATACCTACCCTTGCTTCATTTTAGTGGTAGCATTATTAAATTTTGGAGAGAGAAGTAACTTATATTGGGCCTCTAGTAATTTTAATAATAGCACATTAAATTAGCCACTGGTATAATATTTAAAATATTGAGACAATGGAAATATCTATGTTTAATAAAAGGTTTATTGTCTAAAATACATGGGGTATTCACTTATACATTTTAAATTTTTTGAGTGGGTGAATTCTGTTTAAGAAAAAAATGAGGGTTAGACACAGGGAGCAATATTCAATAACACTCATTAAATATAGCAAAACTGTCCCCCACAGAACTAAGAAATGTCATATGAAGTTAAGAAAATAGGAAAGTAGCAAATATATAGTAGCCTTAAATTGCCTATTATTTCATGCATTGAAAGAGTCCCAAAACACATATTTCAAACTAACAAATTTGTAAAGAGAAATAGGTAACTCCACAATACTTTAGGCGACTTTAATGCATGACTTTTGATAAAGCACCTAGAAATAAACTTGACAAAGGTATGGATGATTTCAAAAACACAATCAACTGCCTTGACTTCCTAGAGACATCCAGTGCTCCACTCCAACAGCAGCACAGTACACATCCCTCTCCATGCACATGGAAAATTCTACAGAATGGACCGCATGTTACACCAACAATCTAGCCTCAATAAATTTATAAAGATTTAAAAAATAAATTTACAAAAGTTTTAAACACTACAAACCACCTTCTTTGATCTTTGTTTTAAATATACAAATCAGAAATCAATCAATAGAAATTCAGGAAAAATAAAGAACATGGAAAGCAAATAACATTTGGCTTAAAAATTCCAGAATTTTTTATCTAACATTAACCTTGCATGTCTTTTCTAATTGTTAACTAGACATATTCTTTCTATCCACTAATTTTTTTTTAGTCTGTTTTCGTCTTTGTTCCTAAAATATGTTTCTTCTAAGCAGCATGTTGATGGGTCTTGTTTTCTTACCCATTCTACTAGTCTGTCTTTTAGCTCATGAGTTTAAGACGCTTAGACATTCAATGTTATTATGATGTCATTTATTGATGATTTTATTGATGTCATTTTTCTGTGTATTTTTTATGATGTTATTTGTTTCCTTTTTCAGGTTCTAAGTTCATTTTTCATGGGTTTTTGTATAATTTTTGTTATTATATTTTAAATTTACTCTTCAGTTAGTTTTCCTCTTTTTTTTAATACTTTTATTGGGGGCTGTTACATCTCTTAACACAATCCATACATTCCTCCAATGTTTCAAGCACATTTGCACATATGCCACCATCATCGTTTTCAAAATATTCTCTTCCCACTTTAATCTCTGATATAAGCTCCCCATTTCTTCCCCCTCTCTCCGCCGCCAGCCCTCCCTCACGAACCCATGATAAGTTATAGATTATTTTTCCCATATCTTAAATTGTCTTCTTTGTTTTTTTCCTGTTCAAATTTTACCATTCTATTTTAGATTAGTTTGCTTTTTAAAATTTTCTTTTCAAATTTAAGAAAAAATTTTCAATAATGAATTAGTCAACTTCTCTGTTCAGTTGTTTTATATCTATTCTATTCCCTCTATTAATTTGTTGTTCTCTTAATGACTTCCTATTTTTAATCTTGTAGATTTGTTTCACTTTGGGTATTACTTTAGTAAGAAAATTTCTTTAAAAAAATCATTTTATTTCAGGGTCTTACAGCTCCTATCACAATCCATATATCCATCCATTTTGTCATGCACATTTCTACATATGTTTCAACTGTCATTTTCAAAACATTTTCTTTCTACTTGAGCCCTGCCCCCCATGATCGCTTGGTAATTTATAAATTGTTATATTTTTTCATGTCTTACACTGACCACTGTCTCACTTCACCACTTTTCTGTTGTCTGTCCCTTTGGGGGTGGGGTTATATGTTGATCGTCGTGATCGGTTCCCCTTTCTCCCCCCACCATCCCCTTACCCTCCTGGTATCACTACTTTCATTATTGGTCCTGAGGGGTTTATCTGTCCTGGATTCCATGTATTGTGAGCTCTTATCTGTACTATTGTACATTCTCTGATCTAGTCAGTTTTGTAAGGTAGAATTGGGGTCATGACCGTGAGGGATTTGGGGAGAAATTATTAAAGAACTAGAGGAAAGTTTGATGTTTCATCAGTGCTATACTGAACCCTGACTGGCTTGTCTCTTCCTTGTGACTCTTGTGTAAGGGCATGTCCTATTGTCTACAGATGGCCTTTGGGTCTCCACTCCACCCTCCCCCACATTCACATCGATATGATTTTGTGTTTTGGGTCTTTGATGCCTGTTTCCTGATCCCATCGCACCTCACGATCACACAGGCAGGTGTGCTTCTACCATGTGGATTTTGTTGCTTCTCAGGTAGATGGCTGCTTGTTTATCTTCAATCCTTTAAGGCCCCAGACACTCTATCTTTTGATAGCCAGGCACAATCAGCTTTATTCACCATATTTGCACCCATATTGCCAGGGAAGGTGAGCATCACAGAATGCCAGATTATTAGAACAAAGTGTTCTTGCATTGAGAGAGTACTTGAATGGAGGCCCAATGTCCACCTGCTGCCTTAATACTTAACAAATAAATATATGTACATAGATCTATTTCCCTATTGTTATATATGTGTATTTACCGTATATACTCAAGATTAAGCCTACCTGATTATCAGCCAAGGCACCTAATTTTACCACAAAAACTGCATAAAACATACTGAAAAACTCGGCTTATACACGAGTATATACAGTAGATATGTACATGCCTGTGTTAAGACCTCTATAAATGTCCTTTGCCTCCTAGTTCTTTCCTTTATTTCCTTTTACTTTTCTCTTGTCACACTATCATGTTTGACCTTCATTTGAGGTTCAGTAATTCCTCTTTGCTACATTGCCCTTGATGAAGCTCCACCAGGCATCCTATGCCCTCCTTGCCATCGAGTTTAGATCACTTGCTGTTTCCTTGTCCCTAGATTTGTTGGCACTCCCTTCCTTTCCCCCGCCTCCTCCTCTTCCTTGTCCCCCAAGGATCTTCAGAACCATTGATTTCTCCTCTGGATTGTTTATCCCACTAATCTTATCTAGATAGGCATGCACTGACAATAATAAGCACAAAAACAAGACAAAGGAAAACATAACAACAAAGGAAAATAAAAGCAAAACTGATTTCTTGACTGTTTCTCCCATGAGCATTGATGATGAGTACTAATAAATTAAAATACTTGACAATGTCAATGTTTTCCCCATGTCTCATGGTATTGCCTATTGGTCCAGTTATGGGGGTTCTGGTTTAATGTACATTGAATTGATTACTGAAGGCAGAAGTCTTTGATTTTCATCAGTAAGTGCTTAAGATCCTTTTTTTCTTCCTGCATATCTCAAGTTGTTAATAAATGTTCTTCCAGTTTTGATGCTACATTCATATAGGTCAGCTTCTCAGCTTATTTGCACACCATGCATATTGATTAAGTATGATGAAAGAATACAATCCTTACACACAATTTTAAATCATTCTGTAATGCTTTGTTATATTAGAAATATTGGTTCTTGGTCTATATACAAGTTCCAAATAAGCACAAGTAAATTTTCAAGTATTCTCATTCTTTTCAATATTATACATATATATATATTAATAGTCCACACAGTCCTAAAATACAGTTAAACTTACTACTGTATTCTCTGATATCTGTCAAGATCCATCTGACGTTAGCAATGATATCCCTTGTTCTACCTCCCTTTCCATATCTGACTTGGATTTCTGGCAGCCTCTTATTGGTAATCTACTATACCATTTTGAATTATCTTCAGGAGAACTTTATTTGTATGTGATACTAAAATATTTTAAAATAATTTCTGAATTCTGTTAGGTCACCTTTGTTTAGAATGGGTTTATATATGGATCTCTTTCAGTCAGCTGGCCAGGTAAGCAGATTTCTAAATTTCTTGGAATAGACTAATAAGTACTTCCAGCATTGCATTAGTTTGTTGAAACATTTCGACTGTTTTTCTCTCAATTTCTGGAGTGCTGTTTTTTTGCCACTGCCTTCGCCATAGCTTGGAATTCTTTCTTCAATATCATTGGTTCTTGATCGTATGCTACCTTGTGGGATATATGGACTCTGGCCCATTCTTTTTGATGCATTGTGCCTTCCATTTTCTTTTGGTATCTCCTGCATTGTTCACTATTTTGCCCATAGAGTCCTTAAATCTTGACATGTGAAGGGGTTGAAGGTTTTTTCTTCAGTTCTTAAAGCTTGTTCTTACTTTCTGCCTTTCTAAATTTAGGTTTTTGCAGAGTTTTATAATATTTTTCATTGTCTCTCAAGCTGTCCTTTGAAATTTTCTGCTCAGCTTTTATAACGTCATCATTTCTTCCAGTTATTTTAACTACTATACCTAAAAGAACACATTTTAAAATCTCTTTTGGGAGACTCTAGTCTTTTATCTCTTTCCTGAATTGTTAATGATCTCACACTTTCTTCATGTATAATGTCTTGATTTTAGCCCACAACTGATCACATTTCCACTCATAAGTCTTCAGTTCTATCAAATGCATTATGGAGTTGTTCCCTAAATACTGGTGTGATATGCTCAAGGTTATATTTGCTCTTGTGGACTTGTTTTAATTTTCTTCAGTTTTATCTTTAATTTTCTTGGTCTTTTGCACTTATTCCTTTACTGTGTTTTGACTAACAACATTGAGTTTCTCCATATTCTTTTTCCATAGATGGAATAAATTTGATTCCTGTGTATTATTACATCTGGTAAGGTCCACATTTATAGTCGTCATTTATGTTAAAAAATGGTACTTACAATGAAGAAGTCTTTGTGGTTCCAAAGTTGTATCATGCAATCTCTAGCTTTGTTTCTACAAACAAAGGCCATGTTTGCTGAGCCTTCATCTTTATTTCCAGGTTCTGCATTTACCTCACTAGTGATTAGTAATGCATCATGATTGCAGGTGGAATTGATTTCAGATTGAAGAAGTTGGTAGAATTCTTCTGTTACTTCATCACTAACTTTAGTAGTGAGTGTGTAAATTTGAATAATGGTTGCATTAACTGGATTTCCTTTCAAGGACAGCATTCTACTTCAAGATATATACTGAAATGTCTTTTTAGATGGTGAATATGACTCTATTCCTCTTGAATTCGTGATTCCCAGAGGAGTGAACTATGCGATGGTCTGACTTAAAATGGCCTGTACCAATTCATTTCAGGTGACTAATCCCTAGGCTATTGTTCTTTATGTATTCAATTTTATTTTATTTTTTAAATATATGCATTCATTTATCATTCAGCCAATCAGAATAAGTTATTTGGAGAAATGCCATAATTGAATTTAATAAAACCACCCAGAGGTAGGAAATTATTATGTTTTCCTTTTTTTTTCTTTTCTTTCTTTTTAAAAAAAATCATTTTATTGGGGGCTCGTACAACTCTTATCACAATCCGTACATCCATCCATTGTGTCAAGCACATTTGTACATTTGTTGCCATCATCATTCTCAAAACATTTGCTTTCGACTTGATCCCTTGGTATCAGCTCCTCATTTTTTCTCCTCTCTCCCTACTCCCCTCCCTCATTAACTTTTTATAATTTATAAATTATTTTTATTTTGTCATGTCTTACACGGTCCAATATCTCCCTTCACCCACTTTTCTGTTGTCCGTCACCCAGGGAGGAGGTTATATATAGATCCTTTTAATCGGTTCCCCCTTATACTCCCTCAATGCAAGAACACTTTGTTTTTTTAAACTGGCATTCCATGATGCTCACCTTTCAGACACGATCAATGAAGATAAAGCGGGTGCAAAAGCAAATGTGGTGAAGAAAGCTGATAGTGCTCAGCTATCAAAAGATGTAGCATCTGGGATCTTAAAGGCTTGAAGGTAAACAAATAGTCATCTATCTCAGAAGCAACAAAGCCCACATGGAAGAAGCACACCAGCCTGTGTGATCAGGAGGTGTCAGAGGAATCAGAGATTAGGCATCAAAGAACATAAAATCATATCATTGTGAATGAGGGGCAGTGTTGAGTGGGGGCCCAAAGCCCATTTGTAGACAACTGGACATCCCTTATAGAAGGGTCATGTGGAGGAGAAAAGCCGGTCAGGATGCAGTGTAACAATTACGAAACATACCGCTTTCCTCTAGTTCTTAAATGCTTCCTCAACCCAATTCTACCTTACAAATCCGGCTAGACAAGAGGATGTACACTGGTACACATAGAAACTGGAAACACAGGTAATCCAGGACAGATGAACCCTTCAGGACCAGTAGAAAGAGTGGCAATACCAGGAGGGTGGAGGGAAGGTGGGGGTAGAAAGGGGCAACCGAATCAATTTTATTTTTGATGACAACAATTTTCCTAGATGCGTATTTCATGCATTCCAGGCCCTGATTATTAATGGATGTTTGCAGCTGTTTCTTCTCAGTTTGAATCATGTAATATCAGAAAATCGGGGTCCCTAAAGCTTTACTCCATCCTTGTTATTAAGGCTGAGTAGGCAGCTTTTCCCACTAGAACTTTGAGTGCCTTCTCAACCGGAGGGACGCATCTTTTGGCACAATATCTGACAATATTTGCTGTCATTCCAAAGGTTTATCCCTCAGAAGTGGATAGCCGGTTTAATATTCTTAATCTGTTCTTGGTCTGGAAATGCTGCTGAAAGTTGTTGACTGGTATTTGCAATACATGTGGTATAAACTTTCAGCATTACAGTGATGAGCATGTCAACATAGCATGACAAACTGAAATAGGTGTAGTGGATTTTCTGTTATCAGTAGGATATACCATAGCCTCATAAGAGTCACATTTAAAAATATATGTTATAATTTAACTAATTAGGTAAATCCTAAGTCTCTTATTATGTTACTGAATTTAGAAATCAGAAGATGGATAGGATTAATAACTCACACAATTTTACTCATTGTTTTCTGTGAACAGATACAATCATAAAACACAAGGTGGAGTAGTGCAGAAATAAAAGTCTCTCCTTAGAAGCATTTACAATCTAGTCAGGAAAGCAATCATACATGAGAGCTGGTATGGGAATAATCACAAAGCAATTGTAAAAAATATAGTAAAGATTGAATTTTCCAAGTTATAACATTGTCTTCAGACAGAGGTAGATTAACTCAAGGAAACTTGCTGAAAAGAATTGATTTTGATCCAAGTCTGAAAGAAAGTAAATAGACATAGGTAATTAGAAGAGACGTTGTGGAGAGCTGAAACAGCATGAATGAAGTTACTTGAGACAAATGGAAAATGTTTGTGATCCAGGCTTTCCTTCTTTAAGGAACGCTGGGTGTTAGATGCCCTTTGTTGGTTCCAAGTCCCAGTGACTTGGAACAGAAGAAGACACCTCACGTCTTGTACCATATTTGCAATTCTTACACTATTTCAACCCATTTTTGCAACCAGTGGGTCAGTCATTTCACTGAGGATCATTCTCCTTTTTTTCTGACATTCTACTTTACCAAGCACAATGTCCTTCTCTCAGGACTGGTCCCTCCTTTTAAGTCCAAAGTACATAAGATGATGTGCTGCCAGTTGAGGTAGTTAGTTTATTGTGCCAACCTAGCCGATAAACACACGTGGGGGTAATTGAAGGGCCGAGGGATAAATGGCTCAATGAGCCTCGCCTTTCTAGTTCTGGGGTCTCTTGCTTTCTGATGGTCGGACCAGGGTGCAGCTGCCTTAGCAGTTCCCTGTTTTAGCTGACAAGGCTTACTTCCTGCAAGACATCTCTGAGGATAAGCCACCAGGACCTACCCTGATGCAGCCCTGGGTGCTGGAGTAGCCATGTGCAGACCCCTGCCAGCGCTGAGATGCTTACACATTCACTGACTCGGCTTTCCTCCTACAGTCAGCATCATAGTGTGTGTTTTGTGAGATGGAGGAGGACTTTGTGGATTGGTGTCAGACATATGGGTTAATGTTGGACTTGTGGGCTTGGGCAGCACTGGGTTGGAGTATTTTCTTGATGTGCACTTAACCTTTATATAAAACTCTCTCTTATACATAAGTTTCTGTGGATTTGTTTCTCTAAAGTACCCAGACTAACACACCAGTCTTGCTTCTAAAGAGCTTTCTGACTTTACTTTTCCTAAGATAGATGTGTTTGATATTCTAGAAACTCATGCTATAGCTACTATTTGGACAACACCATACTTAATATGCATATTTTATTCCTTTTGGCTGAGTTGGGACTTTTTTACTTCCTTATCCAAAGAGTAGGAATGCTTCTCCGGTGCTGATGGTTAGAAACATGACGACTACACTAAATGTTTACAGCTTGAATCCACTGGAGATATTTAAGAAGAAATAATTGCTTCTGAAAGATAATAGTCATAAAAAACTTATAGATCAGTTTTATTTTGCAACACATGTAGACACCCTGTATTGGAATACACTCTACTAGGGCAACATGTTAGGTTGAAACAGCAGTCGGTTCAGAAGCAAGGAGAAGATAACCAGATCAATTCATATTTCTGACCAAAGTGATGGATTAGGGGTGGGCACTGTGATTCAAGCTGACCAATCAGAAGTTAAGAACTTTGCATAGCTTCATACAAATCAGAAACAGCATAAACTCAAAACAAAGTATCTGTTGATTTGTAAATTCATGGTTCGCTATTCTATACTAGAGATTATAAACTTGTAACTCTGGAAGACTTTTTCAAACATAGATTTCTGGTTCCCACCCCAAGAGTTTCTGACTTGACAGGTTTGGATTGGAACCTAATAATTTGTATTTTTCACCTGCTCCTAGGAAACACAAGGAATATTGGTCTTAACAACCAACTTTGAGATACATCACACAAAATTGCCTACATAGGTAAAATAATTGGAGTAGAAAACACTTATTTGGGTTAAGTACATGTAGCTTTAATTATAAGTAAAAAATCTAGGAGATCCTATGTGGGAATTTTAGGATTCTATAATGTAAATGTAGATATAATAAATCCACTTGCTGGATATAATCAGCAAGTGATTGGCATTGGCTGTAAGTGCAATTTACTGAAAGAATAGAGATACATGGAGTGAAAAAGAAATGTAAAGAAATACTTGGAGTGAAAAGGAGATGTAAAGAAAAAATCATAATATCAATAGGAAAATGAGCAATGGGCAGAAAGCCCAAGAACTAGCGATTGGAAGAATGAGTTAAAATCATTGGAATTTAAATTTAGACACGAATTACTTTAGCATATAGATCATAATTTATGTACTCCTGATTTTTCTACCCAATTTTGATGTATGCACTTACTCTCCTGTTATTAAAGACACAAGGAACGTTAGAAATTTGATAGATCAATGGAATTAAAAGATGCTGGAACTTCTCCAGGAAGTTTGAAAAGCCCCCGTGTACAACAACCATATACACTAATGCCAGTAAATACAAAATTAAGAACAAGAATAGGAAACAATCAGGGTGTGATGTTGAAATTTTTATTTTAGCAAGATTCTGAATTATAGCTAATGTTAAATTTCTGTGTGAAGAAGGCTGAGCTGTTAGATTTTTGTCAGCTCTTGAATAAAATTGTTATAAACCATTTTGATTTTGTAAAAAAGAAAACATTTTTAACATAAAAATGTGTTGGTAAACATGTGTTGGTAAGCAAAGATATAATATTGAGGACTTAGATACATTTGACCCAATTCATGCTACTTTGAATTGCCTCATATGTACAGAAAACATTTGCAATGAATAAAGAGTACCAAGGATTTATGACCTTGGATTATGGTGTTGACAAAGAAGATTGAATGTACTAAGGGCTGCCAGAGCCTTTGTAAACTTGTCTAAGAAGCACAGCCAGGATGCTCTTTAGAAGCAAGCATAGTAAGAGTTCGTCTCTTGTATTTTGGACATGTTATGAAGAGGGTCCAGTCTCTGGAGAACATCATGCTTTCTAAAGTAGAGTCAGCAAAAGATAGGAAGACTCTCAGCCAGATGGATTGTCCCATTCCAGTGAGTTCAACCAGCAATGAGGATGATGCTGACCTGGGACAGGATTCTTCTGTTGTACAAAGGATTGCTAGGACCTAATACTGGTTCAAAGGCACTAACAACAACTACAATAACAAAACAAACTTAACCTAACTTGGTCATTATAATCTAATAGATTTCTGTATTCTGCAACAATCGACTTACCTTCCTTAGTATTATCTCTCAGATAATATCTTATAAATCATATCTGATAAATATCTAATCAATGTCTGATGATGTCCATCGATAGGGATGGATGAGAAATGGCCAAATAAATTAGGAGATGGAGGTCCCCACAGAGGACAAGGACCTTTGATGTCTTGGTTTTGAAATGGTTAGTAACTTCGCCGATTTACTCTCAGTTGCTGGTTTAAAGGTTTTTATGTTAAAAATATTAACTCTCTGTTAAAAATGTTAAACTCTAATAGCTTGAAATGCAACAATGCTTTTTTTGCTAATAAGATTGCAAACAAAACTAGTTGTATCATGAAAGGGACATGTTCAGAGGGGGCCATTCCAATGGCCTATAAGAATGGAAGCTTTGAGGTATTATTCTTACGGCTAATGAGACAGGTGATTCTTTATAAAGAACGTTTTTCATTCTTTGCAGGGTCCCTTGGTCCCATATTTATGTAAGTGATGGATTCTGCTTTGGGCAAGAAAGGGTTGTATTTACCAGTTTGGAATGTATGTTTTCCCCCTAGAATTGCAAAATCTCAACAAATGGTAGAATGGGCTGACAGGAAATCTTTGCTCCCTATCATATTCTCTTTGATTAAACAGACCCTTCATGTTACTGGGATAGGGAAATTTCTTGAATATTTCCCCCATGATTATAAAATTCCATATATTCTCCAATTTCATGTGCACATGAAAATGACATCTAGTCTCTTTAAAATTTTAAGACAACTGATATTTTCAACATGATAAATGAAGAAAATATTGAAGCTGCCAAGGATTTCATTGTACTTGAATCTAGAACAATATCCTCATGAATAGGAAAACATTAAAGATATCTGTCCTTTCTAGCTGCACTACAGTGAAGTGCTAGACTAACCCCAAGAGGGTTGGTGGTTCGAACCCACTCAGTGGATCCATGGGAGAAATACCTGGTGATCTGGTTTTGCGAAGATTGTTGTAATTAGATGTCATCAAGTCAATTCCAATTTAGAGTGACCCTTTGTACAACAGCAGGAAGCCCTGCCCATCTGTTCATCATCCTCGCAGTCATTGCAAGACTTGAGCTATGGCTGCAGTCACCATGTCCGTTCATCTTATTGAGACCTCTCTTGTTTGGGCTGGCCCTCTCCCTAGCATGATGTCCTGCTTCATGCATATGTACATATCTGAAGTACATGACACCAAGTGTCGCCGTCTTCACGTCTAGTAAGGAGTATTCCTGTTGGACTCCTTCTCAGACGGATCTGTTCCTTCTTCTGGTCTCATTGGTACATTCACCAGGCTCTCATTCAAATGCATCAGTTTTGTGCTCTTCATTCATCAAAAAGATTACAGCTATGGAGACCCTCTACGGCAGTGGTTCTCAACTTTCCTCATGCCTCGACCCATTAATACAGTTCCTTATGTGGTGGTGACCCCTCCAACCAGAAAATTATTTTCATTGTTACTTCATCACTGTAATTTTGCTACTCTTATTAATCGGGAGACTCCTGTGAAAGGGTCATTCAACCCCCAAAGGGTTCACAGCCCACAGGTTGAGAACCACTGTTCTAAGGCATTCATGCTCTGTCACATGACATAACTGAGTTGAAAATCAACTCAATGACACATAAAAATAACATTCTCTTGATTTAGGGAGTCCAGAAAATAGCCTGAGAGGAAAAGGAGAAAAGGGACAAAGCAGGGAGCAGAATTATTCCAGGATATTCTGTGACTTGTCTACGAGTGTTTGTGTGTTCCAACTTTTAAAATATTCAAGATCTGTGCCACAAAATAATGTCACATGTATATTTTTGCTCATCTTTCATTGCTTCAAAACTAAGGCTGTATATGGGTATATGACAGTAATAGGAGATTTTTTTTGTTTGTTTATGGTGTTTTTAAAAAATCATTTTATTGGGGTTCATACAATTCATCACAATCCACACATACATCAATTGTGTAAAGCACACTTATACATTTGTTGCCCTCATCATTCTCAAAATTCAGTTTCCGCTTGGGTTCCTGGAATTAGCTCCTCATTTTCCTTTGACGTTTTTTAAGTGACATGTTTCCTGGGCCCAGATCAACATAATTCCAATTCTATGCATCTGGGGTTGGCGCCGGAATCTATACTTTAATTTAGCACCATGCCTCCCTCTCTGCCCCCCTTTCCAAGTGCTTCTGGGGAAGCAGGATCACCAACTACTGTTTGCAAAGCTCTGCAGTACGCTCTTCACTGTTATTAGCCCCACAAATCCTCATATTTGATTTTTGAAGCCCAAAACCAACCATTTGAGCATGAAGACAAACACACCTGTGTTAAACTTATGTCTGCTTTCTTACCGTGTGACAATACAGGCCATCACAAGGTAAAAGTGTATCTTGGGACAGATTACACCATATGCTTGGATTCACAGACAAGCTGGAGAATTGCTGACATAATGCAAGATATCAATTTTCAACTTGCACTGGGAAGTTCCTTAGCATCCAAGCGAGCTGCTGTTTTCCCTTGCCATGGACGTTCACATGTAATAAAGGGAGTCCAGTCCATCATTGTTATTTAATGATACCACGAATGACTTCCCTGAAAAATAGTGGCTTTGGGTTATTGACTTCGAAGCGCGCGCGCAGGCACACACACACACACACACACACACACACACAAACACACTCTGCTTTTAAAATGCTAGCTGTGTTGATTTGGTCACGCCATTTTATGGGAAACATGATGCATTTCCCTGCACCCATTAGCGAAGCAGATCTGTGGTAGGTACTTTCCTCTTTTATAAAGAACTTGGCAGACAGCAAGCTCACCAGATCACAAATAAATGGCAGTGTCGAAATAGCTCACAACAGTAAGTAAATGTGAATTTTCTAATGAATTAGCCCCAGTCATAAATTATTTAGTTCATTTAAGGGAGTGAAAAAGTAGTTAGAATGGATTTTTCACTGCTGAAATTTGAGAATCATCAGGAAGAAGAAAACAGAAACGAAATTGCTCCCTTCCACCCGCACTCACCCCCACCCTCATTTTTTTTTTAACTTGAAGGCCTGACTGAAATCCGGCATTCAACATGAAAGCAGCAGTCTGCTGCAGAGTGGATGAATTCGTGATAAATGGTCCCTTGAGGTTTATAAAACATATTCTCCATAAAACAAGCCACAATATGTTTCTTCGCATTAGTCAGTTCCTGACATTCAGCCGGCTGATGCTCCAGCTCAGAGTTGCTACCTGCCATCCTCAAGCTGTAAACAACTCTTTGTTTATTGCAGCAAAGCTCGTACATCCATTTCAAGGTTTTACAGCGATAAAAGGCTGACTGCCTGCATAAACTGAAGTGGGCTGCAATGTTGTGATTTTGTTTATTGCTCTTTTACCGCAGTGGTCCAGTCGTGCTTTTGAGACCAGACACCGGTTTTCTGCCATCTGCCCCGTCAGTGTCAGAAAACGCATGTCAACAGAATCCCTGTGAATAATATTTATAACGAGAGGCCTCATTAAGTGAAATGTTGCCTCTTGAAATTGAGGCAGAAACGCGGACGATTAATAGGAAATTTAATATGGGCTGCCATCTTTGTTTCTTCTGTGGAGCGTTCCCTCTCCAAGAGGGTTTTCAGGGGCAGATGTTGTGTGAGCTCACCTAGCAAGGACCCGTTAAACAGGCCCTTAGTCCTCAAGGACCCAGGCTTTGTTTCCACTGACAGGATTGTAGTTTAGTGGCTCCGGGAAATTTTAACCACATAATTAGGTTTCTGATTTCTAAAAATGTGGCTCCCCTCCCCCGGCCGTAAAAAAGCAGTGCTCAGATCAAAACACTGCCTGTAACTTTCAAGTATTTTGTTTGAATCCGCAAGCACAAAGATAAAGCATAAAGACAAATTTGAAGCACAAAACTAAACCTACATAATACAAATTTAAATCTTTTTTCAAACTTAAAATTTTAAGACTTTAAAATAGAATCTTGAAAATTCTTAATAGGGGCAGGTCACATCGATTATACTTGATCCCACCAGAAAAAAAGCATTGTATTTCATTTTGGAATGAAAGACAGATGTCTCTGAGTATTGAATTTTGGTGGTTGGCTTATGCTATATGCTTGACATCTTTTTAGGAATCTGATAATAAAGTTGAAGGGCCTCTGTCTCAGGAAGGAAAGAGTGTGTTGTCCTCGTTAAACCTCATCACAATACAGAGCTGATATAAGCTTTATCTAATCGGGTGATGCAGTGACACTTTAATCAAATATCTGTAGAAGAGGGGCTGGGAATTTTAAATTCTCATGGATTTATTTTCAGAGTAAAACAATTTGCCAATTGATGTTGAAGTGAGAATCAAATGCCTTTTGGTTTTCCTATTAAAATAAGCATGTTCTCTGAGAAAACATTTAAGTATTAACTTAAATTTTAACTAGTAATTTTAGGTAAAATACGTCCTATTGAAACTATTCTTGAATATGTTTAAAAACCATAATATCTTCATATGAATAAAGAAGTACCCCCCCCATCCTTGCATGTGTTTTAAGGAGCACCCAGTCCATATTCCAATTCCAAAGAACAACAAAAGGAAACACTGCCTGTTATTGTACCATCCTCACAATCATTACTACGTTTAAGCCCATTGTTGCTGCCACTGCGTCAATATAGCTCATTGATGGTGTTATTCCTTTTCTCTGAGCTTCTACTTTGCCAAGCATGATGTTCTTCTCCAGGGTCTGGTCTATCCTGATGATATATCCCAAATATATGAGATTAAGTCTTACTATCCTTACTTCTAAAAGGTATTCTGCATCCAAGGCAGTTTTGTTGTTTGTGCTGGCAGTCCATGATACATGGCCATTCTTTTCCATGACCATCATTTGAAGGCATCCTTTCACTGCAGGTCTTCCTTGTGAATTGTCTAGCTTTTGCGTTCACAGGGCACGTTGCAGATCAGGGGCACGTTAGTCCTCAAAGCAACCTCCTTATTAGACACTGTGATCTTTATTAGACAATTGTCTTTTTAGTTTTTCACGCGTCACTGATGATATCATTGAATTTTGTGCCCTACCTGTGCCCCCTCAAGTCTACGCTTTTCCCTGAACAGTTTTTCATAGCAAGGTAATTTTTGTGATCCATGTCACATAGTAGAATTGACTACAAGATGTGGATAGATTCTGTAAAGCTGTTTGAAGAGCTTATTTTGTATTAAGCCTTTATCCATTGATTTTAGCGCTTGATGAATTTTGCCTGGATCCATTATTACCGATAACGTCAGTGAAGTGATTTTTCTAGCTCTCTTTCTAAGTGTAGCCTACTTGGTATTCTGCTGCAGACGTGAACTATTACTTCTCTCCTATTTGTTTCTGTGAATTTACTGTGGACGTGTTCCTTTCCCCTCATCCAATTGGTTTCAGTCTATGATCTCCATTATGTATGTTCCAGTGCCTGCAGAAGGACATATTGCTTGGTGAAGGAGAGAACCAAAGACCAAACTCACAGCCATCTGATCTATTTTGACCCATAGTGACTCTATAGGACAGAGTAGAACAGCCCGGTTGGTTTCCCAGCCTGTAACTCTTCACAGGAGTAGAAAGCCTCTCTGGGCCTTTTGAATTGCTTTTGTGTTTGCACATAATGCTTAACCAATATTACATCAAGGCTAAAAACAGGGACAGCAACAAAAAGAAAGACCTAAAATAAGATGAATTAACACCAGTGTACATCCTCCGGTCTAGCCGGATTTGTAAGGTGTAATTGGGATCATGATAGTGGGAGGGGGTGGGGGAAGGAAGCATTAAAGAATTAGAGGAAAGGTATGTTTCATCATTGCTACACTGCACCCTGACTGGCTCGTTTTCTCCCTGCAGCCCTTCTGCAAGGGGATGTCCAAATTCCCACAGATGGGCCCTGGTTCCCCACTCTGCATTCCCCCTCATTCACAATGCTATAATTTTTTTTTAATTGGCCTTTGATGCCTGATACCTGATCCCTTCAACACCTTGTGATCTCACAGGCTGGTGTGCTTCTTCCATGTAGGTTTTGTTCTTTCTCAGTTAGATGGCCACTTGTTTATCTTCCAGCGTATAGAACCCCAGACTCTATATCTTTTGATAGCCGGGCACCATCAGCTTTCTTCACTACATTTGCTTATGCACCCGCTTTGTCTTCAGTGATTGTGTCAGGATAGGCTGGTATACTTCTTCCATATGGGTTTTGTTGTTTCTCATCTATATGGCCACCAGGGAATCCAGGACATATGAACCCCTCAGAAACAGTGGTGAGAGTGGCAATACTGGGAGAGTAGAAGGAAGATGAGGGAGAAAGGGGGAACAGATTACAAGGATCTGCATATAAACTCCTCCCTGGGGAGGGGATGGACAGTGGAGAAGTGGGTGAAGGGAGATGTCGGATGGTGTAAGATATGAAAAATAATAATAGTTTATAAATTATCAAGGCTTCATGGAGGAGGGGAGATCGAGGAGGGAGGGGAAAATTGAGCTGATACCAAGGGCTCAAGTAGAAAGCAAATATTTTGAGAATGATGAGGGAAACAAATCTACAAAAGTGCTTGATACAATGGATGTATGTATGGATTGTGATAAGAGTTGTATGAGCCCCCAATAAAATGATTTAAAACAAAACAAACAACAAAAAAAGATGAATGAACACATTGGCTGCAACAATGGGCTCAAATGTAACATTTGAGAGGATCATGAAGGACTGGGCATGTTTCATTATGTTGTCCATAGTGTCACTAGGACTTTGACCCAACCCCAAGGCCCTTAACCACAACAGCAACAACAACCATCTTTGTTTTGATAATCAGATTTTCCAAATTAGGTTAATGAACGTCGCATTAACCTGGTTCTTGTATCTTCTTGCTATATTTCCAGTTTTTGAAAGCACCCTTACTTTCTTACACAGCTGCTGTAGGTTTATCTCATGCTCTTTTGGAAGCAGCTTGAAATCCATCATTTCCTTTTATGGGTCCCCTTTAATGGAAAATGGTACTTAGAAACGAGACCTACTGGGTGTGCTCATTTCTATGAGGGGCTTCCGATTACGTAAGGGACAGTGGTTCAGCAAAACTAACTTGTGAAGTTGTAACAAAAATGCATTCCATTTGGATGCTGTTTTAAACTTCTACCTTTCTTACTTTTTACAGAACATATCATCACTCTTGGGCATTTTGTTCATTCTTAAAAGTGTACAGGGCAGTTTACTGCTGCTGAGTCTTGCCACCTGAACACCTTTCAATAATCGCCTTAGAATTAAACCCAATCTCTGAATCATGGAAGTGTGGAATGAATTCAGGCTCAACATTCAGCTGTAGGAAATTGAGGCCAAAAGAAAGAAGAAAATTTCAGATAGGACCGCTGTAGACTTTATTTTGGTAGGGAGAGTGTGTAAGTACGTTTCTGTATGTACTTTATATTTGTACTAGTATCTTACAATCAGTTTCTAATTGCTTTTAAACCTACTGCCTTTGAATTGATACTGACTCATTGGGACCTTATCAAGGCTGTATTTTATAGGAGTAAATAATCTCCACTTTCTCCCACAGAGCAGCTGGTGGGCTTGAACCACTGACCTTTCGATTATCATCCAATGTTTCCCGGATAGTGTCACCAGGGATCCTAGAATAGTTCAGTTACCGAGAGAAAAGGTATATCTAAACATATCTGCTAACAGATCTCAGGGGGGCAAATGCTCTTTTTATATTGTCATGAAAACAAAAAATTGCATCTTGAAACATGGACCAGTAAAGACAGAATTGCATGAAAGTATTTACTGATGTATGTATGGATTGTGATAAGAGTCGTATGAGCCCCTAATAAAACGATTAAAAAAAAAAAGAATATCTCCCAGTTTCACAAACACTCTCTCAGACATACACACTGACAAACCTAGCCACAAAAACATATAAATCTGATTTAATATCTAACCCATTTAAAAAATTTGAATAATTGAACAATGCCTATGAAAGTATAATAACAGAAGCATTATTTGATGTTCTTGAAATATTATGGAAAGTAAGTAATTATAATGTTTGAAGACAGCTTCTATGTGCTCTGAATTGCCATCATGAGAAGCCAGTAAAATAAATGCAAAATATATATCATTTTATTTTGACTCTAATTACTGGAAAAGTTATCATATGTCAACCTAGTTTTAAATAAGTGCCAATCAGGTGACCAAAACCATGGATCCAAGCTATTTATACAATGTTGATTATCAAAATATGCTGGCAATTGAACGAGGTGCTGAGGATGCAAATATGTGAGATTATGTGTAACATACATACATAAACACAAGTATAAAAACATATTTATGTGTCTGAAAAGTTTCACCTTTCTCCTCAGAACTTCTGGTGGGTATGAACTGCTGACCTTGTAGTTAGCAGCCCAATGAGTAATCCGTGACACTACCAGGCCCTTTGTTTCTGTCTCTACACACACACACACACACACACACAAACTGAAGTTGCAATACAAATCTCCTAAAGCTAGCAAACCCTTTCACACACACACACACACACACACACACACACACACACACACACACGAGACCGGTTTTCCCCTTTCTGTCCACAGCTCATACTCAAGTAAGGGCAACACGTTAGACTATTTTGTAGTAAGGTTTGTGTCAGAATTGGACCCTGTAGTCGTCACAGGAGCTAACAGGTTAATACATTTTATACCTCGTGTATGGTCTCAAGCATTTCCATGTGTGAATTCATTTGATGGTTTCGATGGCCCAATCAGAGAGGTCCAACAATGGAAACAGTTGCCTCAAGCATTTAAATAACTCACTCCCCCAAGGATTCATAACAGATAAGTGGTAGAACTGAGATTCACACTCAGAAAATCTGAATGGAATGCCCATGCTTTTCTCATAATAGCAAAAGGCAGGCAGACTCTCTCAGAGACCTTTGGGGCAAAATCCATTGCAGAGCTTTGCCTGAAAAGCCTGTACTTATGGGGATTTCTTTTCAATGTGTGCATGTGGTACAGTGTGTTCTGTAACGGCTTTGGTCACAGTTTTGTTGGGAAGGGCATTGCATCAAATGGAAGTTTTAGATCATGGTTAATTTTAATGTTTCTGTTTTATACTTGCCCTTAAGTTTTATGGATAATTGAAGATAGAATACATCATGAATGCAAGATAGCTACAGTTAATGCTAATTCGTTCTGGCACCACATTATTCTGTCTCAGAATGCTGTAAATATTGAAAATTAAAGTATTAGCTTGAACTAGGCAGATTTAATCATTTGCATAAGTTAAGTATTGTTAGAGAAAATCCCATCCTCCAATGGATTGTTTCCACAGAGGATATGAACTAGTTAAAAAGCATATCTTTGTAGTTGATGTTAATAAAATTGTCCGGGAGAAATGTCTTATGTTGATTATAGTTTAGATCTTTAAACATGATTGAATTTTATGGTAAATTATTGCATTAACATCCCGTGGTTTGGTTTTCCAGTGGCTTCTATCTCCAGTGTGGTATATGTTTTTTCAAAAAAATTTTTGAAGTTTCTTAATTCAAAGACTTGTTTAATTTTATGACAATGTACCAGCTATTTATTCCTTTGCTTTGGAATCATGTCTCACTTGAATCTACCTAATGCATTTGGAATTAGCTTATGCTCTTGTACTTACCTTCTTCTCATTAAGGGATGACTAATCTGCATACAATTGTCTGTTTTTTGAGAAATAGCATCTTCAGGTATGTTACTCCTTTCTATTTGACAGTGTCTTGTCTTTCAGTTGTTTGCGACTCTGGTCTTTCTTGCCATCAGGGGCGCACTGAATCATGACTAGCCATGCCTCTGTATTAGGATACATGAGCAGGACTTAGAAGGTATTTACCTGTCTTAAAGAAAGGAGAAATGCACAGTCTGGAATCAATTGAATTGCTTATTCTGTTTCTATTTATCCACACCACAGCCTGGTGATAAATAATGCCCTTCCCAGTTGTGTTTATCTTTTGCCTAATTTATTACTCTGGAGTTGGTGAAAGCTATAAAGTTGCTTTTCAATTGTGCATTTATATTGTGCAAGACTCTCTCTGGAACAGGATAAGAGGAATAAGAAAAATAGTGGAACCAAGGAGCTAGTTACAGAGATGTAAGGTTGAGAATGGTTTTCCCAAACCAGTGTTCCCAATTTGCTGCTGACCTATCTGTTTTTGCTTTAGGTGCCATCGAGCCACTTCCAACCCATGGTGACACCATGCACAGCAAACGGAGACACTGCCTGGCTCTGCGCCATCCTCACAATTATTTCTATGCTTGAGCCCATAGTTGCAGCCACTGTGTCCGTCCATCTCTTCCTCTTTTTCGCTGTCCCTCTGCTTTACCAAGAATGATGTCCTTCTCCAGAGACTAGTCTTTCCTGACAACATGACCAAAGTATATGAGATGAAGTCTCTCCCTCCTTACCTCTAACAAGCACCTAGCTGTTCTTCCACGACAGATTGGGTTGTCTTTTTAGCACTCCAGTACTTTCAATATTCTTCTCCAGTGTCACAATCTAAAAGCATTGATTCTTCTTTGTTCTTCCTTATTCAATGTCCAGCTTTCACATGCACGTGTGGCAATTGATAACACTATGGCTTGAGTCAGGCACACTTTAAACTTCAAGGTAGCATCTTTGGTTTTCAATACTGCACAGGCATTTGCAGAGTATTAACTAATGCAGGGTGTCTTTTGATCTGTTGACTGCTGCTTCTCTGAGCATTGAGTGTGGATCCAAGCAAGATGGAATCCTTGACAACTTCAATCAGCAATATGCAGCATGTTGCTGTGGACCTGCCTGTAGTGAAATAAAATTACTTGGTGCATTAGGCTGGGATGACTAGAAAAACAAATTCAGTGGCAGATATGTGTAAGAGAGAGCTTTATATCAAGAAGTAGTTATTTATCAGGAAAACATCTCAGCCCAGTCCAAAACAGGACCATAAGACTACTGCTGGTCCCAAAGTCCTATACTAGACCATAAATCCTTCTTCAGACTCATGTAGCCACAAGAAATGGTACAAAATGCAGGAAGATCACAGGCCAGTGGGTGAAAAAATCTTGTGGATCCAATGGTGGTGGCCGCATCTGCAGGAGTCTGGGAGGTCTTTGAATGGCTTGCCAGCAGAAAGGGAGGGTGGGGAGAGAAAGAGAGAGTTCCCAGAACCCTCCTATGTGGAGGCCATTCCCACCAGGAGGTACCATCAGGCTATGACTTGATTGGCAGGCACGATTCCATCCATATCTTCTTATGGGTGCCATTTTGGCACAAAATAACTATCATACTTGGCATGACTCTTCTATTTATAATCTTTTTTGACTCACATCAACTAACTGGGCAAGAGCATGCAAATAGGGCATGTGAAACTCTAATGAAGGGGATTAGTCACTTTTGTGATTCTACTGAGTAAAAAGTGAGCCATTGCTGAAGTAGGTAGAGAAGGTGTTGTGGTCATTAAGAAGGAAAGCCACCAGTCGGTCTGAGATCCCCTGCTCAGAGCAGTGGTGGTAGCAAAGGAGGACCAAATGGTGCAGCACCGAGACCACGAGACTGAGCCACGGGCTTCACAGCCCAGGTATGAGTACAGCGGAATACATTTGGGCAAAAGGCTGATTTCCAGAGTGGGGTGCCCTTTGCACCGTTAGCTGCACTGAAAAGGCTTTATCACAATGCTAGATCAGGGCTGAGCCCAAGATGCTGCTTGGCTGTGAAGCTGAGGACCAAAGAGAGAAATGCCTGCCAGCAAGGTCGGAAAAACAGCGCCGCTGTGGAGAAAAGACATACTTTAAACATTTCTGATTTTAACCTTTAACCTGTTAACTTTCCCAATCAACCCTCAGGATCATTAATCAGCACTGTCTATGAGTTCTATGTGGCCACTGTAATGCTCAGCAGAGCTGTAGCGTGCGGGAGGGGAGGCTGCTGTCAAAATAAGATCAAGAAGGCTGGAGGGTGGAGGGTGGTTTGGTGTCTGCCTCATAGGCAGATATAGAGGTGGATTCTCCAACTCTCTTCTGGCTGCGGAGGAGTGCAGTCTTAGTCTTCGAGCCATTTCCTCACTGCCTCGCAAGAGGAATCAAGACAAGAGGCTTTTTATTTCTGAGAGACATTCAATTTGCTAGCTTTATCCATCCCTCTCTGTTGGAGTATTGCTGAGTGATTCTATCTGAGAGGGTCTAGGAGTGAATAGAAGCATCCTAGGCCCAGGTTTAAAATGGTAAGCACCTTCTCCCTTCAGCTTGTCAGTGAGTAAGGGAGGGAAAAATTGATTGCCTTAAACTGTGGAAGACTCTTTTATATAAAAAGCAGTGACAAAAAATGGAACAACGGGACAGAGATGATCAAAGCAGCGTGTGTAAACTGATCTGGGCTAACTAGGAATAAGCTGAGTGGATACAAGGGATTTCTGATATAAGAACCAGAGAAGACCATTTTGGAGTGCAGATTTCAAAAATGCCCCTGCTAGAGTTACTTAAAACATACCTTTTATTTATAAATATATACTTTCATTGGTAATTGTACCATTTATAAATGTGTACCTGCTTCTAATAATGTAAGCGTCCCTATCCCTGATGATGCAATTGTTAAAGGCCCGGGTTGTTGCCAGGAAGTGGTTAAAGACATTCACCGGTAACTCACTGGCTTCTCTGTGGGGGAAACGTGGCCCACTCTGTTTCTGTACAGAGTTGGAGCGGTGGGAGCCCTGTGGGGGTCGTTGTCCTCTGTCCTCCGGGAGCGCTCTGAGTCAAATGGGTTCGATGCCGTTGAGTTGGGTTTGGGATTTTACTTAATTGATTTTGAAATCTATTATTTTCCACATATGGTGAAATCATGGAAAGTACATAATTTATTGCATTTTAAAGATCTTTATTTTTAAGAAGAAATCTATCACTGTTTCAGTGTATCCAATGACATATCCACATACTCAAAACCATCTCTCTTAAAAATACAGGCTCAAGCTTTGTCAGAAATATCACATACTTTTCTCTTATAATGTTTATGTGTCCATTATATTTTACATAATGTATTTGTTTTACATATCTCCAGTTTGTTTTCTGAAGGGTTTTATCCTGATGAAATACATGCAGTATTTTGTTTTTGAGTGCATTAGCTATTAGTGACCTTTAGACAATATCATCCCAGTCTTTTGTACTTTATTGTTGTTGTTAATTGTTCTGATGTCAGCTGTGACTCAAAGTGACTTTATGTATAACACGATAGAATCATAAGCAGTTGTTTTCATCCTCATAATTGTTTATTGTTTGAGCCCAGTTTATAGACATTCATTGTGCCAATATATCTTATTGAAGGTCTCTCTCTTCTTTGCTTGTCCTCTACTTTATCAAGTATGCTACCTTTTTCCAATGATTGGTTTCTCTTGATGACATGTCTTAAGTAAGAGAGGAAAGTTTTCCCATCCTTCTATTTTAAGGAACTTTCTGCCTCTATTTCCTCTGTGACTAATTTATTACTTTTGCTCTCTGAAAGTCTTTCATGTTTTGGAATAGCAAAATACAAACCCACTCCTATTGAGTTAATTTGAACTCATGATGTCTGTATAGGACCCGGTAGAACTGTTGAGCAGGATTACTGAGCTTATCACTCTTTATAGGACCTGATAACCTCACCTTTCCTCATGAATAATTGAACTTGATCATAGCAGTCCAATGCCTCACGCCTGCATTGTCAGAATTCGTTAGATCTTGGAATAGGGTTGTCTAAAATAATTTTCTATGACACTGGACTGGTTTGAATATGTCCTGTTCAATACACTGACCCCTTGCCACATCTTCCATAGTGTTGTTGTTTGGTGCTATCAAGATGGTTCCAATTAATTGCTACCTATGTACAACAGAATAGAAGACTGCCGAGTTCTATGCTATCCAATCACTGCTATGTGGGAGCCCATTGCTGAAGCCCCTGTGTCCGTTCACCTCATCAATACGTCAGTGTCTTCCTTTTTCACAGACCCTCTATTTTTCCAAGCTCCCAGGACTTGGACCTCCTGATGACATATCCAAAGTAAGAGAAATCTCACCATCTTTGCTTTTAAGAAATGTTCTGGCTCTACTTCTTCCAACAATGATTTGTTGTATTCTTCTGGAAATTTATGGTACGGTCCGTGGTTTTTGCCGACACTGTAATTCAAAGGCATCGATTCGTAGGTCTTCCTTCTTATCTGTTTTTCTCATGCATATGATGTGAGGGAGAATGCCATGGATTTTGTCAGGTAGACCTACGTCCTCAAAATGACATCTTTGCTTTTTAACACTTTAAAGGGACCCTTGGCAGCCTATGACCCAATGCTTCACCTGATTTCTTGATAGGTGCTTCCATGGCATTGATTGCGATCCATGTAAAATGAAAACATCAGTCATCTCTTTTCTTATCATGATGAGTCCAGTATGCAGATTGTATGTCCCTTTTGTGTTGAGATGGAATCCACACTGATGGCTGTGTTCTGTCATCTTCATCAATACATGTTTCATGTGCTCCTTGCTTTCAGTGAGCAATGTTGGTTGTATAATTTGCATTTCATAGTATGTGAGTAACTTCCTCTGCTCCTGAGGTTGGGCCTTTCTTCATTGAATCTAGATTTTCTGACTAGATCAATCAAAAGGTGGCCAGTGTGACCAAGGAACTGACATTTTAAATTTTGTCTTAATTAATCTACACTTAAAAAGCCATCATACTCTTATGACACACGTGGTGCAAGATGGTTAAGAGGCTAGTGTTTACCTTGTGTAAAGTGGGCAAAGGGCAACGTTGGTACAATAGGTGTAGGGTAGTTTGTTTTGTTCATTTATAAAATATTATGTTTAAATAAGGGTGGCACATATTGAATTGTATGCATTTTAATTTTTTCCAGTTAGGTACAGATATGATTTTATTATTGTTTGAAAATTATATATGGCTAAAGAGTTATATGAAAGTGTTAAATTCACAAGGGGTGGTCTGTGTTAGTCACTTAATCTACTGTCAATTTAAGGATTAAGAGTGTAGGGGTGTAGTCTCGGCTGTCAATCTGGAGATAGCCAATGAGACTTCTGTGAGCATGGCCTTCTCCTGAGAATTCTGGGAAATCTGGTACTTCTCCTTGGAGGCAGAAGACACCTCTCTCTCTCTCTGCTACTCCCTGGAAGACATTGCAGAAGACAAGCCATATGGACGCAACCAGTCCTGAGAAGCCGGAAAAGCCACAGAGAGACCCCTGCCAGTACTGAGAAGTTTCCAATGACACTGGATCCAAAGACTTTCTACCCATTGGCTTGTGATTGTCCTGCATTTGGCTTCAATGCATGTGTTTCATGCATCTGAAGAGGACTTTATGGATTGGTATCGGACATATGGGCTAATGTCAGACTTGTGGCCTTGGACTGGACTAGGTTGAGATGTTTTCTCAATGTTAAATTGCTCTTGTATATAAATCTCTTTCTTATACACATATGTGTGTGTCCATGGATTTGTTTCTCTAATCTACCCAGACTAACACAGTTGGTAACAGTGAAACTGATAATAACTCCATGCCAATGAATATTCAGTTTTACATGTTGTAGTACATTGGGACAAGCTTGGTGGACCAGCAGAGTTTTGAAACTTTCTAGTTGTAGATTTCAGGGACACATAGAAGGAATATTCTATCTATAATTTATGTTTAGAATGGAAATTGTTTCCTAAAGATCCTGAAGCTTTAGGAATAGCTTGTCCAATGCAAGATGTAAATACTACCAAACTATTATGTTTTGTATCAGTAGATACCAATGAATAGAGATCTCACTGGTAAAGAGCTGTACTTCAGTTACAAATATGTAGGATATGCCTTGAAATCTTTTGTGTTATTATCCGGCTGATATCACATGGTATAAAATTCTGCTGAATATAAAAAGAAGTGGTGACTTGACAATGATTGAACAATTGAACTATTGAAATGTTTGATATATAAAGTATGTGCCTATAAAACTGTTGGGGAAAAAATAAAATAAAATCTGTGGCGAGAAAGAAAAATAAGTAGTCTGGAGGGATCAGTGTTGGAGAAATGTTCTGTGTAAGAATAAAGAAGCAGACTAGGATCCCAGAAGTCAGTGCCAGAGGAATATGCCTGGCAAACTTTGCCTCAGACCAGCTAATTTGATAAAGAGCTATTGCAGAGAAACTCTTATCTGAAACATATGTACCTGCTTTTGAGGTTATTATTATTACATCCCTCTTTTATTTATGCAAAGAAGTATTAGAATGTATTTTAACATTCAGTATTGTAGATAGTTTGATTTGCTAGGTGAAACCTTTGAAGATTAAAAAGTGCTTTGCGCCTGTGTACTCTTTTCTTCTATTGGAATCACCGAGGTGTCAAAAATAGTCCCTCTTCTTTCTGAGAGTATCCCTTGAGAGAAAGTAAGGATCGCTATTCCGGAAACACACTGAGCAGAGAAACAAACAAGCAGACTTAGATATTAGTCTTGCTTTTCTCACAAATTCTATTCTGCATATGCCTACAAACAAAGCATAGTTTAAAACTCAACAATAACCAAAAAAACAACTAAAAATGAAGCAAGCTATTGAATAGTTTTTAAAGACATACAAATTACTAAGCAGCATATGAAAAAATGGTGGCTATTCATCGTTAAAGAAAACTATATCCTTAACACAGTAGGCTACCACTTGGATGCCTATTATTAAACAACAATAAAAAAGAATATGAATATTGGAGAGGATTTGGAGGTATTGAACTCTTCTACTATTGATGGGAACATAAAATGTACAGTGGTTTTAGCCAACAGTTTGTTAATTCCACAAGTTACATGTAAAATTATCATAAAGCCAAACCCACTGCCATATAATTGACGTATTCTGACTCATCTCTCACTTCCAACAAGTAGATTCTGGCTTACAGTGACCCTATGGAACAGGGTCGATTCTGACTCACCCTAACCCTGAATAGGGTTTCTGAGAGTGTAAATCTCTATGGGAGCAGGCGGCCTTATCTTTATTCTATGGAATGGCTTCTGGGTTTTACAGCCATCCTTATTGTCAACAGCCTAACCCCTAACCCACAATGCCACATGGTCTTTAAAATGATCGCATGACCAATCAATTCCACTCTAATACATATAGCCAAATTAATTAAAGATAGACCTTCAATCAAAAATATATACATGGCTGTTTATAGCAGACTCTTTGTAATAGCTAACAGTTGGAAACAACCCACTGGTAGAACAGATCAACCAACAATGTGTGATATGTCAACATAGGGACCATTACTCAGAAACAGAAAGCAGTGGCTTACGGATAAATTCTACAGCATGGATGGACGTTGAAAACTTAATGATAAGTTAAAGGAACCAGACGTTAAGGCCACATAATGTAGGATTCAATTTATATGAAGTATTGAAATGGACAGTTCCTCACAAGAAAGTTGATTAGCTATTTACAAGGACTAGAGGGAAAGTGAAAACACGGAGTGGCTCTTGACTCGACATCGGTTTCCTTTTAGGGTGATGAAAAATTCTGGAATGTCATATCAATGGTAGTTATACAATATCATGAGTTTATTTAATACCATAGGGGTTACAATGTAAGCCGTATGTGGATTTTACTGCAACAGCTAGGAATACATTATAATAAGTTAGTTCATTTAACTATCAGATTTTAATTTGTCTTTCTAGCTTACTCCACATTATAATTCATCCATAGTTTGAAAAAATTTATACAATATTTGGAAAGCTCTTATTTTTTTCCTTTCAATTAAAAATAACCTGTACTATAGTGTGACTTCAAAGTTTGGTTTTCTGTATCCATAGATTGATTTCTTACTTCTCAAACCTGAGGAGGGTACAGGTTACTGAACATAGAAAAATGTCTGGATGGAAAGGTAGTTGATTGTTGCATTACGTCCTGCACTCAACCGTTGACAGCAACCTGTGCCTTCCAATATGTATAAACCAACCTCATTTGAAATAATAATTTTCTCAATAAAATTACAAAGAATGATTGGGGACTTGGCTTTTCAATAAAATATTTCTTGGGGAAAAAACACATTGTCTATTGGGACACTAGGAAAGTTGCATTTTCCATTCTATCAAATATGTATGTTTTTGTTAAGTGCTCTTCAGTCCGCTTTGATTAATGTACTCATGGCTGTTTGAGCCCCTGATTGTGGCCATGAAGCATCATAATAGCTAATCCTTAGGATATAATATATGTTGGAACCTATAGGGGTTTAATTTTGTATCATCTTCTAAGGTAAATATTACAGTCTTATCACTTTATAGGTGAACAAAGTGCGGATTCTAGATTTCAAGAAACAAACTCACTGTGTTTTCAGAAATAGTAAGGAGCATGGACTGATCTCACGCCCCGGCCCTCAGGCTCCGATGGTTAAGTTATCCGCTATCTCTCTGGGAGAAAGCATTAAATTAAGTGCAATTCTATTTAAAGCCTCAATCATATTTGTGATAGTAATATTAGAAGTGTATATGTATCTGTTGGTATAAGAAACTCACCCATTTCCTGCCATGGAGTCAACTCTAACTTGTAGTGACCCTACGGGATGGACTAGACCTGCTCCTATTGGTTTCTAAGACTGTCAATTCTAATGGGAGTAGAGAGCATCATTTTTTCTCTCCCATGGGACAGCAGATAATTTCAAACTGTTGACCTTTTGGTTTGCAGCCCAGCACTTAAGTCTACTATGCCGTTTGGTCTCCTTAAGAGCCAGTAGTAATATGTAGCACACATACATACATATAATATGCATATGCACATACACTTATACTTACACACACACACACACACACACACGCACATACACTTCTTTCACAGACATTTGTGAAAGTACAAAGGAAAAAGAAATCCACAAAGTGTAGAATGTGATAGTTCCATTTGAATGTGAAACTGCTCAATATAACATCAGAAACAGCAATCACATCATTGCACAAATAAGTAAACATAGGTGTACGTTTCACCAAGGGGATCATTTTTGACTGCTCTTTGATGATGTTTACCAAGTTACTAGGAGAGGGTTGGTGAGAGAGTAGAAATTCAAAAGAATGTTCTTGTTGCTCTTACAGTTCCCTCCAGTCTCTTCCAGCGTGGGGTCCCTGTGCGTGCAGAGTGGAGCTGCTCCATAGACTCTCCAGAACTGTACCTCTTAGCAGGGGCTTGCTCTGCCTCCCTTTCCCATGGCCTCTGCCGGGGTTGTACCACCCAGCTACCCCATCTGGAAAATATTGGTCAGGAAATGAATAGCTTACCCTTACACAGGTGAAAACATCCTTTCATTTCTACTGATTCACATGCGGGTGTGGATGTAGTCAATATTGTTATATAAAATGAACAACACTCTTAGGTAAATGAAATTTGAAACCAATTGGATTCTGTGTGAAGGCAAGGAAAAACCATAATTTGCACGTCACCTTTAGTATAGACATAGAGTTCCGTGGAGGATTCAGCTTAGAATAGATGTTCCTGAACTTCGGTGTATGTCCTGTGTGCAAAATGACTCTCCACTACATTCTCAGCATGAATACCAGATCCTCACAGTGGGCACTGCCTCCAAACAAATGTAAACGGGGTAGGTATCCGATTCCAAAGTAGGACTGCTACCACGGTCCTACTTTGCTTCTGGACAATTTCCATTTTTGATTTTAAGGGATAAGTGTCAAATCTATGATCATCCATAGCAGGGTTCCTCAAACTTTTAAAACAGGGGCCAGTTCACTGTCCCTCAGACCATTAGAGGGCCAGACTATAGTTAAAAAAAACCTATGAACAAATTCCTATGCCCACTGCACGAGTCGACTGCTAAGCAGGACAGGCAGCAGTGGCAAAAACACCTGGTGGGCCGAATAAATGTCCTCGCCGGGCCGCATGTGGCCCACGGGCCATAGTTTGAGGACCCCTGATTCATAGTGTACACTTAGACTTACCTGAAACGAAAATCCCTGGCATGATCTTTGACCTTTCCTTTCCTTGGATGGGCACATGTTCTCTTATTTAAAGCCCTCATAGGGATGATCGCTGGCTAGTAAACGAGCTGCCATCTAGTAGCAGAGATTTGGGAGTCACTTTATTTGCTTTTGTTCCTCTTTGGGTAAATAAATATCCTTTAAAATAGTAGGGACATTTTATTTTTTTATTGTTAATCATTTTATTGGGGGCTCATACAACTCATCACAATCCATACATACATCAATTGTGTAAAGCACATTCGTACATTTTATTTTATAGTTTTTTAAATGCATATCTACTTTTTCTAGGTTATTTATAGAAAAAAATGTCAAATGGGTGGCTCCAAAGAACAGAAATATATTTACATCCTAGTTCTGCAAGCTGAAAGGAAAATCGGTGTCTTGGCCCCATCCATTCCTTCTGCGAGCCTCTCCTCGCTTTTGGTGTCTGCTTGGTATATTTGGTGTTTCCTGGCATTCCTTGGTGCTCGTTAGTGATCTTTGGGCTCTTTCTTTCCTATTTTTATGCCTCTCTGTTGTCTGGTGTTTTCATAACTCAGAAGTCATTAGGTTTAGGACACACCATATACCTTCGTTAACCTGACCGAAACCAAAACAAACCCCCTGCCATTGAATTGATTCCAACTCATAGCAACCTAAAACTCCAGAGTGCCCTCACTTTAGGGTTTCTGAGCCTCTACATCTTTGCAGGAGTAGACAGCTTCAATTTTCTTCCATGGAGTTGATGGTAAGTTTGAATCACTGACCTTGCTTTTCACAGATGAATACCTAAATCAGAAATTTTAAAAAACCTTCTTTTCAAGCAGGATCATATTTACAGGCACAAGAGCTGGCATTTCAACACTTATTTTGGGGAGGATACAATTCAATCCATTATGAGATTGGAGTATGAGCTATAGGAGGGCTTCTGGAGTAGGAACAGCATTTCTGGGGCTGATTGATTTTTCATTGATAACTCATACATCTAAGTCAGCAGTTCTCGAAAGACCCTTTTACAGGGGTCACCCGATTCATAACAGTAGCAATGTTACAGTTATTAAGTGACAACAAAAATAATTTTATGATTGGGGAGTCACCACAACATGAGGAACCGTATTAAAGGGTCACAGCATGAGGAAGGTTGAGAACTACTGATCTAAGACAAATGGAGATCCACAAGCTTCCAGAGAATCTACGTATGCAAGACAGATGTCTAAGTGAATCCCTATGAGGACTGAGTACCCAGTAGCAACTATTCCATGACTCCTTAGAAGAGTTTGTCAATCTGGGATTATGTCATTTAAACTAAAATGACATGAGAAGTGCTTTAGAAAATACTACTGTATTTTGCCTAAGTGTTGTAATTTGTAAGACATACCCCTCTCATGTTATTTTTAAACCACCAGAGAGATTTTGATGAAGTATGTTCATTAGCCTGCATTAATTATACATGCAACAACCATGAAACAGGTGCTTGGCTGTAAGAAGAGTATTTAATCAAAAAAATTTATCCTAACTCAGTATTTCATATTCTGCCCTTATTTATGGACTGCCTCAGAAAGCACATTAATAAAATTATGCTTAAACACCTAGATATCTTTTGGGAAATACTCTTCTTAGATGAAAGCCAGTATATTTATACACAATCATTAATATTTTTGTTTATGTCTCTGCTTTTCCTTCTCCACCCCACCCCCATTTTGTTCCATTCCACTTTTCACCAAATAATCCAAATAGAGGATTCTTAGGCTGAAATGCTTGAAACAGTTTTTTTGAACTTCACTTGATCATGAAGAATATCAATCTAAATTTGAACGTTATAAGGTTGTTTGGGCTGAGGCTGAATTTGTCAGATGGCCCCAAGTCACAATTAAAAGGTCGTCTCACTAAACCAATTCTTTGTGAGTGATTAGAGTCAATGTTCATGCTCTTACTTTGAATTAGCACACCTTTCAAATTTCTGGAATAAGGAAGTCATTAAGTGGTTTTTATTTCTACAGAAAGTTCAATTTTATTGCAATTTATACCAAGTGATAGAGGACTTAAAATGTAAACAAACAAAAACCCACACAACTTTCCTATAAAGCCTTCAGTATAAGATAGCCTCCTCTTAAGCTATGAGTGAACTATAAATATTGTATGTAGGCTGGATTGAGGAAGATGCATTGTAAGTGTTCAGAGTCCCTCAGCTGAGGGTTTTGTATACAGAGCTCAGTATTTTAATGCCTAGACACGTTACTAAATTTGGCCTGGCTTTAGTTTAAGCACAATTACTTCAGGAACTGCTTGGTACCCATATTCCAAAATGGCAGCCTCCTTATAAGGTCCACCATTCGTGGAGGGACAGGGAGAGGAAGGCCAATTAGAAGCCATGTACCATATAGCACCTGAGTCTTGCTTTAACCTCTAATCTCCCTCTATCTACTTAATAGAGTATCTATGGGCATGCACCCATCTCTACACAGACACATGGCTTCTCTCCCTGTACATCGGTAATCAAAAAGATAGTGCATTCAGAGATCCATTCCTCTCTGCTCCAAGAAGCCTTGTTAATACAATTTTTAAAAATACTTCATTGATACCTTTTTGTAATGCTTGGTTTTATTTTATGTTACACTTTTGACATGATTTGAATCTTATTTTTTTATGAATTTAAAGTAATATTTTATACATCCTTACTAAGAACACACAGGTCATTTGATTTTGTAGGGTTCCTTTTTTCATTTTGGAAATGAGAGAAGAGTTTATTCTAACAACTTTTCCTGTTGAATAGAATGACCTACATTTGTGGGATACTGGCAAAGCTGCTAGAGGATATTTTTACACTGCCATTTTGTCCTCAAGAGTTATCTAACTAATTTCGCCATATGAAATCCCTTTCAAGTTCCTCAGCCGACAATGTGGAGATGCTGGTGGATTTGTAATATCAGAAAGCTAGAAGTCCACATATAAGAGTTAGCTGAAAATAGGCGATAAGAATCATGCCCATTTGAAAAATGAATCCAGAAAGGAAAAGCTAGCAGGAGTTTTCCTGACCCACTTATTATCTGGTAGGAAGTCAGAGGGTTTGTTTTAATTATTATGATGTGTATTTTTAATGGTGAATTACCTTCATCGTCATCAGTTTGAAAGTAGAGAGAGCAATGTGAATGATCCAACCATTCATTTTAACTTTGATTGAGCTGCTCAGGACACAGTTGCCTTTCAATTTCTTGGACCAGACCAAAACATTATTATTTTTCCCCTGATTTCCCATTTTATCATCTTGTATGAGATCTCTACACTTAGGGTATGCACATAACCTTAATGCATGCTTACCAATTCCTTAAATCCCCTCACCCAACTTCCCTTCATTAATAAACTTCATCCAGTAGACAGACATAAAGCTGTGATTCACATGGACACTTAATTGGAAATGCATGTAAATTTAAATTCCCTACAAAACTTTATTCATCTTTAAGGATACCATCTATTCATCAACCCTTTTGAAGTCAGCTCCATGAAAATTCTGAAGCCTTGTGCTTGGATGTAGGGTACACATAGAGACACACCAGGGCCTGCTCTTACAGAGCTCATGGTCCTCAAGGGGAGAGAGTTGGAGCAGTACACCGTCACTCATTAACGTGCAACCTAGTGTTGTGCTCTGGTTTCCATATATCTTAACAGAGCACAGGGCATGTTGGACATCTCCAGTTAACTTTCCTTGCTGTGGAGTAAGTGAAAGTAGAAATTGGAATGTTAGAGATTCACATAATATTCTGAAGGACTGAATAGTTAATTAAGATCAAGGAATTCTTTAACACCTTGTGATCTCACAGGCTCGTGGGCTTTGTTGCTTCTGAGCTAGATGGCAGCTTGTTTACCTTCAAGCCTTTAAGACCCCAGATGTTATATCTTTTGATAGCCGGGCACCATCAGCTTTCTTCACCACATTTGCTTATGCACCTGTTTGTCTTCAGCTATCGTGTCAAGAAGGTGAGCATCATGGAATGACAGTTTAATACAACAAAGTGTTCTTTCATTGAGAGATTACTTGAGTGGAGGCCCAATGTCCATCTGCTACCTTACTACTAAACCGATAAATATATGCACATAGATCTACTTCCCCATAATCATATTTAAATATATTTACATATGTCCATACCTGTATTTAAACCACTTTAAATGCCCTTTACCTCCTAGTTCTTTTTTCTATTTCCTTTTACTTTCCTCTTGTCCCACTATCATGCTCAGCCTTCATTTGGGTTTCAGTAATTCATCTCTATAAATGTCCTTTGCCTCCTAGTTCTTTTTTCTATTTCCTTTTACTTTCCTCTTGTCCCACTATCATGCTCAGCCTTCATTTGGGTTTTGGTATTTCATCTCGGTTAAATTACCCCTGCTCAAGCCCTACCGGGCCTCTTACACCCTCCTTGCCACTGATTTTGGATCATGTGTTGTTTCCTTGTCCCTGGGTTTGTAACACCACTTCCTTTCCCCCACCTCCCAGTCTCCCATGTCCCCCCAGAACTGTTGGGTCCTGTTGCTTTCTCCTCCACATTGTTTATCCAGGTATGCTCCCTTCTTGATTCATTTCATTTTGGGGGTTTCAGACCATGCTGATTCCCCACCATGGGACCCCAGAAAAGTCCTCTGTCGCAATTTGCTCCAGTAAGGGGACAGCGTGACAGGTGTTGTTGTCAGTTTCTCAGTCCCCTCCGTGTCCCGTTAGTTCCCTCAGGGACATCATCTTCTAAGCTGGTGTGCCAGTGGGATCTGAGGTGTCGAAGGGATCAAGTATCAGGCATCAAAGACAAAAAATCATATCATGTGTGCTTACCTTCCTGATATGATCACTGAAGACAAATGTGTGCATATGCAAATGTGGTGAAGAAAGCTGATGGTGCCCAGCTATCACAAGGTATAGCGTCTGGGGTCTTAAAGGCTTGAAGGAAAACAAGTGCCCACCTAGCTCTGAAGCAACAAAGCCCCCATGGAAGAAGCACACCAGCCTGTGTGATCATGAGGTGTCGAAGGGATCAGGTATCAGGCATCAAAGAATGAAAAAGCATATCATTGTGAATGAGGAAGAGTGCACAATGGGGACCCAAAGCCCATCTGTAGGCAACTGGACATCCCTTTACCGAAGGGTTGCAGGGTGGAGACAATACAGTCAGGGTGCAGTGTAGCAATGATGAAACATACAGCTTTCCTCTAGTTCCTAAATGCTTCCTTCCCCCCACTATCATGATCCCAACTCTACCTTACAAATCCGGCTAGACCAGAGGGTGTACACTGGTACAGATAGGAATTGGAAACACAAGGAATCCAGGACAGATGATCCCTTCAGGACCAGCCAGTGGTGA
>NW_022103922.1:11489150-11522338 GCF_000313985.2 Echinops telfairi | reverse complement strand
ACAGCAGAAAAGTGGGTGAAGGGAGACATCGGACAGTGTAAGATATGACAAAATAATAATTTATAAATTATCAAGGGTTCATGATGGAGGGGGGAGTAGGGAGGGAGGGGGGAAATGAGGAGCTGATATCAAGGGCTCAAGTAGAAAGCAAATGTTTTGATAATGATGATGCCAACTGAGATAGCTAAAGTTTATTGTGCCAACCTGGCCGATAAACACGTGTGAAGTTAATTGAAGGATGGAGAGGTAAATGGCTTGGTGAGCCTCGCCTTTCAAGTTCCTGTGTCTCTTGCTCTCTGATGGTTGGACCAGAGTGCAGCTACCTTCGCCAGTTCCCTGCTTCAGCTGGCAAGGCTCACTTCCTGCAAGACATCTCTGAGGAGAAGCCACATGAATCTACCCCGATGCAGCCCTCGGTGCTGGAGCAGCTGTGTGTGGACCCCTGCCAGTGCTGAGATGGTTACACATTCACTGATTCGGTTTTCCTCCTGCAGTTGGTATCATTGTGTGTGTTTTGTGAGATGGAGGAGGATTTTGTGGATTGGTATCAGGCATATGGGCTAATGTTGGACTTGTGGGTTTGGGCAGCACTGGGTTGCGATGTTTTCTTGATGTGCACTTACCCTTTATATAAAACTCTCTCTTATACATATGAGTTTCTGTAGATTTGTTTCTCTAATGTACCCAGACTAATACAGCAACAAATGTACAAATGTGCTTGACACCATGAATGTATGTATGGATTGTGATAAGAGATGTACGAGCCCCCAATAAAATGATTTTAAAAAAAGAAAGGAATTCTGACCAGAATGATACAGGAACATTGGGAAAGGCGAGGGCAGCAGAATTTGTGTATCTTTGTTCACTTCCCTGTAGAATCTGGAGTGTCAGAAAAATGTGCTCTGTCTATAAATCTATACATATCTTCTGAAAATCAAATACCTTGTGACATGACAGAGTGTCTTCATTTTGAAAGCCATATGTTAGGAATTTACAGTAACGTTTGAATTGCCTTAAGAAAGTATTGTGACGAGACAGTATTAAAAAGTACTATGTGAATTTTTTTTCTGTAACTGAAATAAAAAGTAGGAAAATAGCATCAATTGTATTTTTAATATGCAATAGTCATAGGAATACATAATTTCATGTGTTATCACATTTAGTATTAGCTCCATTTGTGGATGAAAAAACAAGACCAAAGCAATAAGTTATTTTCTCAGCCAGTTTGAGATTGCTGTACTAAGAGAATGCACATGACTTCCTGGATTGTGTATGAACTCATTGAAGTCCCTGACCTGACATTTCCTTATTGATAGACTTTATCCAGGATATTGCACCCGGGTACTGAGTGGGACCTAGATTCAGATGTAAGTTTGACTCATTTCAAAGACCACCTTCTTTGTTGTATTTTGGGATTTAAATCTTCAGAGGTTTAAGAGTGACATTGTTAGTCATTTCTCATATGACTTAAATCAGCACATCTGTCTTATTTAAGATCAAGAACATGAGATCAGCCTTTGAATCTCACAGATGTTTCAACAAATACTACTGGAACTATTGGTTATCCATGGTTATCCATGTAGCAAAGTAAATAAATAGATAGATATGAATTAATTAAACAATTTGTGAGAATTTATACTATACAAAAAAGGAAAATTTGATTTTTTTAAAAAACTGATTTTTTTTCTTTTTGCTGTGTTTCTGGAAAGACACTCTTAACAGTTTGGGCAATCAGACATAATTTGGGAGAGTATATTTACAAATCTTATTTCTCACAAAAGATGTGTGTCTAGAAATATATATATATATGCCTTAAAACTCAACAGTGCAGAAACAAGCATCTCTTTAATTGAAAACAGTATTGAAATGGCTACTTCAACAAAAAAGATGTATAGATGACCAATGAGAATAAGGAAAACACAACCTAACTAATCATCCAATAATTACAAATTAAGTTCACAATGAGACATCACAGTATGCTTATGAGATTTAAAAAAAAGATAATTTCAAATGTCAATTGCTGAAGTGGAACTACTAACTCCTGCATTGCTTGTGCTGAGAATGAAAAATGATAAAGACTCATTGGAAGACAGCGTGGCAGTTTCTTTAAAGGTCTAGCAGATAACTCTCGTATAACACACCACCCCCAATCCCAAGGCCTGCCCTAGAGTTATACAACCTTAGCTTCACCCAGCCTATTAATGAATGCTTGTGACAACTTTATTCATCATCATATAAACTACCGATAACTTAGACATATTTCCACCAGTTAATTATGAAATAAAACTAGAGTAGGTGCATAAAATAAAATACTACACGATGGGGGAAAAGGTGCACTATTGATTCGCAGAGCATAGAGTAATCATCAGTGACACTTGCAACAGGAACGAAACCAGATTTTGAGAGCTTCATGTTGCTTAATCCATTGACATGGCTGTTTGTGGAAAAGGGAAAACTGTAGTGAGGAAATCAAATTGGTGATCTCCAGGGACTAAGAAGAGGTTCAGAGAAGTGTTACATGGGGGATTTTGAGTGATTATACCCTTCAATATAGATGGGACTGGTGGGTTTCATTCATTTGTCAAACCCATATAACTAAATACAACAAAGCAGGACACATATATGGTCCTTAGAAAAAAATCAACCAGAGTGTATATATTGGAGGGGGGATGCAATGCTGAGATTCAGGCAGCATTCACTGATTCTGGATGAATTGAAACTGAGTCATGAAACACAATGAGGTCAATGAGGAAGAAATGAGCTAATTAATTTTGAAAAGTGATGTTTGACTGAATATTATGATGTAGACATTGAACACTATAAATTTGCTTCTCCAAGGAATGTGAATTAGCAATGTTGTGTTGTGTATATTCTCACCATAAATAAATGGTTGATTGCACGATTGACATTTCACATAAAACAAACACTAGGTTGCTCCTGAAGGTTTTGGTACCTATTCATGTACCAATATACCCTACTTTTCTCTCTCTCTCTTCCATTTATAGGGAGCAATCACATTACTTTAGAAATATTAATGAGACATGTTGCCATTAGCAATTAATTATCTTACTACTGTCTATTTTTCTTTGAATGCTGCTTTAATTTTATGTCATTTATTTGCATCATCTAGGGAGTACTATGCGTATGTTGATAATCATAATCAACTCCCCTTGAGGCTGTTATCACTGAGTGGCTGGATCCCTCATTAAAAAAAAAAAAGAAAAGAAATTTTCCAGTTCATTCTTCACTGTTTATGTATCCATAGCATTAACTAAAGCATTGTTGAAAGTTTAAGTTACAAAGCTTTATGTAACATAATTCAATGCTGACTCTTTTCCTCTTGATTTTTTATAGTAATAGCCCCTGAGATGTAGCTCAGTGTAATAGTATTTGCTTGATAGCATGGAAGTATAACTAGATTGAATGTCCAATATATTTTGTCAACTTTTGGCTTAGAAAGTGCTGACTGTGGAAGATGAAGATTTATACCAGGCTTGCCTACAGTTACAGCCAGCTTGGAGAGACCATCAAAACGAGGAAGCTTTACAGCAGCATGGTCCTTCCATACACACTTTATTCTGCCTTTCTGAAGGTTGATGTTTCCATTGTTTCTTGAGTTTGTGCTGGTGGCAGGAGGGAACTTCACAGATAAGTCTATTCTCTGGGAATACAATTGGCAGCTTGGCAGTGAGCATCCTGTTGAGCTCAAACCGGATCCTTTGTTTCAAAGCAGCCCTTTCCTGACGACTTCTAGATGTGGGCTGACTGAGAAAATATCATCTATTATGCGGTCTAAACTTTTAATCTGGTGAAGTCTAATTGCCTCTCTTTGGAATACGGTTGCTGCTGACTAACGCAGCACTTTTGCAGCACCTTGCATAAGCGAAATGAATTTGAATTAAAGTACCTTAATCATATTGAAATGTATGTGTGCGTGCTCACACACATGCGCGCGCGCACACACACAATGGAGTGTATTTGTATTCCTCTAGCAGGCATATAACTTGCTACTCAGACTTGAATGACTGTTCCTTTTAAGGGTTTGTTTCTTTTTTTTGGTGAGCCCTCAATTTCTGTCAGTATCCTGGCATCTATAGCGATAAACCTGCCTTGCGTTAAGATGGGCAGGGTGTGTCTGAGCAAATTAGAATTGCTTGATTTGTAGGTACCGTCAACCCAGTAGAATATACTCTAGTTTTGTAAATGAGCTTTATCTGCCAGCACCATTCCTTGTCCTTATCATGAAGAAGGGCCATATGTGCGGCTCCTGTAGCAACAGAACACAACCTAACTAGTGGCCTTTGAGTAGACTCCTGCTTACAGCGGTTCCAGGCATCTCAGAGTAGAACTGTGTGCTCCGTACGGGTCAATGGCTGGGTTTTCTTAAGTAGATGGTCAGACCTTCTTACCGAGGGCTATCTGGGTGGACTCAAACCTGCAAGCTTTGGCTTAGCAGTTAGGCACGACATCTGGGACTCATTTAATTTCCTTACCTTTTGTTTTGTTTTTAATTGGGGAGGGAGTAAGAGTCCTGGTGATGCAGTGAGGTAGGCGTTATGGAAGAAAACTAGGAAAGCAGTAAAATGAATTTGAAAAAGACATGAGTGATGTATCATAGGAAGATGTAGATAACTAGCTTCTCAATGTTTAGTTTTGTGTCTGTGCGGGGGGCGGGGAGGGGGTTCATATAAATTTCCTGAATTTTCAGTGTTATTATTTGTTTGTTTTCATGTAAAATGCTAAGAATGTACTATTTCAAACTAGTGCGATTGGATACCACTGCTCTCGAGCTATGATTGGCTGCTGTGCAGGCTCACACTTCCAAGTCTTCATCTCAAACGTTTTTCATCAGAGGTTCCTGGACCAGAGTTTCTCAGGCAATAATACCAAGCAGCTTTCAAATAAAATTATTCTCATTACTGAAATTAGATTTGTGCAGAAGCCTACTGAGCCCAAGTTTCCCATCATGTAGAGCTGTGGGTGGACTTTGTGTGTGTGTTCTCATGTGGATCAAAGCTAGAGAGTTGAACAGAATGTTAACCACAAAGGAATTAAATTTAAGTTGTCTGTTTAAATATGAAAATGAGTATATATATACTCTTCCTGGTTTGGTGATAGCATCATTGGCATTGATATTGTCATATCAATCTGAACTCCCCTGCTTGTCCTTTCTAAAATTTCAGTTCTTTCCTCACCCCAGACATTCCCTCACACCTCCCTGGCTACATTTTTCTTTTGAGACCAGCGTCTGAAGAAGGGCATCATTCTTGGTCAAGTAGAGGAGAGTCCGTGAAACAGAGAAGCACCCTCAAAGAAACGAATTGATACTGTGGCTGTAACGACAGGCTCAAACACAGCAACAATCGTGAAGGTGACAGAGGATGGGCCCTGTCCTTTCTTCTGTACACAGAGGTCACTATGCGTTGGAGCCCAGTTGATGGCACTCACAGAAACAACAGCTGCATTTATCATGATCTAATCAACTGTGTGTTCTCTTCATTTCTATTCCTGAATGTCTGGCTGGCTTAATAAATGACATGCACCGGGTGGTAAGATAGCTTCTATCTGCCATATTTCCTGTTGTATCTGCAGCACCTCCTTCAGTACCTGGCCTAGTAGATGCTCAGTATTTCTTGGATATATTGTGCGATACTAAAAGTAGCTGGATTAAATATCTTTTTTTGGTTTTAGTTCTCAGGTTCTTTTTCCCTTTCTCACTAAACATTTACCTCCATAACTTATTAACTTTTATTAAGAACCTTAATTTTACAAATAAGTAAATTTGAGTTGATCCTTCAAATCCTTTTGGGTTCGTTAGTATCTTTGATATAGAAAAAACAGCATATTCATTACCTTTGATAATACAGAATTTTTAATGCTCTGGTTTAAAAAAAACCATGTATAAATGAACCTGACTTTACTACAGCTGTCTTAGTGAAACTGTTGATGAAGCGGAAATAAATTGCATTTCTTCTATTTGTTTTTTAAGCTATCCACACCTTCTCAGAAAAACAGGCTTGTTGTTTTTAATTCCCTGTGAACTTATACTCTGTACTCAGCTGATAAACCAGCCTACCAATGTTGTGTGCCATCATACATTAGTCACATCACAATGAGAGTGTTCATTGTGAGTTCAAAATGGATATTAGTCCCATTGGGAAGGAAAATTAATAAATCAATAAGTTAAAGTTTTTAAAACTTGTGTGTAAGCAGGAGCACACATACAATGCCATGTATGACCCAGTGCCTGATTAGAACACAGATTACTGAATGCATGTCTGTCTACTGTGTATATTGTAGAAGAGATACTAGGAAAGTTAATTTATAAAAGCTCCTCAATGATTCCATTATTTTATTACTTTGTTATGTTCATATCAGAAAGATACCCAAATGGATATGTGAAGCTTAGAATACATGACTTCCTAGATGACTAAATATACTTTATTATAAATACAAATCTCTATAAAAAATGAGTAGTGTGTTAGACTGGGCTTTCTAAAAAACAAAACTAGCGCTGCTTATATGTGTGTAAAAAGACATGTATTTCAGGAGATGGCTCATGAATGGTCGAAATGGTTAAGTCTAGTCAGATTCAGGTCATGGGTCAGACAGTCAGTTTGAGGCCTTTCCTGACTCTTGTAACTGTGGTAGCTGATGAACTAGCAATCAAGGAAACAATGCAAGGAGACCATAAATCATGGTTGCAGAGTTAATGAATTCAAGGTTGCCAGTCTGCTAAGAGTTCCTGGATTTGGCAGGCAATATGGCAGGAGGTTGACGAACCAAATGTAGCATCCAGATCCAGCAGAAGTGACTAACTTTCCCACAGAGGCCCCCTAAATAGGATCAGGCAACAACCCCAAGAAGTCTTTATTTTAACTGCAGCAGGCTGTGAATTAATCAAAGGGGCTGCAGTTCACCACAACCATTGGCTACCCACAGAGAAAATAACGTTTTACTATTTCTCATCATGGAGTTGATTTACCCTAAGTTAGACTACATCATGGGGTTCATTGTCAAACTAATGAGAAGCTTGGCCCAGCCAAGTTGACACAAAACCTAGCTGTAACAAACAGGCGTTGCTTTGGAGTCAGGTAAGAGCCTTTCAGCACATGTCACTGAGTTATACAAGTAGGAGCAGTTGAATTGGTATATTTTGCTATGTATACTCTTAACAGTAACAAAACTATAAACAAAATAGAAAAGAATAAATTATTTCTAAAAAAATTCACATTTATTCTATTACCACTGTCTTATGTGTCTACATGTCCGTGCCTACTTTTTGTCCTCCTTTAGTTAACGGGGGTTATTGAATTTCAGAGGTTGTCTATTTATTCTAGATTTTCCCACTAACATCTGAAGTGAAAATGATTGAAAGTGCCAGGAATGCTGACAATATTTAAACTGTAATAAAATCCCCTAAACAAACCCATAGCCATCAAGTTGATTCTGATTCATGGCGAATGCTGACCCTGTATAGAGTTTCCGAGACTGTCAGTCTTTACGCAGGCAGCCTCACCTTTCCCACAGAGCAGCTGTGGGGTTTGAATCACAGACCTTGCAGGTTAGCAGGCCAAGGCTTAACCCACAGCACTGCAAGGACTCCATCTTCCTAGGCTTGATCATAGTCAGCCCTTGTCAAGTCAAATTTTACTACCTTATGTAAGCTAGAGCTCAGATATTTTATAACCTCAAATTTATGAATAGCTAAATTAAATGTAATAAAACTAGCATGGTACATAGATTTTAAGATTGAGTAAAATTTTATATATTTTAATACTACTTCATTCTCCCTCCTATAATTTGTGTACACTGCTAAATCTTCATTTATATAAAAAAGGTTTATGTTTCTTTCTCCCTTTCCTTTCTTTACTATCTTTTGATTTGTATATTTACAGTTTGTTTTCTTTCTTTCTAATAGAGTCTTCCATCCAACCCATTTCTGTTTGTCCGTTTTGACTCGTTGTTTGCTCTGGGAGGAATTCATTTTCCTTTTCCAGATTTTATGTAAGCTCACATTTATCTACTATATGACAACGACCAAGAGCAGCAACAATGTGACAATGCTTATTTCACGACACTTCTCTTTGCTGATGTAAACTCCAACACGAAAGGATGACTTCATGCAGTTGGACCACTTTCACCATGGCATTCCGAGTCGCTCATCGTAATTAAATCAACAGTCCCCACTTCAGCAGCAGCAGTCTCAACTCTGCGCATTCAACTCTCCTGGGAAGCTTTCAAAACGTAATTATGTCATAACCCTACAATGGTCCAATTAAACCAGCTTCTCAGGTGGTGGGGCCCTAGGCAGGGATACTTTTTTTAACCTCCTGGCTAACTCTTCTGTACAGTTGTTTTAAACTCTGTATCAAAAATGTCTCTTTTGTGATCTTTAAAGTTTTTTTTTGGGGGGGGAGGGCAGTTTTTGTTGGGTTCCTACTTTCAGTGGGTTGTGCCACCAGACAGGAAGTGAGTGCCCTTCCTTGTTTCTGTATATAGGTTGTGGTTTTTATTAATTGAAAACGGGCCATTTGAAGAGGGTCATGTGGTAATTCCGGAAGTCTGGTTGCCCCATCTCTCAGGATTTGATGGATTACTTTCCATTTTCTTCTCTTTTCCTATTGTTGAAGCCTGCATGAGTCTGTTAACTTGGGGACTTTTCCAAATTCTTAGCTTTGCAAAAATGAAAATCATTAAGAGAGGAAAGCAAACCAAAACTCTTTTGTAATTGTTGCCAAATAGTCCCAGGAGAAGGCCATCATGCTTGGTAGAGTGGCAGCAAAAGAGAGGAAGGCCCATGATGAGATGGATTGGCACAGGGATGCAACAATAAGCTCAACATCAGAACCACTATGAGCACGGGGCAGGGCCACGCCATGTGTCCTTCTCTTGTGCAGAGGGTTCTTCTGGTTTGGAATGGCCTCAATGGCACCTCAACAACAACAACAACAACACAATATCTAACCAGGCATAACCCGAATGGAGAGAGCTGTGTGAGGAGAGAATTGAGGAATATCTCAGCACATTCTGCGCTTGCTGCTGGGTCTCCTAATTCTACATGCTTAGTGGCGGTGTTATTTGTTGCCATCTAGCTGCTTGGCTCTCCCAGTGACTGGGATGTACTGTGTCCCACAGGATTTTAGGCTCTGTATTCTGAAGTGTTCCTGGATGTGATTAAAAATCCTAGTCTTTGAAATAGTGTTTGAGAGATTTTTGAATTTGCATCCCTCAGGGCTTGCTTACAGACAATGGGTCCTTTCAAAGCCCCAGTTTACCAAGGAATTTCCAATCACCTTCTTTTGTCCTAAGAAGCCACAGAGTTTGATTAAATTCCCCTTACAATGCAGTGTTTCTTTCTGCAGAAAGCTATGCAGTGGGGTGACTCCACTGCAGCTAACAGCCACATGCTTCTTTAGACTAAGTCACCTGCCACTCTGCCACTAGCCACCTTCAAAAAGGACAGAATGATACAAGATTAGTTTTCCTCCTTTAGGTTAAACTAATTGGAATAGCCAAGCACCACATTTATTAATGGGTGAGCTCTCTAGGTATGTGCCACGTAATGTTGGTTCAGGCAAAGTCCAACTACATAGACCACCCTGGGGCCCAGAGGCAGGACTTGCTTGGAACACAACTAGGAAGCTTGCCCTGTGTCATATGTGTGCTCCTGCAGCAGAAGTGACCTGGCTCCTTGGCTGCAACTACAGCACCTACACATATCATTATACGCACAACTGAGCAAACATGTTCGGTGGGTCGGAGGATGAAAATGAGCCCCAGGAAGTACTATGTCTCATGATGGATTTGTTCTCCAAGAAGCTCTGCTGCCTAAAATAGTCCAGACAGTTTGGAAGATACATTTTGTCATTGTTTATATAACCCACTAGGATTTAGTCATTGTTGTTGCTAGGTGCCACTGAATTGGTTCTGATCCATAGTGACCCCATGTACAACAGAATGAAACCGCCAGGGCCTGCACCCTCTTCAAAAGAGTGCTCATGGGTGAGCCCATTTTTGCAACAAAGTATGAATTCATCTTGTTGATCAAAAATGGAAGGTCTTCCTCCTTTTTTCTGCCCTGCTGGTTTAGGACCTTTTCCATAGTCTGGTTGCTCCTGAAAGCATGACTAAAGTAAGAGAGATGGATTACCCCCATCTTTGCTTCTAAGGAATATTCTGGCTGTACTTCTGCTGAGACATATATTTACTCATTTGGCAGTCTGTGGTACTTTCAGTATTCTTCTCCAGCACCATGATTCAAATGCCTTGAGTCTTCTACAGTCTGCCTTATTCAGCCTCCAGCTTTCACATGCATATGCTGCAGTGGAGAATACCATGGCTTACATTAGGCACACCTTCATCCTCACAGTCACATCCTTGCTCTCAAACACACTAAAGAAGTCTTGTGCAACAGATTTACCCAACGCAATTCATCTTTTGATCTCTTGACTGCTGCTTCCATGAACGTTGATTGTGGATCCAAGCAAGATGAAATCTTTGACAAGTTTAATCTTTTCTCCATTTATCATAATGTTAAGTATTGGTCCAGGTGTGAGGATTTTGTAGGCTGCAATTATTGATCTTCCTCATCAAGTGCTCTAAGTCCTTGTTTTCAGCAACCAAGGCTGTGTCATCTGCAAATCTCATGTTGTTACTAAGCTTTCCTCCCATCCTGCTGCCACCTTCTTCTGTATATAAGCCAGCCTCTCTGATTATTTGCACAGCATACAGATTGAAAAAGTATGGCGAGAGGAAACATGCCTGACACCACTTTTCCTGTAGCTAAAACATACATATCCCCATGCCTCTTGAGCCATGTGCAGGTTCCAAGGGAGCACAGCAAAGTGTCCCAGAATTCCCATTCTTCTCAAAGCGTCCACAGTTGGTTATGATCCATGTGATCATAGGAAAGTTGGTTGACAAACTGCACTCCTTAAGGCATAAGAAGTTTTTTATACATATGGTTTTGAAGTAAAATAGGGAAAATGTAAATGATATTATTCAGATAATGGTGATTTCATTTGTTTGTAAAATATTTTCAGGACTCTTGAATGAATTTTCAATCATTATAAGGGACAAGATTGGCTCTCCAACTCAAAAGTTTGCCAACCCCTGTTTACCAAAAGAAAAATAATAATCTCTTGGTGTGTGTGAGAACAAACATTATGAAAGTGCCCTTTGGCAGTGGAAAATGGTAACAAAGGAAGTGAAATAGAGTATGTACATTTTTAAGACCTTGATGCATGGTTAGAAAAGTTAGACTTTAAATTTAACTCACACCTTTAACCATGGTGAGGGATACGTGGACATGGACACAAGCCCATTTCTGTTTTTCTGGAACAGAGATATTACATGGATCTATCAATCATCTCCCTTCAAAAATGTCTTCAAGACATTCTAATAGTCATTCTTGACCATGAACTAATAAATAAATAATGTGCACATTATGGAAAATAATGAAAACTGTATTTCTTCAAGTTATCTACTGTGTTTGATGGTACTTGAACTTTTTGAGTGGATGACGTGTGCTTTGAGATTTTTGTAGGTTTTGTGCTGATCTTCAGGGAGTGTATAATCTTTCATGCTCTACTACTAGTCATAATTTAGTGGGCTGTATCAGGGTTTTTTAAAAAAATCATAAACCTTCAAATAATCTGCATATTGAATAGCAAAAGTAGAGATAGATATTATGCTTAATTAAAATACCTAACTCTATCTGAATTCTTATCATAAAAGTTTATGTGATTTGGTGAGAGATGTTGTTTTTGTTGTTATGTGCCATCCAGTATGTTCTGTATCATAGCAACCCTATGTGCAATAGAATGAAGCACCTCCCAGACCTGAACCATCCTCACAATTGTTCTTCTGTTTAAGCCCGTTGTTTCAGCCACCGTGCCAATCCATCACATTGAGGGTCTTCCTCTTTTTCACTGCTCCGTACTTTACCAAGCAGGATGTCTTTCTCTGTGGACTGTTCTCTCCTGACAATATGTCCAAAATATTAAATTGGAGGCTCCTTGTCTCTAAGGAGCACTTAGATTATCCTTCTAAGACAGATTTGTTGGTTCTTTCAGAAGTCCATGGTACTTTCAAAGTGAGAGATAGTCATCCTTAAATTTGGGGGCTGGGGACTTTAGGTCAAAGAAGATAGTAATTTTGTTTCTTATGTTTACTTTTGTGAAAATTAAAAAAAATAATATTTAAGGTAAATTACCAACTTTTCTTCCCTACATTTTTCTTACATCTCCAGCTGTGAAATATAAATGGTAGTCAAATAACTGAAAATGTTTGTTCTTTCTAGAATGTGTACTTGAAAATATAATTCTTTTTCTTTCTGTTGTTGAACTTGAGAAGATTTCTAAAATAAAAGAGGAAGATAGTGTTTGATCTATCTGCAGGGAAAATTCTTTTATGAGTAGAGCAAATTGTCAGTAAGAAAGCAATGGGGTTGTAGTTAGCATCAATAGGCTACCTGATGGTTTTGGGGGAGTATAAAATACAAGGAGACTTCAAAATTTCATCGAAAAACTGAAATATATGCAGTTTTCCATGAAATCAGTGAAGTCTCCTTATACTATGTTTTAAATTGTGTATTTTCAAAAATGAGGATCCCTGGTGCTACTGTATTTTTGAGTGAGGAATCATGAGGTTGGTGGTTCAAACCTATTCACTACTCTACTGGAGAAAGATGAGGCAATCTGTTCCTATAAAGATTTATGGCTACAGAAACCTTACATAGGGTCCCTATGAGTTGAAATTGAATTGATGGTAGTGCCTTTATCTTTGGGTTTTGGTTGGTGTTGGTCTTATTTCCATTAGTATAGATATTGCAATTTTCATTTAAATTTTCACTCACGTGACTTACTTTTATTCAGCTGTTAGACTATTAAGTAAAAACCATGATTTTGTTTTATTTTAATATGCTAATACTCCTTTTTTCCCCTTAAAGCTAACTATTAATATCTGTGATGGCGTGTTAGATACTCAATAAAATCATGGCTTGCTACTCATTACAAACTATATTCCTGAAGGGATTTAACAGAATCCATGGAACAGCTGAATGTTAATTGCAACATTATTCTGAAGCTCATTTGGTTCAAATATATTATAAATTATTCATTAAGCAAGCAACACACTTGCAATATGTCTGCTAACTAAGTTCATAACCCTTCCTGTAGATGATCTTTTAATGTGAAACCCGTAATAAAGAATTCAGTTATTAACTAACCAACTAGGCAAGCAATTCAATCCATAGGAAGTGATGGTTCTTATACTACATTTAAAAAAATCAAACTTTTCTGATGTTTATGATACTGTATTTTAAGGTCTAAGAATGTGAGTATATACATATACATCTATACTGTAAAATCAGTAAATGTTAAGTTAGAGATAAAATGAAAATACAGATTAATAGAGATCATGAGCTTTTGGGTGAGTCTTTTCTCTTGCTTTTCTAATTATATTTTGCAGTTGATAATGCATGCACACATTCATTTATATCTCTATAATCTAATCTAATCATTGTTATTTTATGTCTTTGTGTAAGGGTTTGAAATTGATTACCTTAAAATACTGATGAATACGATATAAGCCAGCTTCATACCTAGACTTATACATTATTAAAATAAAATGTATATTTTATTTTTTAAAGAAAATCTTTTGTATTTATGAAGAAAAGTAGATGACTAAAAATTCTCTTCACTCATTCATTAAAATTACTGGACCAGATATTTGTGTCAGACATTATATTACAGGGCAGAGAATGCATGGTTTAAAGAGACTAGAGTATCCCTTGATTTATAGCTTTATAGAGATAACAATATATATATCAATTGGTTAATTGTGGGCATACATAAATATATTTACATTTAATGTATCACAGGTTAAAATATTCTTAATGCTAAAACAGATAAATTTAATAATTGCTTAGTAAAATTAGTGACATTAACTTCAACTTGAATATGCTAAAAAGTAAGGATCATCCACGGTGACCTCTCAAGGAACTTCAATGGAACGTGAACAGTATTGTGCACATATACAAAATTTCATCTTTCTGTATCAGAGTGAGTTTTTGTCTAACCTACATGGCTTAATATGGCTTAAATGTTCCAAGGAAAGTTTAAAGATAAAAATGCTTTAACTAATATTCTCATTAAATAAAATCTGCTTACTTGTATCATTGATCACATTAAAATGAAATGATGAATCTGATCAAGTCAGATGAAATTGTTTGTTTTTTAATATTAAATTGTTTACATGTCACATGATATCAAGGATTAAGATAAAGAATGTAGTAAATTTTAAAAGACTTTAATAAATCTTGATCTGACTTTCATTGGAAGGACAGTGATATACAAAACATATAAAATATTAAAATTTGATGAGGTGAAAGCTCAACTCAGCCAATAAATATTTCTTTTATATTGTATCAAAATATAATTTAAATATTCTTCATAATCAATGAAATCCATTTACTAAATATTATTGCTTTAGATACAGTTTTTGTGTAGCATTATGCACTGCTAAGTTATACATTTTCACATTTTACATTATCTTTTGGATATATACTGGAAAATAACTTTTTTTAAGCTAACCTAATTAAGTTGCATATTTACAGCTCACAGCTTCTCATGGTCTCTTAGAAGTTACATGCATTTCCAAGTGTATTAGAATCTTTTTTCCTCTTTGTTATTCTTATTGAGATTCTTACCTCAATTATATAACTACCTGAACTTAAATGAGATAATAAATACAGATCACTTACCATAGTGCCTGGCACATAATGTACACAGTGTTATAAAATATTATTATACAGAGGATAATTCTAGGACAACGAAACTCTTAGAAAAATAAAAAAGTATAGATAAGCTTCATTTTAAGTCAGATGAATTTGGATCAGTATGAACCTGATGGTTATGCATAGTGCTGCTTAATGGTAAGGTCAGTTCAAAACCATCATGGTCTCAGAAGCCCACAGGAGCAGTTCTGCCTTGCTCTATAAGGTCACTAGAGGGCTGAATCAACTTCATGGCAGTGAGATGAAGCAGACAGTTAGAAGTCCTGGTTTCTACATTAACCATGGAAAAGTTGCAAAATCTGGATGGGGGCAAAGAGGATTTTACACTAAATCCGTAGTCTTTCTTCTGCATCTCTGAAATCAGGATGAATTCTAACGTGGCTTCCCCCAAAGAGACATTTCATCAGTACTGTGCCGCAGGGTTACCTTTTGAGCTCTAAGACGCACAACGATGGTGGCAGCAGTACATTGACAGGAAGTTGCCAGAAGCCCGGGATGGATACTAAAAGAGGAAGTGGAACAAGGGGCATCGTTGCTGATGTGAGGTGAATCTTGACTGAAAGCAGAGGATACTAGGCATTTGACTGTGTGGACCATTAAAAACTATGGATAACCCTGAGATGAATGAGAGCCCTTCATTCTATTGATTCCAAAATTGTCCCCGGATCAAGGGGCATTTGTGTGAACAGAACAAGGACACACTACGGTGTAAAATAAGGAAAGGTGTGCATGAGGATTGTATTCTCGTACCGTCCTTATTTAATCTGTGTGCTGAGAAAATCATCAGAGATGCTGGCTTATATGAAGAAGAATGTGGCATTGGGATTGGAGAAAGGATTAATATCACCTGTGATACGCAGCTATGCTTGCTGAAATTGAGGAGGACTCGAAGTACTTGCTGATGAAGAAGAATAATTACAGCCCTCGGTATGAATTACAACTCAATATAAAGAAAACAAAAATCCAAACAGCTGGTCAATAGGTAACATTATGATCAATGGAGGAGAAAAGATTGAAATTGTCAAGGATTTTGTTTTGCTTGGATCCACAATCAATGCTCATGGAAACAGCAGTCAAGAGATACAAACTGCCTTGAGTGGATCTGCTGCCCCAAATCTCTGTAGATTACTGACAAGCAAGGATGTTATTTTGTGAGGACTAAGGTGCACCTGGCTCAAGAAATATTTTTAGCATTTCATATGCATGTGAAAGGTGAAGAATGAATAGGAAGCCCAAAGAAGAATGGAGGCATTTGAATTATGGTGCTGGTGAGGATTGCTGAAAATATTATTGGCTGCCAAAGAAAAACAAATGTCTTGGAAGAACTAGGCCCAGGAGTTTCCTTACGAACAAGCCGAGGGATCCTGTGGCTCTGTCTCATAGACAGGTCAGGAGAGACCAATCCCAGAGAAGGACATCCTGCTTGGTAAAGCAGAGAGCAAGTGTGAAAGAGTAAGAAGCCGGACAAGATGCATCGATACAGTGGTTACCACAGTGAGCTCAAACCTAAGAGTATCGTGACTAAAATTATATTTGAAAATGTTAGATGAAATTTTCAGATTCTTTTGAAGGAATGCATATTATATTTGTATTGTTATTTGAAACATTTTCAGGTTTACAACTTTCTGTGCTCATGAACAGTATGTTAGAGTGGAAAAAAACTCTTGCGGTTGGGAGAAAAGATGTGTAGCCTAACCTTACTTTAAAATGGGAAAATAGCACCTCAGCATGCTGGTCAAGTAATACCACCATGCATATAGAAATAGATGCTGTTGAGACAACTTGACTGCTGGTGACTTTAGTATAACAGAATGAAATACTGCCTGTTCCCGCCTCATCATCAGGAATGTTGCCCTGTTCAGGTGCATTGTTGTAGCTAATTGTGGCGGTCCACCACACCAGGATCTCGTTGTCTCTTAGCCCTCGATTTACAAACGGGATGTTGTCCTGTGGAGGCTCGTTTCTTCCTCTGAGGCTCACAGTGGAACCCGATACTCGACCGCATCAGTACTCAGCATACCGGAGATCTACGTGAAATATGTGAAAGAAATTTTGCCTCGGAACTCAAAACATCGGAATGCGACCCAACGCACGTGATTTTAGTAAACAGAAGCAGTTCGTGTTTCAGTCACGCAGGATTCGTTGGCGTTGTTAGTATGCGTTGTTTAAACCTTTTGTGGCTGTGTTCCAAGCGTTTTGCTATAATTTTCTTAGTTTTTGTGTTTGTTTTTTTTTGGTACTGGTTTTAGATAGAAAATCTGGGTCCTAAGAAAGAGTTTATCATTATGATAAGCAACTGGTTAACCGTGTTATCGATATTGTAGAAAACAGTTAAGGAAACGCCAACAGCAGGCCACATGAGACTGATTTTTTTATTTTCAAGAGAAAGTCAGCCAGGTCCTAATGGAAAAAGGCAAAGAAGGGCAAGTAAACTCCTGAAAAACAGCTACCAGTTGATTTTTCTGGAAGGGGATTCCCCTTCCGAACACTGACTCTTCTCCAGACCTTCTCTCCACATCCGTGTCCACAGATCCAGATCCTCATCCGTCTCAAGGTAGGGGCCATAGTAGTTGTTAACAACTTTCTAATGTTGTGTTTCTTATTTAAATTATATTATTTAACTCTGAACTTACTTTGAAATTTCTGTGTAATGTTTTGTATAGAAAGGCAAGGTAGTGTAAAGCTTGGTGGTTGAGATTGGATTAATCTGTTTTCAGCTATTCTTATGGGAAAAATTAATTTGAAACTTGACTGCATCGCATCTCGTCGCTCCTTCTGGAACAGATTAGTGTCGAGATCCGGGGTTCTACTGTACTAAGAAAGACAGTACGATACTGTTCTGTTGTGTTGCATGAGGGTTTTTGAAAATTCACTTTCTTCCTAGCATATCTTATATACGGAAAAGTCACAGAAATCTCCCCATCATGGGTGACCATAGTGGTATTCGAAGTACTAGTGACATAGCTTCCAGCATCACAGTAACATGAAAGAAACCAGGATACTAAACTCTGACAAACTAAACTCATGCCATTGAGTGGATTCCAATGCATAGCAATCCTACAGGCCAGTGGAGAACTGCCTTGTGGGAAACAGTGGGTTTCCGAGACTGTAACCATTTAAGGGAGTAGAAAACATCATCTTTCTCCTGCTAAGCACCTGGCAGTTTCCAAATTCCTCTGCTGCAACATGTGACCGCTCTCCTCCCAGAGCTCCTAACCGAAACACGGGGGAGGAAAATTCATATAAAACAGGTTTTATAGTGAAAGCTAGGTGTCTATATATGCTGTTTGATCATGTTGACACTAATTAGAGTAAATTACCCCTTTTGTGGCTGTACGTGCCGTTTTCAGAATAAAGGCACATATATTTTCTTTTAAAATAAATGCATGTAATCAGAGACTTTGATTATATGTTCATGATGAGTGTTTTGATTTTAAAAAAGGAGAAAAATTGAACTTCACCTTGATTTACTTTCTAACTGTCTTTAAGGGACACTGCTTATAAACATGTAAGGAGACTGTGTAATCTGGTCCTCAATTGAACTGATTATGTAAATATACTGAGAGTGAGTTGGAGGTATAAATCACAGATGCCGACTTGATGGAAAGTTTGTTACAAGCAAATCTACTGCTCCCAAATCCCAATGTGTTAATTACAAGGAGGCATCTGGTACAAAAATTTATGCTAAAATAAGAAACATACAGAATAATGTTGACTAAAGTAAGTCAGATAGATATAATATCATCTCCTTTCATTGATGGATGATTTCAACAATATTTGTTGTATAAGTATGCATAACATAAACAAAATATGGGTAAGTAAAATTAATAGTATTTTAAGTAAGAGAAGTCTAATTTAATTATTTTTTAAAATACACAAACACAAAAAAGTATACAGAGACCGGTGAGTCTAGGCAACTAGAAAAAGATGTTACATGTGAATTAGTGTCCTTCAAAAATCAGAAGGAAGAATTTATTTTTAAAAGAGAGAACTTATTTTTAAATGTAGGGTATAAAATCCAAAAGTGCTAAAGCTTAAGAAAATACTGCTTTAAAATTAGTGTGGATAGAGACCATGTGATTTTAACCATGAGTAGTATTAACCATTTATCAAACATTATTAAAATAAATCCTGTAAATGGTACTTTGTCTTAGGTAGACATCCACATCCAAAGATTCCATGATATCTTTTACTTCTTAACTCTTCCTCATTGCTGTTACATATTAAAAGTGAGCTACAAAAGTAAACTACAATCCATATCATGAGTGATTGAATTTTTGTCTTAATTGGCATAAAGCTGCAAAACAGTTATAAATGTATACTTCTCAAAGAAAGGGAAATGGTCTTTTCATGTTGTGAATAGTATGTGTTTTCTTTTTCTGCAGCCTAAACTTAGATACTATGCAAGTGACTACTCATTTTCATATACTCATTTAAGAATTATTTATTGGACACCGTGGTTGTTTGGCATTGATATGAGTGCTGGGTACATAATCATGACCAAGATAGAGAATCTGTTTGCATGTTTAGGGGGAATATAAAGACATTAAAATGATTTTTATGGTATATATTGTAGATAAAATTAAGCTACATATAGCTTATTAGTATAGGGATATATTAAAATTAAAGGCATGCTGCCTAGAAAACACCACTTATAATTATTCTTTTCCAGAACTTGATATACTATGATGAGCAGAGGGTAAATTGTTTATACTTTTTAAAAAAAGAGAAAGTTAAAAAGCATGATATGCTAAGTCAAGACAGGGGCCGGAGTTTCTTCCAGAAATGTATGATGGAAGCATTGTTTTGGTAATCCAGCTGGTTGTCATTGGGTGCCTTCAAGTTTATTCTTAGGCATAGGAAACTGGTATGCATCAGAACAAGACACTGCTGGGTCCTGTGCCATTTGTGAGATTAAAAAACTATCTTTATATTGAAATGCAATTCATAATGATCAATGTACTTTTTGATCTTCATCAGTAAGGCTTCCAGTACTTTTTTTTAGCAAGAAAGGTTTTTGCTAATGATTTCCAAGATGCTTGGATTTCTTTCTTCAGTAGGTTTCATATGATGCTTCCTCTTGACATGACTGAAGGCCAACTATTTTCTTCCTTTTTTAATGCTGTGTGCATTGTTCGGTGTTTTGCCTACACAGTCATTCTGTGTTACTACTTGAAACCTGGACACTGCCTTCAATCCTTAACTTGGGAGAGCCAGGTGTGCCTTTTTCCCTTTGGTTTTCAAGCTCCATGTCTTTGTATGTGTCACTGTAGCCCTTTAATGTGCCTTTTCAACTTTTTTGCTCTGTATTGTAATCCATTTGCTTCAGCTGTGCTACTTTTAAGAGCAGGTTTCGGAGTCTTCTGACATCTATTTTGGTCTATTATTTTTTTTCCTTTTTAATGTCCCTTTACATTTTTTATATATGATGTCCTTCATGTCATTCCATAACCCACTTGGTCTTCAGTCATTAGTATTTGATTAATTAAATATATCCTTGATAAGGTCTCTAAACTCAGATGAGATAATTCAAGATTATCCTTTTGCTATGGACTTTTAAAAAATGTTATTCGGCCTCAGTTTGTAGTTGTAAATGTGCCACTGAACATTTCTACTGAAGGCCTCTGGCCTTCTGACTGATGATATTGATGTTTATCCTCTCTCTCCACATATGTAGTAAATTTGATTCCTCTATATTACATCTGTCTCAGCATACATAAACATGAACAGTAAACATAAAACAACTTTTTATGTTATGTTGTCAAAAAAGATAATTCTGATGAATAATTGGTCCTAGTCTTTGAAAATGCTGTTATTATCTCTCTAGCCTACCTTCTATTACCAGTAGCATACTTCCCCAGCTACAGATTCTACTATGTTTCCAGTTTCTACATTTAAATTATCAATAGAGATCAATATATCTTGATTGTGTTTCCTATCAATTTCACACTATAAAAGTTGGTAAGAGAAAAATGAAGAGCTGATTCCAAGGGCCCAAGTGGAAAGCAAATGTTTTGAGAATGATGGGGGAACAAAAGTACAAATGTGCTTGCCACAATGGATGTATATAAGGATCACGATAAAAGTTGTACGAGCACGCAATAAGATGATTTAAATTAAAAAAATAATGAAGTAGAGCAAAAAAAAGTTGGTAAACATTTTCAATTTCTTCATCGGTGTCATTAGTCTGGTGCATTCATTTGAGTAATAGTCATATTAACTGGTCTTTGTTGTTGTTAGGTGCCTTCTAGTCAGTTTCTACTCATAGTGACCCCATATACAAGAAAATGAAGCACTGTCCAATCATTAGAATGATAGTGGTGATGCCCATTACGGTGCCAATCCATTTCTTCAACCACCGTGTTCTTTTATGCCAACCCTCCCCTTTTCCAAGCACAGTGTCCTATTTTACAGACTGATTTCTCCTAATAACAAATTGAAAATTTGTGACGTGAAGTCTTGCCATTCTTGTTTCTAAGGAGCATTTTGGCTGTACTTATATCCAGGAAGACTTTTTTGTCCTTTCAGCTGTCCTTCCTGGTTCCAGTTTCCTTCACCAACATCATTGTTCAAACACAGCAAAGTGTCCTTGGTCTTCCCTTTTTACAGATATATAAGGTGACTGACAAATGTCATGACGTGGGTCAGACACACCTTACTTCTCAAAGTGGCACCTGTGCTCTCCAACACTTGACAGAGGTCTTGTGTAGCAGCAGATCTGCCCAATGCAATTTATTACCAGCTTCTTGAGTGTGTCGATGGTGGATACTATTCTTTCACAAAAGTACTATATTTCATGATAGAGCTTGAATGCTCTTTTGACAATCAATACTAGACAACCTCTCTTCAATTTGTCATTCCTGGCAAGGTAAAACACCAGACCATTTCAGATATCTAATACCCAGGACATCTACCAGTTTTCCATTTCATTTATGACAATTTACCGTCTTTCTGGATTAATACTCCCTGTGTACCTAATCTTGTTGTCATTGTGTGGCTTTTGTGTTGCGGTGATACTGAAGTGATGCTAATAACATTTAAGTATCAGCAGGGCCACTGTTTTGTCATTTTCAAAACTGCTTCTCAACCTACTGAGTTTGATAATTCATTTCACTGGCCACCCAGAAGGCATGAACAATATTTATGTTTAAAGGTTTAATTAAGGAAGTTAACAAATTAGAATTAGAATGCAAGTGAGAAATACAATGCAGACAAGACATGTTACAAGGTTTGTTCAGGGCTACTAACACATGTCCAAGGCGGATTACACTCCCCTGTAAGTCTCCACTACTCGAAATAACTCAGCCCTACCTCCATGGGTCTGCAAGCCCAGCTCCCCTAATGAAGTGCCCAGAGGCACCCCATGCCACAAGTCAGCATTATGCCCTAAAGCACGCAGCTTTCTTTGCTCTGGGGGCTGGGAAGTCCACCATTCTGTCTCAAGCTCCGACTCCTGGTTCTGCCGCTACTGCTGTTCCTATGCTGCTCCTCTGGTGTCACAGCTGTCATCCGGATTCAGGAGGTTTCTTACACAGGGCTATCATGGTCCTGAGGATGTGCTCCACCTTTGCCTCTTGCTGTGAATGAAGACACCCACTGTGTCTCAAAGAGCTCCTTTATGCCCATGCAAGACAGCATTCCAAAGACTCTTGTTCACTGTTATTGACATGAGAATCCTATCAGTATCTCCCATCACCATCTGATCCAGATGCAAGCAGGCAAATATCCTTTGGTGGGAATTACAGAGACTTTGGCTAGAAGAGCCACGTTACATAATTCACTGTCCCTGTGGTCATCTACAGTGAACAGGTTTCAATGGATCGTCAGAATTAAAACAGACTAGGAAGGAGGACCTTTTAATCTGCTGGAGGAAATTAAAAGGCTGATGAAAACCTTATGGACAGCAGTGGAACTTCGTCTGATGTGGTGCCAGAGGATCAGCCCTTCAGGCACTCACAAGAGCAGCCGTTTCAAAGGCAAGTTGAGTTTAATGACATGGATAGAGGAAGCTTTGAGGATCTCCATTTGCTGAATTGGCATGGCTCTACCTGAGAAGACACAGCTGCAAACATCCATTAATAATTGGAACATGTAATAGGGCTTACATAGTACCTTTATGAGGGATAAAAACTAGAATTTCAGGTATTTTTAAAGATGTGAAGGAAATCAGAGTTTTTATAAGTGAATTTTAAGAAAGAAAAACGGAAAGGTAAATTGAAGCCTATTGTGTTACTGTCTGAATTAAAACAGAAAGTGTTTTGTTAAAAAACGAACAAATCCATAAGGAGTATTAAAATGCTTTCAGGAGATTAATCCACTGATTAAAGCCACATTGATTTAGGATGGAAGGGGAGAAGTGCAGATATAGGCAGGGATCCAAGTTAAGTGGCTAATGAATAATCCAAGCAAATGGTGGCAACAATTATTTTTATGACCTTTTTATGTGGGATTTTCCCCATCTGATGATAGAGCAAAGCATATTACCTGCTGAATATATAAATAGTTTCTTAATATGAAGTTTTTTAAAAAGGAAGTTGATGCAGTAAAACAAAAATACACTGTTGGTTTATACACTTAAAAATTCAAATCACCTTAAATGTGCCTCTCTAATTCACTATATAATATCTATCATATCACGCAGCTCATATCTATATATTTGAGGTTCGATAGAATATGTGAAATATGAAAAGGTGTTAAATAAGTAAAAGATAATATATAAGCTTATAAGATTTGAAATAAGTAGTCATAGTAACATAGAAGAACTGTTAATGAAGTACTGTTAGTAACATTCTTTATTCACAGTAAAGCCATTGAAAATTCATAACCTAGCATAGTTAAATGAGTAGCATTTGATGAAGAGGGAAATTACAAGAAAGATGAGAAATGTGTGCTAGAAAATGGAATGACTTGAATATCAAATGATTTTAAAATGCCTTAGGAACATGAATATTTCTTCGAATATTGTTGTTGAATTAATTGTTCTATGAAAATCATGTATAAGGATGTAAAAAAATGACAACATATGGCTTGTCCCAAATATGTGGCTAATATCAGTACTCAGTTTTTGAGGAGGCATGAAGTCATTGTTACTGCAACAGATAGTTATTACCTATTGGGAATATACACGTATCTCTTTTTTAAAGTATGTCTTTATTATTTCTATAATGTTTCTTTTTTTGTGATTCCAATGGTTATACTTGTTTATTTATTCGTGTCTCTGATTAGTAGGACATAAATGCCTGGAGGATAGGAATATATTTAGTCATAATCATTAGTTGCTATACTTCTAATGCATACAAATACAAAAGCCAAGACCTATTTGTGACATGTAATTTGTTAATTTTTTAAGAAATGCTTGTTAAAATTAGCACATAAGATCACTATAATGCATACACTTTCTGATATTTTGGAAATTCGTAAAAAAACAAAATTATATGTTGGGCATACTTTTGTATATCTATGTACTGTTTTTAATTCCTTACACATACATGAAGGGACTTCAAAAAAGCCCATGAAATAAATCTGTTACCTTTTATTTCCAGTTTTTTGCAAATGTTTTGAAGTCTTCACAATAACTTGACAATGCTGCCCGGTTTGCTCTTTGGGGGGCGGTGTTTGTTTTACTTTTATTTATTTCTTTTTCTAATTGACCTCTTACTATTATTTTATATATTGTGATTGGTCACATTATATTAAAGCTATAAACTTAATTTGCTGTACATGCAAAATGTGGTAGTGGATTTCGTAGGAAAGAGGCTTTGTGGTTGAAAGTTGGTTTGTAAAAGGAAATCTGAAGATTGCGACAATATAAATCGAGAGGGGAGTTGTAATCCTCAGAGGTGATGAGAAGTGGATGACAATTTGGCGGTTTGGAGGCTGTCCGATTGGGAATGGCAAGGATAACGTCGAAGAAGGAAAGGGTAAAACCTAGACAGCTTTAGCAGGAAAAAGCAGAGGTGAAGAAGTCTAGGGAAGGAGAACAAACCCTGGAGCTTCTGAGACCAAGAACTGTCCAAGCAGAGTCGTCAGTGTGCCTGGGAGCCCGGGAGCCCGAAGGTGAAGTATTCTGCCTTGTGACAGATTTTATAACTGGATGCTAATTGGAAGATTGAAATTTTTGTGCCAAAAGTTTTAGCATTCCAAAAACTCAAGATTATGCATATTCAACACATGACATTTATTTTTGTCTACACAGATACTCTATGAACAAAATCACCACCAACAAACTTTGTGACTGATTTAATTACATTGAGTCTTTGATAATATATCACTTATTCCTAAATCAAATTCATGTAGGGAAAGACATAAAGGCATTTAAGTATTACTTTCCAAATTTCATTTTAGAATGCCATTGGAAAATCTTTGCCAACATTTTGCTGAATTTCCTAATTTATTCCAACCCAATGTTCTCAAGGGAAATACAACATACAGAGCTAGAACATACAGAATTTATTTCTAAATTTTTCCTCAACTTGGATGAGCGATTGAATATCTGAAAGGTTGAATGATCAGATTTTGGTGAGATGAATACCAGAAATTTTAAAGTGGAAAATTTCATTGTTTTGTCAGCTATCAAAAAAGCCAAATAGAATTTTTTTTTTCTAATTCATGAATATAATGCAATTTGCAAAATTTTGTGTTTCTCAGTTATCTCATATCTATACTGAACACAGTACAATGAAAAACTATCTCTCTAGGTAGGGAATTAATTAAAGGACTCTATGAAGTGGGAATTGCTGAACTCTGTAGATGTGGGTAAGGGTGAATACTGTGGCTCAGGGCATTTCGTTTATTTGGCCACGCTCAGGGCACAAGTGGCAAGGTTAGGTTTAGAATGTTTTACTTTCTGGAGTATGGGATCATGTGTAAGTAAAAGAGGACTTTCTTGCCAATTTATCTGGAAGTGTGATACTGCTCATTAAGTTTAAAATGGAAGATGCTAGCAATTAATATATTTTGGCTGATTTCCTATACTGTACTTTTTGGGTGGTGATATTGTTGAAGTCTTATTTTTTAAAAACTTTCTCATCAAGAGAAATCTAATACAGACTGAATGAATCAACAATTGAATTGTTGGTATAAGATATACTATATTAATTGTATTCCTATTTTGCAGAGGTTGGACTTAAAACAGTCTTTAGAGATTCTTTTCACCACGGCTAAAACTATTTAGTTCTCATTATAAATTATTGAAGTTTTTCAAGCACTGGGATCATTGAACACTGATATTTTTAACTATTTTTTTCCCATTTAAAGGAAGAGGCAAGATTTAGAAAATATTGAAAACAGGGAGCTACAAGCTGAAAAAAATGCTATTTAAAAATAAGTGACATTGACATTTGGTATTTCATTTCCAAAATGTGTAAACATATTACATATGTTAGATCATCATATATACCTCACCTTATTCATCAGTGTGTATATTAGAAACAGAACAAAGAAGGAAAAATGTGATTTTGAGTGTCTTATTTTCCAGGCAACGGGTGGTGATCAAGAAAATATTTTTACTATGCACACACAGCCCAGGCCTGGTGAATAAGCCTAGCAAGTTCTGCTCCGCTTTGTCAACAGGTGACCCAAGTACCTTATATGTTTTTGTCTAATGATACGCCACTGCCCTTACCACACATCCTTGTGAATGCCCCCTCTCTTTCCTGCCTCAAATGTGGAGTTACTTATCATCCTACATCAGTGAAGGTCAATGGTCTATGAAGCACAGCTATGAAAGGAACTGACAAAGTAGAAACTATGGACTCAACATGCCAATAACCTTGAAGATGATGCAGACTGGGCAATGTGTCTACCTGGTCTAGATAAGGTCACAATGACTCACAGCCAACAGAGTAGCAACTAACAACAAATCCACAGTCTTATACATTTAAATTTTCCAAATTATTAGCATATTAACTTTACATTTTAGAATTGAGAGTAGTTTATAATGCTGAATATTAAAATCGACTTAATATAAGAATTTTAATTACTATATAAAGTGATTGAACATGCTATGATTTTCACTCATATTAACTGGTGATTGGAATGTAAAAGTTAGAGGCAAAGAAGTATTGATTCATGCAAACTAATGACTTGGTAATAGAAATCATGCTGTATATCACATGATAGAACTATGTAAGTCTGATAATTTATTTATTGCAAAACCCATTTTAAATAGCTATTATACAAATGGACATTGTCAATAGATGAAATCAACAGAAATCAAATGGACTACATCTTTGCTAAGTGTGAAAGCAGAGTTTAATATTATTAATGAGAAGATCAGAGGTTAACTTGGGTACAAACTAGAACAAGTCCACAAACTAGAGCATGTCCATACTTCTACTTAAGAATATGTTCTTAAGTGATATGTGTAGCACTAATGACTAAAAACTAAACGAATTGTGAGTGACATCAAGGAGAGGCTCATACATGAAGAAAGCTAAAGACCACTTAAATACAAGAAAAAAGAAAAGGATTCTGAAACGTACTCTTGGAAGTAAAGTAGATGAAATTAATGGAAGAAATGTTATGGAGGGGGTGGGGGGAGCTGAACAGAATATTTCAAAATGTGGCTCATGAAATAAAGCATTACAATGAACTGAATTGTGAGAACTGGTATTAGAAAAAACAGAGGATGTGTACTGGTACAGATAGGAACTGGAAACACAGGGAATCCGGGACAGATGATCCCTTCAGGACCAGTGGTGAGAGTGGCAATACCAGGAGGGTGGAGGGAAGGTGAGGGAGAAAGAGGAAACAGATTACAAAAATCTACATATAACCTCCTCCCTGGGGAACAGACAAGGGAGAAGTGGGTGAAGGGAGACGTGGGATGGTCTAAGATATGACAAAATAATAATAATTTATAAATTATCAAGGGTTCATGGGGGATGGGGGATGGCGGAGTGAGGAGAGGGGAAAAATTAGGAGCTGATACCAAGGGTTCAAGTAGAAAGCAAATGTTTTGAAAATGATGAGGGAAACAAATGTACAAAAGTACTTGACACAATGGATGTATGTGTGGATTGTGATGAGTTAGTTGCACAAGTCCCCATTAAAATGATTTAATTATTTAAGAACAAACAAAATCCAATGAAAAGGAAGAAAATGCTTGAGATTTCTCTAAAACTCAAACCGAAACCCAAACTCAGTGCCATATAGTTGATGCCAATTTACAGCAATCCTGTTGGACAGAGTCGAACTTCCCTTTTTCAGTTTTGAAACGTTAACTGTTTGCCAGAGTAGAAAGCTCTCTTTCTCTTTTAGAGCACCTGGTGATTTCGAACTTAGTACCTTGCAGATAGCAGCTCAATAAGTAACCACTACACCACCAAGGATCCTTAGTTACAAACATAGTGAGAAAATTTCAAACTTCCGCAATTTGAAAGGATTCTTTGAACAACTCAGGAAATACCAAAAGAATTGCATAATCACTGAACCAGAAATAATTGGTCAATGTCCAACAATTTCAGGAAGTGAAAGACAGGCAAGTACAGATGATACTGAAGAAAGAAGTTTACGGTTCTCTGTAGGTCTTGGCAAAAAGTCAGGCTCCAGGGATTGACCAAATAAAGAGATACAATGCAGGAAGCACCCACTCATGTGTACCGAGACAAATGCAGGAGAGATACTTCACCTCAGGATTGGAAGAAAGAAATACTTATGCCCATTCCAAAGAACCGTATCCAACCAAGAGGGAAATTACTGTGCAATATCAGCAAGTTGATGCTGTCACTCACAGTGGCCCCTGTGGGTTCCTGAGACAGTTTAAGGGAGTAGAAAGCCCAGTCTTTCCTTCAGGGAGTTTCTGGTGGTTTTGAACTGCTGACCACTCAGATTGCATTGCAATGCATGACCACTACACTACCTGGGTTACAAAATATCTAGATGTCACCTGAGCCCATCAGTCAAACTACTGTTAACAATCCTAGAGACAGATTTTAAAGTATATGAGAGGGCTTCAAGTAGAAAAATCTTAGGATCTTTTCATTCCATTTCCCTACAGACTTTCTGAAATCCCCTTTTATGTTCTATTGTAGGAGAGAAGGGGCTGTATTTAATGCTCTAGAACAGCAGTTCTCAGCCTGTGGGTTGCGACCCCTTTGATAGCCAAAAGAGCCTTTCACAGGGGTCGCCTGATTCATAACAGTAGCAAAATTACAGCGATGAAGTAGCAACGAAAATAATTTTATGGTTGGGGGTCACCACAACATGAGGAGCTGTATGAAAGGGTCATGGCATTAGTAAGATTGAGAACCAGTGCTCTAGTAGAAGCAACCTATTTGTTTTCGACTAAGAGCTATTTTTAGTTTTGTTTGTGTTATCAGTGTCATGAAAGACTTGTTTACAAAATTATTACATTCTGTGGAACTGCTAAACAATGAACCTTAGCAAACATTAGCAAAAACCACCACTGAATTTCTATAGTAAACTAAATACAGATCAGAGAACACTTATTTAAAAGTCCTTTGTAACAATTAACTCCATTTCTTAGTCAACAGTTTTTTTCAGAGACCTACCTACTCATATAGAGAGAATAATGTTAAACCATGTTTGTAGCTTTTAGATGAGCTACTTTTATTATGAAGCCTGAATATAACTTTATTGCTGGATTTGTTTGCTATTAGGAAGAAAGTTATCTGTTTAAGTATGTGTTTTTAAATAATCTTTATCTGCTACTTGTTATTTTTAGTGTTTCCCACTGCCTCTGGTGTTTTATATTTTTGAAAGATGTGTAGTCTTATTTGAAATTCAATCTGTGTCCACAAGTGTGAGGATTTATATCTTTCATCAATTCTGAAACTTCTCCCATTTTATATACGCATGTGCTCTTTTTCTGCAGTAAATAATGGATACATTTTGTACTTATTTTTCATGACACTTAACCTTTGCATAGCAATCTGGTCGATTGGTGTATACATTCTATCTTCAAATATAATGCACTTCTAGGTTTTCAGTTACACTTTTATATTGAAAATTTCTTTTCATATGGGTTTAATTACTTTTCATCTCTTATTTTATTCCCCTGTAACAGTTACCATACATTTGGGAGCTCCAACTTGTGTGTCTACTGAGACACGTGGTAGAGAGATGATAGGTGACAGATAGATAGATAGATAAATAGATAGATAGATAAAGAGAAGGCCTCATGTACCCTAATGCTGCCATAGGAGCAATAAAAATTTGGTGATCTTCACTCATCAGCCATTCCTTTGGACATGCTTTGGTTGACAGTCTGCTTTGGAGAAGCAGCTGTGAAGGTTACAGCTTTGGAACCACTCTGGGACTGTTCTACTGTGCCTTGTAGAGTTGCTAGAGTCAAACTCAACTCTCTAGCAATGGGGATTGTTTGTGTTTGTTAGTTAACCTTACATATTGTTTTCTTGTTCAAGTGGCCTAACTTGTATGTGCCTAGTGCCTCATCTTCTGTCCTTATATAGCAGTAAAGTGCTAAGACCCACTTGTTTCTTCTTATCAAATCCTGTCAACTGTTCCCAGAGCATTAATGCACACATTAATTGTTCTTGCTTTTAATTCCTTTGTTTTAAGCACCCAGGATACCTTTTGATATTGCTCTCAGCTGCATACATAATGCTAAAAGTTGTTACCTTTTATACAAGGAGTCCCTGAGTGGTGCAAGTGGTTAAGTGGTCTCTATTAGCCAAAATAATGGAGGCTTGGACCCACTCAGAGAAAACTCGAAAGACAGGACTGATCATCTGCCATGAGAACCCTGCACACCATTCTACTCTCCAGAGGAACGGGAGTTGCCATGAGTTGGAACCAACTCAATTGGGATTAAGAATAACAACACGGTTTCTTTTTTGGCCAGTATTCCTACTGGAGTTGGAAATCATCCACATCCATTTAGATAACTGGCTTTCTGGAACAGAAATCTGAACCTGAGTAAATAAAAATTCCTCTTGACTGGCTACATCCCATTCTGTCATGATTTTTTTTTAAGAAAATATTTATTAAAATACAATGCAATACTACTAAAATGGTTTTTGCCTTTATTAATTAGGGCAGAGAATAATTAACTCATCTAGCAGAAGTGTAGATATTTTTCATATTTTTCCTAGTTTATTTGATTTGTGTACCACCACCAACAAAAATCACCTCAAGGCTGAATGCACATGGCTCTTTGTGGTATTGTTTTAACTCCATGTAAACTTTCCATTTCTAAAGGCTGTATCAAAATATGATTCTAAGCGTAAAAAAATATATAATTGAAATAGTTTATTAACTTAATTACAGTCAATACCCCAATTCTGTAAAAGTTCTGTTTCTAAACATGACTCTAAGACTTATTTGTACGTAAGTTGAAACAGTTAGATACAATTGGTATCTAATGTCCATTAGACAAATGTATGTCTTAATGGATAATATATAATATATGCATTAAAAACCTTAGAAAAACACTTCCATATACACTAAAACATCTTTAACATAGTATTTCAGTTATAATAACAGTAATTTGGTTTTGATATGTCACAGATTACCCCACACTTGTTGTGAACACTGTTGTTTAGCCGTGGTGGTTAGGTGTTGTCTAGCTGGTTTCAACTCATAAGGACGTACTGCACACTCCGTCCATACCCTGGCTGTCACGTGACGTTTAATCCTATTGTTTTATCATCGCGTCAGTCCATCACGGCCTTCCTCTTTGCCCTGAGACTCTAGCAGGCATATGTCCAAAGTATATGAGATGCGTTCTCACTGCCTTCAATTCTGAGCAGAGGTCTGCTTGTCCTTTTCATCCGCTATTCTGACAGTCTATGGTACTTTAAATATTTTTTGCCAGCATAATAGTTCAAATGCATCAATTTTTTTCCTGCCATCTTCCATATTAATTGCCCAGGTTTTTCTTGCATACTAGGTAACTGAATATGTCATGGCTTGGGCCAGGCCAAGAAGTGATGGTGGCATAGCGGATTATGTGTTTGGCCATGAACTGTAAGGTCATTGTTTGAACCCACCGATCTCTCCAAGGCTAGGATCACTCTGAGCTAGAATTACCTTGATGGCAGTGAGGTTGGTTTAGAATTCCGTTTGGTTCAGGCTCACATTAGTGCTCCATGTGACATCTTTGCTTTAAGTAGTTTAACAGAGTCTTGGGCCAGCGGGTTTGCCCAACACACTGTGTTGTTCCATGAGCATTGATTGTGTATCCAAGCCAAATGAAATCCTCAGGAGCTTCAATCTTTTCTCTCTCATGATGCTGTCTCTGGTCCAGTTGTGAGGATTTTTTATTTTGTTCATAGTGAAGCACAATCCTGCAGGTGGTAGTGAACCTTGATCATGAGCATGGTACGTAAGTGTTGATTTGTTTAGCCTGTATGTGTTATGGGGCTGGTTTCCTAATTATGGCTTGGTGTAAGTTGGATGTTTGCAGCCAAGGAAGGACCTGTATACAGTCATCTCCTACTGTGGGATGATTACCTGGATCCAAATTTTGCTATTGTAGGTAATGCAATAGAGCAGTGGCTCTCAACCTTCCTAATACCACGACCCTTTAATACAGTTCCTCATGTTGTGGTGACCCCCAACCATACAATTATTTTCGTTGCTACTCCATAACTGTAATTTTGCTACTGTTATGAATCGAGCGAAATGTTTCATTGGTCATTTTACCCCTAAAGGGGTCGTGACCCACAGGTTGGGAACTGCTGCAGTAGAGCATCTTTAAACATAGCACTTTCTCCTTCTTCACACTTCATTACCTGAAAATAGATCCTAAGTAGTACATAAAATGAAATAACCACATTATGGAAAACATTTTTGCATATTACCTGTATCAGACACTTAAAATCCTAGTGCTGATACAATATCCATGAGTGAATACACCAACATTAATATATATCTTTAGTATTGTCTTATTTTATGTTTTGTACATTAATCATTTTAATACTAAATTGAACTTAAGAAACTAGTCTTCTTAGGATAAACATTTTCTATGTGCATTTGTTTTTTCTTTCTTTGTATTCTCTCTCTCTCTACACCCCATTCCAGGTTTGATTTTGTGTGCTCCTATATACATTACTCATTTGTCTTTGGGGGAAGTAGATATATCTGTTCTATATTGATGATAATTGACAATTAAATCATAGCTATTCCTACCCTTCTACACATGTATATACTACTGTTCATATTTTCATTAATTTTTATAAACCTTTTCATATTACAATCATTAAACTATAAAACTTACTTCCTCTATTCTAACAGGTAGCAGTTTAACTGTTTTACTCCAATATATTAATTTTCTTTATAACTAATAGTTCCCTTAATACTATTGATAATTGACATTATAATCACAGATATACCTCCCCACACGTATATTCAGGTTTCTTGATCTTTTGAATTTTAGTAGAAGAAACAAATAGGAGTATGCATA
>NW_022103922.1:11428376-11486817 GCF_000313985.2 Echinops telfairi | reverse complement strand
ACTGGGTTGAAGTCTGGTCCCTCTTTTCCTGTGGAGATATAAACAATACCCTCCCCTTGGGTGGGTTAGCGCCCAGTGCCCCCGCTACCCATTTCTTCCTTATTTTCATCTTTTTTTTTTTGTTCCCTTTCTCTACCTCCTCCCCAGTTGTCTACCATGTGCATCCCTGTATTTGATCTGGTCCCTGCCATTCCACCTGGTCCTCACCCCAAGAATGTTTGTATATAGTAGCTTTAACCCTATGCCCCTTTTGCATGAAAAGGGATATATTTTATTAAATATTTCTCTTCATATAAATTTACTTTTGTGATATGTGTCTATCATTACACATTTTCTTTTTCGTTCTCCCTCCTTTGTTATCAAGAGCCTTAATAATGACACTGAATTCTGCTGATAACACTGGATAACCTTATTTCTCCTCTATTGAAAAGGATTATCACCACCTTTTTCCAATTGCATGTAATGTTAGGATTATGATGGCTATTTCTAACAGAGAGCCTTCTGTTTATTCAAGTATTTATTAGAAGAGATGGCAGGTTTATTTTTTCCATTGCATTTCAAATAGTTTTCTTTGTCTGGTCTATTGACATATTCATGTTTGTGGTGAGAAATACCCATTGATTTTAGATTAAATGACACTATTAGCTGGTTGGCCTTTTTGCTATATTTGTACTATTCAATCAATTGATAAGATTATTTCTGTAATTTTGTTAGATTTTAGATTTATAGTCATAATTAACTTACAAAGAGTCTTAGGCTTCTAAATTACAAATTTCCTTACCTCTTTTCCCCCATCATTTTGTGCAGGAAAACACGTCTTCCTCTGTGCTTTTCTCCCTCACCGAAAACAAAAACCACGTCGCTGCCATGGGGTTGACTGTGACTCACAGCAGCCCTGTAGGACAGAGCAGAACTGTGCTTGGGCATTTCCGAGACGATGGAAAGTCTCTGCTTTCTCTCACGGAAGTTACAATTGTCGGACACAGCTTTTCTCTTTCTTAGGCGTATAATTTAGCCGACAAGTGTAGCTATGCTTCTGCTTCACCTTCCTTTTATATTTTTAATAAACAGGACATCCCCAGGTTTTGTGTGTGGTAACTGATTTCCCTATCCAGAAATTCTTATTTATTTATCATCTTGTTTATTTTCTTGGACTCAGTAAGAGAAAAACAATAAAGCCAAAGCAAACAAAGACAAATAAAATCAAGCAATGAGTATCCCCCTGTTTTTTTCTGTCATCTTACTGTATATATGAAGGCTCAGGCATAGTAGAGTTCTAGTTTGACACCTCTTTTTTTGTTTTGTGCGACTCAGAAGTTATCCCTCTATTACTTTCTGATGTTGACTGTCACAGCCGAGGACTCTGAAGTAATAATGCTCTGGCTGCTCTGAAAACATTGTGCTTTTGTTCTGTTAGAGGCACAGAGAAAAATATTCCTGTTTTCCTTACAATTTAAAACTTCTTCCTTGGTAACTTTATTGAGGTCATTGTGAACCCAATCTCAGTGATTTTGTAAAGCTTTGGAAAGTTGTCTCTAAGGTTATATTTCCACCTCAATTAATTTTGCAAAGAGGTGTAGATAAAATAAACAGAAAAAAACAATGTCCTTGTTTAATAAGAATTCAAATTTCTGTGTCCTGTTTTATCCATATCCATCATCGCCCACTCTTTTGTCTTTCTATTAAACTGGTTTTTGTTTTATCTTAACCATTTTCACCTTACCATCTGGTCTACTAGTATATTTTGGCCTAAGCAAAAATAAAACAAAACCTGCTACTCTCGATGTGAGTCTGACTCATCGGGATTCCATAGGACAGAGGAGGTCTGCTCCCTAGAGTTTGCAAGGCGGTAAGAGAGGAGGACCGCTGCATTGTTTTCCCCCTGCAGGGCAGCTGGTGGGTGTACCCACTAACCTGTGCTTAGCAGCACAGCACTTACATATCAAGTGACCAGGGCTCCTACATTAGGCGAACATCCATTGTAATATTTATCTACCCTCAAATTTTTGAAGTCAATAGATTTTTTCTAAAATATTTTATTGGGGCTCATAAAATTCTTATCACAATCCATCTATCCATCCATTGTGTCAAGCACATGTGTACATTTGTTGCCATCATCATTCTCAATACATTTGCTTTCTCCTTGAGCCCTTGATATCAGCTTCTCGTTTTCCCCCTCACTCCCTGCTCCCTCTTCCCTCAGGAACCCTTGATAATTTATAAATTATTATTATTTTGTCATATCTTACACTATCAGATGTCTCCCTTCACCCACTTTTCTGTTGTCCATCCCCAGGGAGGAGGTTATATGTAGATCCTTGTAATTATATCCCCTTTCCACCGCACTTTCGCTCCACCCTCCTGGTATCGCCACGCTCACTACCAGTCCTGAAAGGATCATCCATCCTGGATTCCCTGTGTTTCCACTTCCTATCTGTACCAGTGTACACCCTCTGGTCTAGCCAGATTTGTAAGGTAGAATTGGGATCATGATAGTGGGGGGAGGAAGCATTTAAGAAGTAGAGGAAAGTTGTATATTTCATTGCTGCTACCCTGCACCCTGACTGGCTCGCCTCCTCCCTGCGAAGTCAGTAGATTTTTAATGAAATAAGACCTGAAATCCCAATATCTAGTAACAATTCTAATTACTCTTTACCAGAAATATGCATACACTAATTAGGCCCCAAAGTCTTTAGCACTCTATATCTATCTTCATTCAACATTATATAAATCAGAAGCATGAACAAACAACCGAAAAAAATCCACTACCATTGAGTTGATTCTGACACAAAATTATAGTACTACATAGCCTCAACTTTCTCCTGTGAAGCAGCTGGTGGGTTTTAACCAACCACCTTGATGGTTAACAGTGCATTGCTTACCAGACGCCACCCCAGTGCGTTTTCAGTCATTACAGGAGAAGATAGCCTCATCTTTTTCCTGTGGAGTGACAATTGGGTTTGAACTGTCTAACATGCCGTTAGCATTCCAATGCTTACCTGACCATGCCGCCAGGGATCCTCAGTGTTATGTAATGCACATTAATTGAGACATTATAAAATTATTTTTCCTAAAACAGTAATTTTTAATACTTACTACAAAAAATATATAGAAATTAAAAGACCAAAAGGAATGCAATCTACGATAATAATGCATAATATAAGTTAATACTAATTGGTATAATATAATATTGTGTGTATATATATATATAAAGATCCATGGCCTTGGGAGATGGAGAGAGAAAGAGACAGAGACAGAGACAGAGAGAGAGAGAGAGAGAGAGAGAGAGAGAGATGCTGTTTATTTGAAGACTACTATGACAATGTCTGTCTACATCTATGTCTGTCTATATCTACATCTATATCTATATAATCTATATCTGTATCTGTCTATATGTCCCAAGTCAATAGAGGGTTCTGGGGTTATGAATCTTTATTGAAGCATATCTCCTCACCTTTATTCAGTGGAGCAATGAGTGAGTTTGAACTATGGATTTAACAATTAGTAGTCTAAAGCTTTGCCAACAGTGCCACTAGGACTTGTTTTAACACACACACACACACACATGTACACATGGCATCCTAGGGGACTTTAAAACGTTTGTAGAAAAATTCCCTAATCTCTCATTTTATTTTCCCACCAACTTTGTTGTGTTCCCTCCTAAAATATATATCTACACAAGAGCCCATCAGCAAAGTTGTGTGAAAATAGAATTATCTTTTGATCCTTTATCCCACAAAATTTTTGGTGTTTCTGTGCATGCGTGTCTGTGTGTGTGTGTGTGTTTCACTACCGTGAGTAGTATGGCCACGAAAGGATATTGATGTACAAACATGCTAGTAGGCATTTATGATCATTCCCTTGGCAAAGAGTTTTAGAAATGCCCAGGTTTATATGTTTTTGTGGCCTTTTGTATAGTTACTATAATACACCTTTATCAGCTTAAGAACAAAGAGTAGTCTTTATAAATATATATTTAACATATCCATTTGTTTTTGAAATTCTACTTCCACTAGTTCTACTACTAAGTTAGTCAACTCTCTGGGTGCCATTTTAAGCAATAATGGATACATCTATTGCTGTGTAATTAAGACCAATCTGCATCCCTTGCTTTACTGTCCCTGGAGAAGATGAGACACACCTCTTCTGGCTCAGGAAAGCTCCAGGCCTCTGCTAATTGCACCTTTGCACTCTCCATATTAACCCCATTTGTTCTCCATCGGGAGAGCAAATTGAATGAAAAAGTGGCATGTTCGTGCTTTTTTCTCTAAACTTTGAACATAGTTGGTTTCAATCTCCATGGAGTGGATGCTGCACAATGACGTTCCCTGAGCTAATTAGTATGTGAGGCATTTGTTGCTCTTTCTGTCATTTTTACTCAGACCATTGGAGTGGGAGTTGGAATCAATGCTTATGAGAACCTGTATTTTTGATTATTATTCATTTCATGTCCAGTTCTCTGATTTTGCCTCATCTATGTGGAATTGACTTATAGCTCATCAGGTTTCACTAGGGGACAAGGAGGCTGAAAACTGAATCACTGAAGGTAAAAGGGAGATGAGCATGCTATAGAGACATACACACAAGGGCTTTCACAGACCTTTGACACACCCGGTTAGTGCATAGGAGAGCAATCTTCTGTTTTGTTCCATGCCATGCTAGTGTTCACATGCTATAATCAGTGCTATTTTGAAAGAATATTTTCTTATAAATTTACACTTGGGGGATTATACTAATTTAAGAGGTTTCTTTAATCCAGTATTCAAACGAAGTTTTAATATATTAAATGCTTTGTGAATTTGTACAATTTATTTTACCTTATACTTCTTTTCCCAGAACAGCAAAAATGACCTCTTTTCACTCAAATGCTCCTTGGAATAATAGTTAAGAACGATGGAATAACAGTTAAGCAAGATGTACATGCAAACTGGCACCCCACACTGGAAAACTTGCTGGCCGGTTTCTACTAAAAGTGACTGTACAGCAGCAGCCAGGGAGACCAGTAGTCCTTCTCATAGAGCATTAAGTATTCACAGCAGTGTTGTCTTTCATTGTCCCAAACTGGAAGCAAACTTAATGCCAGCAACTGACGAAGGGATAAATAATGTGGCACAGCCTGTTCAGGGAAGCTACAGCACTGAGGAGTGTGGGAACACATCTCGGAGAGAACTCAGAGTTAGTAGACTATCTGCTGTCTCATTTCGCTCATAGGATGCTTATGTCAATGGCATCAATATCCAAGTAAGTGGTTACCTTGATGGGTTGGGTCAGTCGCAACTGAAAAGAGTCAAGAAGGTACTTGCCAAGGTAATGAAAAATTCTCTGTCATGGTCCAGGTTACAGATTCATAGGTTTACACCCACACATAAAAATGCATTGCCTCGAGCATTTGAGATGTATGTGCGTTACGTAGGCATTCATTCAGTGTCATTGAGACAATCTCAACTCTTGTTCTGCAAAGCACAGCACAGAATAAAGCATGTAACTAAGATGCCCAATGAACTCTCTAGGGAAAACTATCCAGGAGCAATGGTGTCTTGGTGCTGGAATGGAGTAAATGTCAGCCTGCTAACTGCAAGGTCAGAGGTTCAAACAATAGCAAGTAGGATAGCAGTGAGCTAGAGTGGATGGAGTATATATTATTGCTGACACATAGTAAATCCTCAATAAGTAAATCTACTTGCCTTTGTAAGTGGGTCTTTGACTAGTGCACATAAAGTCATTTTCTGAAGAGAAAAATGTGCATCGCATTTCTAGCGATGTACTTAAACGTGAGTTTGTGGAGCACTCTTCATTCAGAAGTTAAAGAAGGGTAAAATAGGAAGACTCTAAATTTATTTTCCCTTCATTGCTTGCAAGGGATGGATAGTTTAAAAAAAAGAAAGAAAATAACTTTCAAACTGAAAAAGTTGCGTCTATGGGGTTGCAACCACACATGGTACCTGAATCAGAGGAAGACTAGCTGAATCTGCACACCAGAAACCCATCAGATGGCCCTGCCACAATGCAAGTTGTTCTCCCCCAGCACCAAAGAGAAGTGCTGTCTATTTGAAGACTGCTCTGTGTCATTATTAATGAAAACATACAAACACATAAGAAAAACGAACCCTGCATAGCTTGATACTAATAGCAAGACCCTAATTGCTGACATGCATGCACTCTTGGAGTTAACGCTCTCTCCATGATCATAGACGGGGGAAAGGGAGGGGTTACTACAACATACTTACTAGTCTGCTTGTCCCAAACAGAACTTGCATGCTTGGTGAATTGCATGGTGAGTGTAGCATGCATTATACAGAGACTTTGATTCCCTTGATAAATGAGACTTTCAAAGTGAGTCTCAGGTGTTTAAATAAGGGAGTCCTTAGATGGTGTTTTGAGATGGCACTTAAAAACAATACCTACTTAATTTGTTTCTCATTTTCGGTTAGGTTTTTATAGGTTCTCATTTGTCTTCCTGCTGCAATTGCTTAGCTTTATCAGGTTTTAGGAATGGAACTCTGTCTCAAGTAGTTTATTTAATGAGTCCAATCTATCTGTGCATTTCATCTGTATGTAACAGACCAAGACCACACGTTGGTTCTCATGAGCCCAAAGCCTGAACATATCCCCTCTAGTTTATAATAAAGACAGCTTCATAATAGTAACACTAGAATTGAAATAGTGGATCAGAGGATTAGAAACAAAACGGTAATACATTTTTGTGATTCTGCAATAAAGCTTTTTCTCTGATTTCCTATCAGTAAAAACAAAAAGGGAAACTCAGTTGATCATATACTTCTTATCTTCAAATAAAAAGCAATTTTATTCAGCAGAAGAGGTTTTTTTCTTGTAAATTAATCCTAAAAAAGGAACTTACCCCTGGCAGCATTGAACAATTCAATAAACAAACTTTTATATTCATTTTTCCAAAGTTGAGAAACACACTTTATTGGTCTTCAATAAAAGGTGAAGGTTTCCCATGAAAACAACATAGGAGACATAATTCTGTGGGGCTCTTAGGGGTATGGATTCAATGAAGTGACTATCCAAGGGATGGAGAGAGAATAAGGGGAGAGAAAAGGAGAGGTAAGCAGAAAGTTGGGAGAGAGTGTACATGTGTGCAGGGGTAAGTAAAACCTATGATTCGAACAAAGATCCAAACTGAGGCAGTTTGAAAGGCAAAACTGTTGAGGTTGAGCATGATGCATCATTTGGGAAATATTCAGAAGATACTTCGGCTTTCAGTATGAATTTGCAAAGACAGATCAACATAAGAAATGTAGCATTAGATAGGTGGCCCTGTAGAAGCCTCTACTCATGTTCATGAGATACCCAGGGAGGGACAGAGAGACTAAAGACTGATGATTAAGCTCAGTGGTAAAAAGCACTGAGTAAGTGAAAGACCAATAAAGGTATAATGGGAGGTAGGGCTACGCCACCCCAGCTAGTCTTTTTTTTTTTTTTTAAAGACATAGTGAACAATATTGGGTTTCAAAGGAGATTTTAAAAATCCCCTACTCCCTTTATGTCAAGAAGATGATTGGCAAGCTTTAAGTGAGCAATTTTCCTAGAATGTAGGACTTGTTTGCTGCTTGCCTTTGAGTTGATTCCCACTCGTCAGGCCCCATAGGCACGGGCAGGCCTGCCCAGAGGAGCATTGAGGGAGCGGATTGCCAGGTCTTTTCTCTGCTGAGCCTCTGGGTGGGGTCCAGCGCCAACCTGTGGCAAGCAGCAGCTTCACTATTTTGTCACCAGGACCCCTTGAATGTAGAGGGACAGAGAAACACTGACAAGGGACTAAAGGGGACTGGAAAGGGGAGAATTTTGAAACCACAGTGATAAAGATAAAAGGCCACCCGCAATGAACTCTTGCTGCCCTTAAGAGCACTGAAAAAAAGATATTTTAAAGACAATTCTAACATTCTTCTGTGCTCGATCCTTTCATTTGTCACCTGCTGCTGAGCTTTTATTATTAACTCTTCTTTTCAGGCACCGTTCCCTATATATTTAATCAAATTATCTTATTTTATTCAATCCTTATGAAAAGTCCCCAAGATTTATGTTCCTTATATTTGGCAGAGAGCTTGAGAAGAAAGTAAGATCAATACACTGATTTTTAGAATTACAAAAAGAATACATGCATGTTGGCTACAGAGGCAGATAAATGAAAGAAAAGCGTGAATGATGATGGCACAAATCTGTAATGAGGCTAAAAATCAAAGCACGTGAAGAAATGAACTTTAGGATATACACACATTCTGATAGAGGAGCTATGGGAGGTAAGAGATTGAAAATATGGAATATATTCCAGGCGGAAGGAAGAGAAACCATCTCAGGAAAGTATTATATGTGTTCTCTGCATGACAGCAGTGGGCATGGTAGAACTGAGTATTGCCAGTCGTTCTCCCCCCGTCCCCACCCCCGCCACTAGTGCAGCTATTTTTTGTGAGAGAAAAGAACAGGAAGTCTGTTTTAGATGAAAACACAAATTTTATGTCTATGAACTTATGGAACTTGGAGGAATGTACTGTAAAAATCAGATTGTAAACCTTGTAATTTTCTCCCAAAGTGCTAAGAAAAAACAACAAGCCAAACTCACTGCTCTAGAGTTAATCCCAACCATTAGCCCTCCTGTGGGACAATGTAACTACCCCTAAGGTTTCCAAGACCAAGCTTGTCTGGAAGAGAAAGCCTAGTCTTTCTCTTACAGTGTTGGGATTTGGTTGATGGGTTCACACTGTGATAACCCAACATATGACCACCACGACACCAGGGCTCCTCAAAACACTTCGAAGCAGACAAATATGAGTGAAGACCAAATAAAAGTAGTTGTATCTCATGTGGCAGACGTTCAGGAAAGTGAGACCCTGTAGACTTTGTGAATAAATGGCATAAATCCCATTAACTAGACTCCAGATTTTGTGAATGGGTTTTGTTTGCAGTGTAGATTGTTAATTTTGGGGTGAAAACAAACTCTAATAGCAGATAGATAGCATAGCTGCTAATCACAATGGTAATGGTTCAAGCACCACAGTCATTTCTCAGGAGAAAGCAGAGGCTGTCTGCTCCTGTAAAGATGAAAAAAAGGATTGGAAACTTAAAAGGGTTCTTCTACTCTGTCCTGTAGGGTCATTATAAGTTGACTCAGTGGTAGGGAGTTTGAATAGTAGGGCATGATCAATTTTAGGACTGTAAAGTCCAAGGATAAGATTTGCTTTGAGAAAATATGCGATGTAATTACAGCAGTAATTGAAACGTCAATCCTTATTTTTTAAGTAGCCTGTCCTGAAAATCTACATAGAACAGTAAAGAGGCGCATGGAAATAAGTGGTGTCTGAGCCCAATGAACAATATCTACGGCCAGGTGTCAAGGCCTATGTGAGAGACCAGCATTCTAGTACAAGCCTGCCTCGTGGAGTTGTTAAAACTTTGTGCATGACTATTGAACACCTTACATTTTGACTTTTGAAAAAAAATTCTTTGGAAAAATGAATCAAGCTAATCGAAAGAAGCAGGGGTGGAAAGCTTTGAGGAGCTTGTTTCCCACACGTTTTTCCTTGCCGTCCGCTTTGTTCTGGGTCCTGGTGGATTCTGTACTACAGAACTAAACATGATGAGATTACGATGACTGTGTTTACAGCAAAGGTTTAGGATAAAGGTTCTTTTGCATGGTTTTTGTGTTTTTGCTGCTGAAGGAATACGTTTTTATTTGTTCCTCCTCCTTTCAAGAGAAGAAATGCGTAATTATTAATTTTGTAATGGTCATATGAACTGGAACTATTAATTGTTTTAATATTCAACATCCAACCAGAGTACAGTTTAATTTTATCTAATTTGATCAGATGAAAATTCTCGTTGTAATTCAGGGACTGTCTAGGAAGATAATTTTGAAACCATAAAAACAGGTTGATGAAAGCACTGGTTTTAAGAACAAGAACATTAGTAATCCTAATTTCCATTTCAGAATCCTGGGTGGTGCAGTGGTTATGTACTTGGCTGCTCCCCAAAAGACGGGCAATGGGAACCCTCCACAGGAGACGAGACGTGGCTATGTGCGCCTCTAAATATCACAGTTCAGGGAACCCTGTGGGAAAGCTCTGCTCTGCCTTAGAAGCATGGCACAAAGTGGAATCAATGAGAGGGCCCACAACAGTTTTAATTGGAAGACACATAAAAAAAGCTTCACCAGCTGCTGTATTAATTGACTTTTCATAAATTAAAATCAGAAGATGGCCCACTTGGTGCCAGACACTATTCTGTGTCTCCAGACACAATTTGAAGTAGATGCTATTAAGGTCTGCATTTTTAAAGACAATGAAATTAAGGTGCAAACTCCAGAATATCACACTGCTGAAAGTTGGAGAGGAGTCCAGACTAAATGCCAGGAGGTCTGGGCAAAGCTCTCAACCCTACTGCGAAAGTGCGCCTCACTGTTAAAGAAAGAAAAAGCCCCATGTGCCAGAGGAGCGACTCTACCAGGTGAAATAGACTCATAAGGGGATCTAGTAAGTATGGCAAACACCAAGCAAACAAGTCCTCACGGCCATCAGGTCAATTCTAACTCACAGGGACCTTAGACGACAGGACAGAGCTGCCCTGTGGGTTTCCAAGACTAATTACTTATGGGAGTAAAATCTCATCTTTCTCCCAAGCAGTGGCTAGTGGTTTCAAACTGCGTACTTTGAGGTGAGTAGCCCAATGCCTAACCTACTATGCCACCAGGCTCCTATTCTGTAGCAGAGAGGACAGCGACTGCATAAACCGAATCTCTAGTTAGTTGCACAAGGAAATCTAGGAATGGAATGAACATATATCAATGGGTTGATTCTTCTCTTTGATTACATGGCACCAAAAGCACGGTTTTGTTTATAGCACAGTTTTAAGTTGATATGTGGTGAATGACTAAAAAATGTACCCTCCAGGTGCCTTAAAGACGCTGTTCAGTCAATTTGATCAGATATCACCATAAGCGTCCAGAAGAATACTTTTAAAGTCTCTGAAGTGTGGCAGATTAAATACATGAAGGATATGGATCTATTTTGTGTTCCTTTTACTTACGATAATTTGTAATGCAGCTTTAAAATGACTTCTGAGTGCTGCTGAGTAGCATATGTAAAACCCTGTTCATGAATTTAAGTGTATCAGAAATATACAGTTTGACCTCTCAGAATACATACGTACATACATACATACATGCATACATACATACATACACCCCCCCCTGCCCCAGTAAACTAAATGTGTTAAAAAGTAAAACCTAGCTGATAGCAATGATGACTGTATAACCCCATTTGAGGGGAAAGAATAACAGAATTCCAGGTGAATGGAAACATTGGATGGCTTAAGATATGGCAAAAAATAAAATAAGTATATAATATAGTGAGAAGGGTTCCTGTGGAGTAGGGTGGGAGAGGGAGGAGATCAAGGGGAGCTGGTATCAAAGAGTTCAAGAGATGAAAAAATGTTTTGAAACTGATGGTGGTAGACATTGTAAAATTTTTCTTGATCCTAACCGAATTATGAATTGTTGTAATATCTGTAAGTGCTCCCAATAAAATGATTAACAATAAATAAATATAATCTGAAAAGATAAAAAGTAAAAACATAAATTAAAAGATTTTCCCCCTTATCCCCAAATACCAAAAAATTAAAAGCAAACTCACTCACTGAGTTGATGCCCCTGCATAGCATCCCTCTCGGATGGATTAGAACTGTCCCTCTGAGACTGTAACTCTTTAAGGGAACAAAAACCCTGACTTTTTCCCAAGAAGAGCATGGCGCTTTCAAACTGCTGACTTTGCAGTTAGCCCCCCAGCTCATAACCACTATACGCCCAGGCAACATTAAAAAATAAATGTCTCTCAAATTATCTGGCAGCAGTTAAATGCAACTTAATGGCAAAGCAATAGTCCCACTACTTAAACACTCCTAAGTGTTGTGAAAAAAATATCTGGACCCAAAAGATGCCATAGTATGGTTTTAAATAACAGCAAACTTATCAGCTTGTGCACTGAAGAATGCCCATTGACCAAGTAACACCACTACAAAATGTATGATCAAACTTTAATTATATAGTTTGTTTTTACCTCAAAGGTTTCTGGGAGCCCTGGTAGTGCTGTGGTAACAAGTTGGTCTGTGATCTGCATGGTCGGCAGTTCGACACAGCCAGCTGTTCTGCAGGAGAAAGACAGGGCTGTCCAGTCCCTTGAGCAAGTTACAGTCTCAGAAACACACAGAGCCTTGCTGTGTAGCACATCATTTTTTTGTTGTTGTTTTTGTTTGTTTGATTGTTTTTTCCAAGGGCAATCACTTAATTTTAATACAACTGGATCCCTCTCTTACTTTCTGCCTACTTAAAGATTTATAAAATACATACAGAAGAGTAGAGAAATAAATTCTGGAAGGCTTCAAATAAAGCAGTAAATAATTGTGGTGCACTCTTGAAAGTCTCTGAATTATTGACAAATAGTATGACTTGAAGAATACAAATTGCTCATACTTCCCAACGGCAAGCTAATATGACAATCAGATAAGGATGTTAGGGGGATATTTCATTATGTGACACATACATGAGGCATTTTAAAATCATACTAGCTTTCTCTTTAAGTTCAATTAGAGGTGAGTGAGTAGTAGAAGGATCACTAAATTAATGAATCACCTAGCAAAGACTACATTTGGGAAAGCATGGACCATTAGTAGGAGATGGGAATATGGTATGTGGGTCTTTCTCCCTTTATTCCGAGAGAATGAGATTTTCTGAGTAGCTAAGAAGTCCTTAGATGTGGTTCGATGCTTGGAATGAGTGTAGAGTTGACAGAGCAACAGATGTCTCTTTTCTCTGTTGTTTGATAGGCTGACTCCTCACCAAGTTAATTTATTATTATTATTACTATTATTAACCTCTTGTATACTTACATGTAATGTAGGAATAATAATGCTTGACATCTTGTAGATAGTTATGTGGGCAAATACAAATATATGTGTAAAGTAGCACCATGTGAACTATATTTAAGGGGTTCACGAATACTTCCCTCACCAACTTCCTATCCTTTTTCATTCCCAGTGATCTCCTTTGACTGATTATTATATTCTATGCTGCCTTAACCCAAGCAGTCCCCGAAGAGACCATAATGGGACTACTCATTGTAGTTATTCGCCTATTGCCCTAGGGGCTGCAAACTGCAAGGTCAGTGGTTCATAACCAACAGCTGCTCTGTGAGTGGAAGACAGGGATTTCTACTCCCATAAAGAAACCCACAGGGGAAGTTCTACCCTGCTCCGTAGGGGCACTATGAGTTGGCCTCCACTCAATAGCAGTGAGTTCTTTTTGTTGTTGTTTTGTAGGCTGTGCAGAAAAAGACAAAAGGCTAAACTGTCTATTTTCAGAAGAACAGACTTCCACCTGTCCACCTCTGGTCAGTGTCCCTACAGCAAGACAATTCTCAACACTCAATTATAAATTATTTGTCATACGAGATCTCATAATTAGGGACACTGTAGCCATTGAGTGTGGTTTTCTTCATTTTTCTGAGGTCTACAAATGATTACTTGGTGCCGTGGAGTGGATGCTCACTCAGATCCACCTGTAGGCATTTCTGAGATGGTAATTCTCTGTGAGAGTAAAGTCCCATCTCTCACACCCTGAGCTTCTGGTGGTTTAGAACGGCTGACCTTGCAGTTAGCAGCCCAACCTTTAACCACTGCACCACCAGGGCTCCTTAGACTAATTAAGTAGAGTTAATATAGGTACATGAATTTGGAGCCTCGGCTCAGATACTGTGTGTAGCCTCCAATTTAGTCAAAACACTCCGTCCTTGGTTTTCCTGTGTGATTCAAAATTTATAGAAAAATTGGGTGAGATGTATATAAATGCAGTGCAATACCGATTTCCTTCTGCATTAACGTGAAGAGTGTGCAGGCGGGCGGGGGGGAGTGTTTGAACTCGGAAAGTCTGACCATCCTCAGCACTTAGAATGTTGTTGTTGTCCATAGGCGCCATTGTGCCTGACTCATGGCAAGCAAACACAACGAAACAGTGTTGTGTCAACCACAACTAAACACCTAAACACTGACTGATCCTGCACCATCCTCAGGATTATTGTTGTATTAGAATCATTTGATAGGCACTGTGTCAAAGCATCCAGCTGAGGGCCTTTTATTTATTTCATTTTTCTACTCACCCTCTCACCAAGCATGATGTTCTTTGCCAGGGACTAGTTCCTCCCGATCATATATTTAAAGTGCCTGAAACAAACTCTCACCAGCTTTGCTTGTAGGGCACATCCTGGCTGTACTTCTTCCGGCACATATTTATTTCTTCTGGCAATCCATGATATAGTCAATATTCTTCGTCAGCAGCATAATTCAAAAGCAGTAATTCTTCTCTGCCCTTCCTGTCTCATTGTTCTGCTTTCTCATGCACATGAGTTGCGTGAAAGTACCATGCCTTGGCTCAGTGTTGTGTGCACATTTAACCCTAAATCCCACTGTTAATGTGAAGTCTGAGTAGCCCCAATGAAGCTTCCCCGTGTCTTGTCATATAGAGTGTCACTCACATGACTTTAAATAGCAACATGGTGCCAGTGTGGGGAAGTTAGGGGACAGAAGTCCCATGTGTGGAAGGCATATGAAGCTCTAACCGCATGGAGCTCTTCTGGTTCCCATTCAGCACCTCCATCTGAACTTTGCCCATTCCCCTCTGTCCTCGGGAGAGAACATTGAAGACATGTTTCTACACAGCGTCATTAAGTGTGCTGGTGTTTCTATTGTTTCGGAATAGAAATATGAAGCTTAAGGAATTCAACTGTCATTGTGATGATTCAAATGCACAGGGACCTAAACAGCATAGTTTCCCACACTTATCTGGCTTACATCCACCTTTTCAGAAAAGAATCACTTAATGCCCCTCCGCCCTCCCCCTGGTAATTAAGCATTTGTCCCATAGCATACAACCCATGGTAAAATGCAGTTGTCTAGCTTTAAAGAATTAACAGAAGCCCACAGAGTTCAACCCAGTGCTGCAGGGTCTCCATGAGTCAAAATTGACAAGGTGGCAGTGATTTTTTTTATTTTAGGGAGGATCATTCCAGACACCCCATAGTGGGTGGTATCACCCACTTTGGGACACACTGCTATGTAGGATTTCTAATAAGATAAATCTTTGCAGGACAGACAACCTCACCTTTCTCCCATGGAGTGGCCGGTGAGTTTAACTTCCAACTTTGAGGCTAGCAGTCGGACACTTAGTCCACCATGTCCCCCTAGCTCCTAAATGACCTACACTCACTGTGCCATTCTTGTTTCCTCTTGGCACCAAAGAAACCCAAGTGTTTGTAGTGAGATGAGAAAAGTGAAGACGTGAGATTATTTACAGTACAACTGAGTGAGAACAGTTGAAGAGGGCATAGGTTCCAAGGGATCTCTGGTGAGGGGAAAGCACTCAAGGACTGCACGTGGTGGAACCTAAAATAGAAGGCCACGCAGACATTCAGGGCCGTGATTGCTCTAGATGCCACCTGCTCACGTACAGATCCATTTACCCAAGACATTACGTTATGTTGCCACAGTGCACAGCTAGTGATGGTAAGGTGTGTGATGGTCTTCAGGAGACAGGGGAAGGTAGGAAGGAAAGAAGGGAGGAAGGAGGGAAGGGAAAGGGAAGTGGGGAGGGAAAGAGAGAAGGAGGGTAGGAAAGAGGGGAAAAGGGTGGGAAAGAGGGAGAAAGAAAGAGGAATAGAGAAATAAGAAAGAAAGCAGAGGAGGGAGGAAGCAGGAAGGAAGGAAGGAAAGATGGAAGGAAGGAAGGAAGGAAGGCAGGCAGGCAGGCAGGCAGGTGTACCTTTCTCAAATCTGCGTCCCCTCTAGGAATTGGCTGACCAAGATACGGTTCATGGAAGTCAGTAGGAGTTATCTTTCGGAAGTCCGAATTTCCAATGCCAACCTAGGCACAGCTGTGTGATATTGCATGGCAGTGCTCAGGGTTACCAGAGAAACGTTAGGCAGATTGTCTCATTTATGTCCTTTCCAGGTACATGAAGAGTCCTGTAAATGTGCCTTCACTTTCACATGTGTATATTTCTCCCTCTAGTCTACATAACTGGCACATATAATTGTGCGATTGTGACAAGTATGTAACATTATAAACATTAGAGAAACAAACAAAAGCTCTAAACCCACTGACATCGAGTTGCTTCTGATTCCCAAACACCCTATATAGGTTTCCAAGATGGTAAATCTTTATGAGCGCAGCCAATGTTATCTCTTTCCCTCTGAGTGGCTGGTGGGTTTGAACCCATGACGTTGTGGTTAGTCACCTAACCCACAGCACCACCAGGACTCCTTGGTGTAAATGTTCAGCCCCGTGGTTTCAAAACTCATTTTGTTATTCTTTTTTATTTTTTTAATCATTTTATTGGGGGCTCATACAACTCTTACTACAATCCATACATACATCCATTGTGTAAAGCACATTTGTACATTCGTTGTCCTCATCATTCTCAAAACATTTGCTCTCCACTTAAGCCCCTGGCATCAGCTCCTCATTTTTCCCCCTCCCTCCCCACGCCCCCCTTCTTCCTGAACCCTTGATAATTTATAAATTATTACTTTGTCATATCTTACACCATCCGACGTCTCCCTTCACCCACTTTTCTTTTGTCTGTCCCTTAGGGAGGAGGTTATATGTAGATCCCTGTAATCAGTTCCCCCTTTGCACCCCACCCTCCCTCCACCCTCCTGGTATCACCACTCTCACCACTGGTCCTGAAGGGATCTTCCACCCTGGATTCCCTGTGTTTCCAGTTCCTATCTGTACCACTGTACATCCTCTGGTCTAGCCAGATTTGTAAGGTAGAATTGGGATCATGATAGTGGTGGTGGGGGGGAAGATGCATTTAGGAACTAGAGGAAAGTTGTATGTTTTATCGTTGCTATACTGCACCTTGACAGGCTCGTCCCCTTTCTGAGACCCGTCCATAAAGGGATGTCCAGTTGCCTACAGATGGGCTTTGGGACCCCACTCCGCACTCCCCCTCATTCATAATGATATAATTTTTTGTTCTTTGATGCCTGGTACCTGATCCCTTTGACACCTCATGATCACACAGGCTGGTGCGCTTCTTCCATGTGGGCTTTGTTGCTTCTGAGCTAGATGGTGGCTTGTTTATCTCAAGCCTTTAAGACCCCAGATGCTATATTTTTGATAGCCAGGCACCATCAGCTTTCTTCACCACATTTGCTTATGCGCCCATTTGTCTTCAGCGATCGTATCAGGTAGGTGAGTACACAATGATATGATTTTTTGTTCTTCGATGCCTGATAACACTCTTCTCAGATCCTCAGCTTCTTTTTAAACAAAAATATTAAAACAGTTTGTCTCCTTGATAAGGAAACATCCCAGAGGTTTAAGGGTGAAGAGGACAGTAGGTTTTCTTGCAAATAAATCAAACACCAAGTGCAGTGGCTTCTTGTAATGGACACACAATATTCACCACTTCACTTAGGCACACTTTGGTCATATTTTATTTACTGATACCTTCCTCCTCCTCTTGAAAAACACATTCCTGGTATTTCCTTTAAAAGCTGGAGTGTAGTATTTTTATGACCTGGGTTGAGTCCTTCCAGTCATTGGGAAGTCTATTTGGTCGCACTGGAAGAGGACAATTTCAAAACACTTCATCGTTTAGCTCTGTCATGGTTGTCACAGCAAAGGAATAGTTTTAATAAAAAAGTTTAGCAGAACCGGCAGTCCCGCACAATAATTCTGACATCCATCTCTTCTTGTCTGCTTTCACCATTCCATGGGGTGGGAATCCTCTACTTTCTCTACTGGCTTCAAAACGCATCTCCTCTTGCTCCTCTTTCCCCTTCAACATACTTGAAGGATGAGCTATTGGTGAGATTATTACGACAGAACTTTCTAAAGGAACCCCTCCCCTTCCTTCATTTCCATCAAGTCCCTCTCAGGTCTCTGGGCTTTCAGATCCTTTGCCTTCTTGCCGTTTCCATGGGTATGAAGAGCGGGGAGAGGCGTGTGTTTTCCTAGAGTCATTTTGGCTTCCTAAATTTGGCTTTCTCATCCTCATCAGTGATTTTGGAAGTTGAGTTGCAAATCTTTATGGAAATTTTGATCCTTCCCCATTGCTAATGAATCATTTCCACCTTTTGCACAAACACCCTTTGGTACTGGGTTATAGTTGGGTGCCATTAAGGGTTTCCTTGGCTGCTATCTTTATGGTAGGGGATCAGCAAGTCTTTCTCACCCAGTTACCAAATACTTAAGGTGATGCTTTACCAAGGCTCCTTCACTTAAGCTTACCTATTCCTAAATCCAAAACAGACAAGAAAAAAAACGAAATGACTAACCCTTACCACGTATGTGCAATGTCATTTTTGTCGTTGTTTTCTTTAGCCCTTAACTCCTAGAAAGTAGATTCCGTTTGTTTTCATGCTCTCATTTTCTGACAGCCCGTTACCATACCCAGTACTTATTAAGGCAATCCATCTGCACCCTCACCAAGTAAATGCAGCCTCCCTTAAGACCTCTCCCCTCCTTAGTCTCCTTTCAGCCTGCACTGTGACCTCTTTCCCTCACTGCTATCAGCTAACTCTTAGTGTGGCTTCTGTGACTCTCTGCTCTCCTCCCTTTAATCATTCTCCATCCCCCTCAATGAATGCATTCACACTTACCCCAATCACTGTTCAGTTTTCATTAGGTCACTCCCATGTCCTGGTGGCTGCACATGTGTTAGAGGAGAAAACTCGAATTCAGAGGTTTCCAGTAGCTGATTTTTCCTAAGTAGTGTGCCAAACTTTACTTCTAAGGATCCTCCAGTTGGACTTCAACTGCCAACCTATTAGTTAGCAACCAATTGTACTAGCCATTGGCACCAACCCAGGGACTTCGCTTCATGCACTTAACCTTAACTTTGACATTGTAAATACTTTTGACCTTTTTCTGATCTTCTCTACTGAATTCTTTTAGCCCTTCCAACAGAGCCCTCAGCACTGAGTTGGCAATTTTCTTATGAAAATGTTTATTTAAGCTTTCATTTCTGCCTTCTGTATATATGTGAAATTGTTTTGACTATATGATAATGTCTTTCCTACTACTGAATTTAAATGTACAGGTAAGCATTTATTGAAGAGGAAAAAATGTTGATTTGAAGCAAGCAAATAAAAACTATATGTTTTACTTAGAAAGATTGTTTCAGAATAGTTTCCAAAATTATAGTACAAGTGTATTTCACTCTACTGTAGTCAAATTGTAAGTTTCTCTTAGTCTTTGTTTTTTTGTTTGTTTCTTATTATTTTTCATGGCATTATAGGTTACTCTGAATAACACTCTATTTTGGTCTCTTCTCAGACAAACTTGGATATTAGTCTCACTTGAGGTTCTATGTAAATTTCACAATAGACTTATATCTCATATCTCATTTTTGGGTAAACTATTATGTCTAGAGATAAAATTGTTCCCGTGACTGCTGAATTTAAAAGAGTAATATCATGTGTGCTACAATCTCCTTTTTAAAAGGTTATCAATAATCAGTTACCCATTGGCCTGTACTTGGGAGAGTTGAAAAACTCTGAGTATATATTGTCATATTTACATATGTAACTGTCTTTATCTACTACCCATTATGAAGCTATGCATTATTCATAGATACCACATTGCCTTTTGTAAGTCATTAGATATATCTTTTTTTCATATTCTAAAATTTGTATCCTGTCTATTTTAGAAGAACTTAAATTACAGACAAGTAATAAGGACTCAGATAATAGAAGGCCTTTCACGATAAAACAGAACTGAGACTCTCAAAGGGGGAAATTAGAGCAGGTGAATGGCTGACTTTTCTGGGTTCTTACTTGGTTTCAGAGGTGTCTGTAAGCCAAGGAAGAACGATAAACAGAGGGGCTAAGTGGTCAGTGGATAGTTACTGACCCCAGACTTCAATTTATGTAGTCTAAGTTCAGAAGGAATGTACATTTTGAGAGAGTAGCTTAAAGAAAGCCACCATCAGAACTCAATGTTGCCAAATAATTTAAATGGAGTAAAGCAATTTGCAGTAGGTACAAGTGAACTGATTAAAACCGAGTGGGAGGACTCCTCTGGAGCTTATGGGTATGTGGCAAACACCTATGTTATTCGAACTGCTGAGTGGTTTTTGTTTTTGTTTTGTTCATATTTCCATCTTCTGAAGCTGGGCACTTTATGAAATGGCACTGCGTTTAACAATTCATGGCCAGTGATATGAAGGCAAAATCCCGAGGGAAAGGCAAGTGCACCTCACTAAGAAGCTATTTACTAATGATTCTTCTTTGATTTGGAACCATAACTCTGGAGTTCTCAGTGAAGAAACAGTGCAGAAGGCATCAAGTGATGCAACTGTAGATGGAGGGAATGGAAGAAGGTCTACAGAAAGGACTTTCTGTGACTTCACAGAACACCCACCCCCCCCACCCCCCACCCCCGTATTAGTGTGAACTCTTTGTGACCTCATATAAAAGAACATTTTAAAGGGGATATCAGTGTGTCAACTTGGATTTGATTCAAGGGACAGTTAGTGAGCACTACATTGACTCTAGCTTGTGGGTTTCAAGAAGTTAGTTTAGAAGATTTACTGCTATAGATTGTATCTAGCAGCTCACCATAAACCCAATTTATCATCAGACATTACTTTATCAGATAGTTCCACAAGATAGAAAAATTATGCTGCAGGTTTCATTAATTTTTTGGCATATGTGACTGGATTCTAAAGATATATAGCCTCACCATGAACATTTTATTGTGAGCTGTCCTTATTTCTATCCTTCCACATGCACACAAGCCTCTATCTGTAATAAAGACACAAAAATCATCCAAACTGGCTTTGATTCCCCCCTCCCTTTTAAATCACTGGCAAGGAAAGACAGACTTTATTGCTCAGCCCATTGTCCTAAGTATCTTAGAGTATGGGATTCTGTGCCCAAGGAGACTTTTCTACTTAATGTTTCCTACAGGGAGAGCACCCCAACCCATCACTCTCTATGTATTCAGCTCTAGAGCCTACAGCCACCAAATAAGCATATCAAGTCTCCATTTATCAGTGGCAGAAGTAACATAACCAAAAGATTGCATGATGTGGTAGAGCCTAATAAGTAATGCATCGCTTACTTTTCCTCAGCATGCAAAATGAAGGCTATCCTGCTGTCAATATGGTTACCATTATGAACAACATTATATAAGTTGCTATATCAACAGAAGCAAATATTATGGCCAACTTTTTTTTTCTTGTCCAATTTATTTTTGAACATCAAATTTTGAATTAAATGGATACCTTTAACAATAGTACAACCTTGCCAGTATCCTGTTTCCACAGGGCTCTACTGTTAATTTCCTTTATCTATTAGAACCTACTGTGGTATTTACACACTGGGGCCATGCTGGTTAACAGGGGCAACTCCATCCCATGGTAACCTTCTTAAAGTTGGGAGAATATTGAGAATTTTCTGGATATCTTCTTCCCAGTACCTTCTTGAAAACCTCGTCCTGACTGAATTCCTCTATGGATATTGAAAGCCCTGATAATATTTTCTCACTGGTCAGACTTATATACTACTCTCTCTTTGTAACTATTCAAATGAAGGAACAAGCTTAGCACAAGATCCATGTGGCCAGGGCAGATCTCTCAACTCCCAGTTATGCCCAGGCAGTCCCCATATCACTTTTGAGATCATGGCAAAAGAGGGAAGACTTTTGAAAGTGTAATTAATGTTGGTGCAAATGGAGATTAAACATACACACACACACATATACAAGATAACAAATCAGGATCACTAGTCACATCTATTTAGTTATGTGACCCTGTCACCAGGGTGTTTTGCAGGATGGCACTTAATTCAAATCAAATATGCACATAATTTCCTAGAATTGTACAAGAGAACCAGCTGTGTCTGACAAATATATATGTATTCCCAAAACATTTTATTGGATGTATAATAAAATTAAGAATGTACTATTTATTGTGGTCATCATTCAGACAGAACTAGACTTGAGTCATCAAAAATAATGGGTCTCTTCAACAGATTGGCCAATGCCTGGAATTGACTAGCAGCTAATGGCCACACATATGTAAACATTAAACAAAACTAAATAGTGAACTCCTCTGTATAAGAAGGGCTTTTGTTACTATGCATGTACTTGAAGTGTACAAGTATTTACTTCGATCAAACTATCCAAACTTAGTTTCATTCTGAATTAACAGTTACTTGCTATATGTACCACAGGTGGACTGGTATTATAAAATTACAGAGGAAAGTCAAAAAGTGTTGCTACAAAGCATAGAAACCTTTATTGAACAAAAATAGCAAAATGTGAAGCTACTCTTGTATGACAGATCTTCATTTAAGTCTATAGACTACTGAAGGTGTTATTTTTTCCATATCTGTAACTTTTCCTCTAAGTTGTCTTTGAGGAAAGACAACTTAGATTCTGTCTGCTGTCTTTGATTCACACCAAATCAAAACAGCAATTTGGGCATCCTAGAGGTACATAAATTGTGCTCCTTTGAAAGATTCTTAAGTTTGAGGGACAAAATAAGTCTCAAGGAGCAAGACCAGAATTAGAGACTTGATAGGGTAATTTACCCAAATAACTCTCATAAGAAAGCTCTGGTAACCTTTGAGAAACAAGCAGGTCCAATGTCACGGTGGGGGGAAATTTTAGCCTCATGACCCTGGCCTTTTCACTCACCAATACAGTTTTCAATTTTCTTAAAAAAGTTTTTTCTAATGAGTTATCATGATTTACTATTTGTTTGAGATAATCTACCAGTATTATCCATTTGGAACTATAAAAAACAGTCACCCAAACCATTGGACCTGACTTCTACTTCTTACATTAATTTGACCCAGACATCCCCTCTGTTTGGATGGGGTCGCTTTTTAAGATACCCTAACAAAACTTTATCAAGTGTCATGCTAAGAGATCATGCCTACAACCCTCAACTAATAAGAGAGGTGTAGTTCACGTTCTGGTTGGACATGTATGTGCATGTATGAACTGGACCCTACCTAATATTATTAGGTAGGATCATTAGGATTATTTTTTATTTTACTTTTCCTGATATTTAGCACACTGCCTTGGTCTTCCATGGACTAGTAATTAAATTGGCTCCTGACTCATGAGAAGATGATTACAGCAAAGTGGCAAGCACAATTGGAAGGATAAGTCAGTATGCTGGGGACAAGAGGAAGAAGCACTTTCTTAGAATGACCGGGAACATTATCCAGGACATGGTGACATTTAAACTGAGGCTAAAAATCTTGAGTGTCAAAGGGAATAAAAACATTCAGCATAGAAATAAAGCAGCTTGAAAAAAACAAAACAAAACAGCACCCTTGAAAAAGTGCTACAAGTTTCAGATTGCTAGACTCTCTGATGCATAGAAAAAGATAGAGGAGGGTCAGACTGGTCTTGTGGTCTTGGGGTACTTGTACAGAGATGAATAGAGATCAAATCAGGACGGGCTTTTCACCTTAAGATTCATAGAATAGAGTTTCACTGTAGAAAGCAAATCAATACTTGTAAAGAAACAGGCATGCAAGAGTTTCATTTTAAGGAAATCTGAAAGCACTGTATTGCATTGTGGATGCTGGACTGGGAGGTCACACCGGACACTGGAATGCTGGATAGGAGCAGAAAGCAAAGAAACACATTGGAGATGGGGAAGTCTTGACTTAGCTGATGCTTTTAGAAAACTGGGGACACATGCTTGTTTCCCATTGTTTGAAATTGCTTTGCTCTTTCTATAAAGGTATGCACACACAAAATGATTTCAACCACAATAGAGGCACCAAGTATGTGAACACATTTGCCTCAGCACCCGTTAGTTTTCTCTCCAGAGCATCGTCTGTCTCTCAGGATCTCTCCAGTTTTAAAGGGTGCACGTTGGCGCCGTCCTCATGGCAGTGAGCACTGGGATTTAGGTAAATGGTTCCAAGCAGGTGATCGGGTCTTTAGCAACCCTTTCCATTTTGGTTTCAGTTTTAGAAGTTATTCATTCCCCATAAATTATAATCTATCAAGGTGGTCCGTTTTTATTTCTCCTATTGTTAGCCATCGAGAGGAAAAATCTGCTTACCTTTCTGCCTCGGTTCCTGTTGCTTTCACGTGTGGCTGCAGCAGCCATCACCAGCCCATTTAGGTTGTCATCACGGTGCTGTGGTTAAGTGCCGCGGAATCTGTCTCACCCCCTGGTGCCTGCAAGTGCCAGGACCGAACTGCCCCAGAACGTTTTCTTGACTCTTTAACTTGCAGAAGCAAACCCACTCATCCACTCACTCCCTCACTGCCATCAAAGCAATGCTGACGTACACTGACCCCCTGTGGGTTTCTGAAACTGATCTGTTTCCAGGAGTAGAAAGCTCAGTTTCTCCTGTGGAGCAGCTGGTGCATTTCAACTGCCAACCATGTGGATCAGAGCCCAACTCGTAAACTCGTAACCATTGTATCATGAGCGCTCCACAGAAAGTGCTCCACAGAAGCAAATTACTTAGATCTTTTCCTGCTGAGGAAAACTGCCAATATCTATCTATCTATCTATCTATCTATCTATCTATCTATCTATCTATCAATCATCTATCTATCTATCTATCTATCTATCTCTCATCTATCTATCTATCTATCTATCTATCTATCTATCTCTCATCTATCTATCTAATCTATCATCTAATCTATCCCCTATCTGTTATGAGAAATTCAGTATTGAGCCCTGGTGGTGTGGTGGTCACACATTTGGCTGTGATCTGCAAGACAGGCATTTCAAAACCGCCAGCAGCTCTGAGGGAGAAAGACTGGGCTCTCTACTCCGGGAAACAGTTACAGTTTCAGAAACCCACAGGGTTTGGTATGAGTCAGCATTAACTGGTTTACAGGGAGTTGAGTAGCACTTAACAGCGCTACCTTCGGGGCTCCTTATGCTGGTTCACGAGATCTGCCCTTTCTCATTGAACCCCCTGGTGCTATCTTGCGTGACTTTTCTCTATATCTCCCATGTTTTCTTTCTCCTTTTTTATTATATATTTTGTTGTTCAGATTTCAGGACCATTCTCTTTTTACATGTGAATTACCAGCAAATTTCCAACTGCAGCTTAAAATATTTCATATTTCTGTGGAGTTTCAATATCTGTACCACCATGACTTTTATGAAAGCACTGTATATTTTATAACAACTTACATTTCGAAGTCCTTTTTAAAAATTCATGAGAGTAACTTTCAAACTAAGTCAAATGACAACAAAAACAAAGCTTGCCCAGTCTTAGAAAACACATTTTATCTTGTATCTAGAAAAGAGCATCTGATTCTACAAAACTAAAATAGTGCTTCCAGCTCTCTGGGATACACTCAGGATTTGGAATTCTAGGAAAAATCATCCTCAATTGGTCAGCAAAATATAATGATTGTGATTATCAATAGTAATAGTAGCTTATTATTAATAGCCTTTGGAGGTTTTTTTTGCAACATTTACATGCTTGATTTATATAGTTAGCTCAGAATACTCAAAGTTTACAGTTGAGACTATTAACTTTCCTTTAAGATTCTTTTTAAGCTTTTAATTGAGAATTGGGTGAAGGTTTGCAGAGCAAATGATTGCTGTGTGTCATTGATTGTAAACTCCACGTTTCGTCCTCATCCTGAGTTTACCCTGTGTTTCCCATTTTCACTCTCCTTCTTTCCTAACACTTCTTGCCTTCTCAACCATGTCTCCAGTGGTTGATGTTCTAAGGGGTGCACACTGCCCTAGAATTATTGTTCACCTCATAGACTTGTCTATTGTTTCGCTGAAAATTAAACTGTGGGGTTGGGTTTGATTCCAAGCTTGAGGAGTCTCTAAAGGGCAGAGTCTTGAGAGTTCCACCAGTCTTTATCTGACCAGGATGCCTACCTAGTCTTTATGATTCTGAGCTTTGTTCCAGATTTTTTCCCCTACTGTGTCTAGGACTTTCTGATGCGATCCCTGTGAAAGTGTTTGGTAGTGAGAATCAGCACTGTGTAGTGATTTTTATCTCCCGCCCTGGAGGCTGGAATTCCCATGGTCTGTTAGTCCATGTGCCTTTGTTTTCATTCACTCATCTGCCCTCTTCTTCACTCTTTGTTGCTCCACATGGGGAGAGAGCAATAGCTGCACCTCAGATGGCTGCTCACACACTTTTAGGACCTCATTGCTACCTGCCAAAGTAAGATGTGGAGCATTTCTTTGTGGATGGACTTGTGCCAATTGACTTTGATGACCCCTGGACTGTTGTCCTGAGTCTCAGACTCAGGAAAGCATTCTCTAAGGTGGTTGGTTATGGCTAGCATGTTTTCATCAGCTTGCCCCCTGTTTGCACCACCATTTCCATGGGTATATTTAGAACCTATGTAAATGCATATGTAGAAATCACCACTGTAAGCCTGCCATTCCATCACCTTTCTCACTGTATGCTGCAGCTGAATGTTTCATGTGCAGCTAATGGACGCGTGCTTGGGAATGGTCCATCCAATGTACAGATTGAGATATGCTAAGCAAGCATTACTGTATGCATAGAGGTACGAAGCAGAAAGCATTATTTGTGACATTGATGTCCACTCCTACCCCATAGCATCCTCTAGCTTTTCTTCAGCATCAAAACGGAGACAGAGAGGAAATGAGAAGATTTAACTGAGGACATTTTCTGTTTCTATCTTACATGCTTTTCGTTCTCATAAGAACATCTCACCTGTAGTTGTGTTCCCGTTCATTTCTTGGCCACTGTTGTTTTCAGCCTCCTCAGATAGCCAAAATCTTGAGTTGAAGGGTACTCTCTCTACTTTTTACATTTAAATATGTGTCCTAACCCAATGTGTGCAAAGAGACATTTCAATGGAATAAAATGTCAGTACTGGTATTTTATGGGTCCTTGCATGCTTCTACTATATCCTTTAGTAAAATTAAATTATGATGCAACTAATTTAAATGTAACCTCCCTGTCTCTGTCTGTCTATCTCTCTCTTTGGAATAATGCCCCCCCCCCCAAATCCAAGCACAAATGGTCCCTGATGCTCCAAACATACAGAAAAGTGGTACTGTGTGGCACCACTGGCCGGTTCCAAGCTGGGTCATGAGAAATCTCAGGAGAAGAACTCTTAATGTGTTGTTGCTGTGTATTATGTCCGGGTCTGCACCAGGAACTAGCCGTCCATTGTTTATTCCTGTAAAACGAACCAAATGCCTTCATTTGGCATGGCACAGCAAACCGCCGCTCATCTCCATTCCTCATGGAGTCATGGGCATATTCCTGGATTTGTGGCTTGCCTTCACTAGCTGGTGTGGCCACAGTGGCTACGGTCTCTTTATCCCTACATTCTCAACCTTCCAGATTTTCAACCAGGGTGGCAGACAAGATCCCAGCACTACACAGATGTCAGGCTTCAGTGGTCAAGCACATCTCAAACTTTGTATATGACCATGTTTGTTAGTTTCTCAAGGAGCCATCAGGTCTCTTGATCAAACCCAGAATCTTTGAGCAAAGATGATGGGGACAGGGAATCATGACTTATTGGAGTCCCTACTTTCAGAATCTGTCCCTGTCCCCTTCATCTCATCCACCTTAGTTAGAGGAGCTACAGATACCCATCACATACCTAGATGGGACATAAAGTACTTAGCACAAATGATAATGATGTATGGTTTCATAAGGAGCGCTACTCTGAAATAATGAACTTTCTTTTACAGATTCCAAAGCATTCTTCTTATTTCCCTTAAACTCCAGAGCCCTGATGGCATAGTGGTCACTAGTTGGGCAGCTACACCACAAGGTCAGCCTTTGAAAACCCCTAGCTACTCTAAAGGAGAAGCATGAGGCTTTCTACTCCCCTAATGAGTTACAGACTTGTAAACTCACAGGACAGTTCTACCATGTTCTATGGTGCCACCATGAGTTGGCATGAATTCGATGGCAGTGAGTTTAGTTTTTTGGTTTTAATGTGCCAGCCTTTCAATTAAACGGTAGATACCAAAATAATCATAGATCCCTATTTATTGCTGATGGGGACTAGTGATCAAAATAGAACTAATAATCAGTAATCAAATGAAAACAAGTAAGAAATATTGTCATAATACTCATTCACTAGGGCCATTGAGTCTATTTCAACTCATAGGGTACCCTCGATAACATTATAGAAAACCCTTTGGGTTTTCAAAATTTTAAATCTTTATTGGAGGAGAAGCCTCATTTCTCCCTCAGCACAGCTGGCAGGTTAGAACCACTGACCTTGTTGATGTGAATTTAATTAGATGCCACAAACCTAGAAAAAGATCGATTTGGTGTCCATAGACCCATACATTTCTTGAAGATAGAGTCCTGGTCTATCTTCAAGAAATGTATGGGTCTGTGGGTCCTTGTCTGATTCCTTTAGTTTATGCTTATGATGGCATGTCTTACAGTATAGGGACTGAGAAGTTGTTGAATAAATTAAAATTTTAAGAAGGAAGGAAGAATAGCGGAAGAGATGGAGAAAAGAAGCAGGGAAGGAAGGAAGGAAGAACAAAGAAAGGAAGAAAGGAGAATATTGATTTAATGAATGGACTGCCTTTGCTGAATCTTGGTTCTGGCATTTAACAAATTTGTTACTTTTAGTAAATTACATTTGATCAAAAACTTGGTTTTGTCTTCTGTAAGAATAATAGTTTCACTGAGTTTGTGTGTGCATGATTGTATGAGTGAAAATGTGTAAGAAATGTGAACTAATTTAGTCAATTGGTAGTATTTTCCAAGGATGAAAACTGTGTCAATTTTCTTATGTATATAATGCTTGTTATAGTTACTTAGACAGTATATATGCTCAAAAGTAGGTATACAAGGGCTCAAGTAGAAAGCGGATGTTTTGAGAATGATTTTAGCAACAAATGTACAAATGTGCTTGACACAATGAATGTATGTATGGATTGTGATAAGCGTTGTACAAGCCCCTGATAAAATGATTTAAAAAACAAATAAATATACAAGTTCAAAATAAATAAACAAAAAAGTAGGTCTAAAATAGTAGCACTAAACACCAAAGTGTTTAAAATATTGACAGCATTCAGTGAAATAACCCTTAAACTTTGAAGAAAAGTTCGAATCTCTGAAAACAATCAAGCATCCTTCACACATAACCTGACATCCTTGACATAACTTCTGATACCCAGCTGTGTTAATTTTTGGATTAGAAATTCCATGCTGATTTTTTGCTCCATAATGTGAAAATCAGATTGGAAATATTACATTAGCACTGATCAGATTTAATTGGCAACACCTTAAATAGTACCTGGAAATTGGGGGAAGGGGGAAAACTCTAAATTTCTAATGCTTTGAATATATTTATTTGTGCAATCTAATTTATGCCAAGTTGTTTAATCTGATTACCTTGCGGGGGGTGGGGGGGTGGGCTCACATTGCTTTTGCAATAAATTCACTTCTAAAAAGCCTTCATGGAAAAATACCACCTAGTCACAACTCCTGTATCAGTTTATAGTAAAACATCAGCACAAAAGAAGAAGCCCCTGAGGAAAGTTGTATGCTTCTTCGTTGCTACCCTGCACCCTGACTGACTCATCTCCTCCCCTTCTGTAAGGGTTGTCCAGTTGCCTACAGATGGGCTTTGGGTCTCCACTCTGCACTCCCCCTCATTTACAGTTACATGAGTTTTTGTTCTTTGCTGCCCATTACCTGGTCCCTTCTATACCTCATGGTCAAACAGGCTGGTGTGCTTCTTCCATGTGGGCTTTGTTGCTTCTGAGCTTGCAGCTTGCTAACCTGCAAGACTCCAGATGCTATATCTTTTGATAGCCAGGCACCATCAGCCTTTCTTCACATCTGCTTATGCACACATATCTTAAGCAATACAACTTTCCTCTAGTTCTTAAATGCTTCCTACCTGCCCCCCCCACCACCACTAACATGATACCAATTCTACCTTACAAATCTGGCTAGACCAGAGGATGTACATTGGTACAGATAGGAACTGTAAACATAGGGAATCCAGGACAGATGATCCCTTCAGGACCAGTGGTGAGAGTGGCGATACTGGGAGGTTGGAGGGAAGGTAGGGTTCAAAGGGGGAACCAATTACAAGGATCTACATATAACCTCCTCCCTGGGTGATGGACAACAGAAAAGTGGGTCAAAGGAGACATCGGACAGTGTAAGATATGACAAAATTATAAAAATTTATAAATTATCAAGGGTTCATGAGGGAGGGGGTGGGAAGGGAGGGGGTAAATGAGGAGCTGATATTAAGGGCTCAAGTAGAAAGCAAATGTTTTGAGAATGATGATGGCAACAAATGTACAAATGTTCTTGACACAATGGATGTATGTATGGATTGTGATAAGAGTTGTACGAGCCCCTAATAAAATGATTTAAAAAAAGAAAAGAAGCCCCTGGAGAAGATGGATTGAAATAGTGACTGCCACGGTGGGCTCAAAGCAAACCATTGTGAAGCTGGTGCAGGACTGGCGAATGGTTTCTTTGGCTTCTCAAAGGCACCTGACAGCAACGGTGTGATAGACAGACAGATTCCAGTGTATATTCCAAACTTTATAGAGTCTCAGAAGGCTCACTGATGAGGACAGTGAGCAATGTGCAACGGTCAGGGTTCCTGTTACTTTATCAGCATGTTTTGCTGTGTTCCAGGAAACGGGGGATTGTAAAATTAGGTCAAGTTGGTGTGCTGAGGGAGGACTGTTGGGCAGCTACTTATCTCAGCAGTTAAGAAACCGCTTCCAAAATGACTACCAGTTAAGTGCAACCCACACACTGAAACTTAACTGACAAGTTGGTGCAGGTAAGTGGACATACTGCATTCACATTTTGGCCATGTTTAGTTTTCTTTATGCATTGGCTCCAAAACTGGTGTTCAAGGCCCTCCTGAACCCAGCCTCCGGCAACAGTTCTCCTCTATTATCACGTGGCCTTCCTGAGGGCTGTTTGACAAGCTCCTGGAAATAAAAAACCCATGTCAGTATTTTTGACAAAGATTCAGACAAATGGAACAGGAAATTCTTGAGATAACACGAGAACATTTTAAAATATACATGTGTGTATATATATAAAATTTTCAGCTTATTACAGATATAGCAAGAGATTATAACAAGGGGCTCTGCATTCTTGATATATATAAGGCAGCAATGTGTGCAAGAGTAATTCATTCTGATTGTCCTATTTCCAGAATGGTACATGCTATTTCTTGACTTTTATTTTTGGCCACAAAGTGTCATAGTAACTTTGAAAGAACGGACACTTGATATTGAAGCGTGATGACAAAGGCCCTTTTTATTTCTGATTTTTTTCATACACACATGAACACTGGAAAAAATTCAGTGTATGATTTATAAATATATGCACATATATCAACAATTACAGAGAGGCAAAAGAGTGAGGGAGTGGCAGGGAGAGAGAAGGACAGAGATTTGTATGTGTTCTTTGTCTTTATCTTCGTTCACTGTGTTGAAAAGAGCAGTTGACTTAAAGTGCCTTTCTTCTCCGACTTGGCAAACGATGAGGACCGTATCCCATGATTGTGCACTCCTCTTCCAACTTCCATTGCTTTCCCATTTCTTTATCTTAGAAGGCGGGCCAGCATTGGTTCGTCCTCTCTGGACAGTGTGTGCACGTGCCGACATGTGTGTATACATTGGAAGCCAACTATGGCTTTGTTGTTGGATGCCATCAAGGCAGTTCTGGTTTATAGAAACCAAAGCGACAAAGGAAAACATGCTCCAGGGAGTTATCTTGGCCTTAATCTTGGTGGAAAGTGATTGACAGGTCTTTTTCCCCCAGAGTGGTTGGGTGGGTTTGAAAGGTTAACCTTTGAGTTAGCATCTCATTGCTTTGCCACTACACCAGAGCTGAGAAACAAATGCTAGGCTTGTGTGAGGAGTTGAACGTGGACATCAGCTTCATAAATGGCCCTTGGTAGGGCACAAAAACGCAGAAAAGGAAAGTCACTTCTGAATACTTGGTTGATTTTAGTAGATACAAGTTTGTGCTGTTCCCGTTCCCATTTTTGTCTTGATTATTCAATATTGAGAGCCAAACTGTGCACTCCTTGTTAAATAATTATACTCTTTATAAAATATATTAATAATCAACCTAGTTTGTGTATAAATATTCTACCACATTCTATTCACCCAGCTATCCATCTTCTTACCACACTCTAAGCAATTCTCTAAGCTACTTGAAAAATATTTTTTGAATAAGCAAAAAAGAAAATAAATAATTAAGAATAATTTGAAGGAATTGGTTATAATAAGGTTCTGATGCAGCAAATAGCTGCAAGATATGGCAGAAAGAGTACGGACATTTAGGATTGTAAAAGTTGGCTTGGCCCCTCCTTGGTCTGGAGAACCTGTGGAAAGAACCTGTGAAGATCAGTAAGAAGGTTCCCTGAGCAACTTTACATGTTGTGTGAGTGTTGGGTAGTGCAATGCAGAAGTCTTAATACCATATTTGAAAGACAGCACTTTGTGGAGAATATGGATTTCCTGCTGGATCCTGTTCAGTTGCATCGTTAGCTTTGGCTACAATTGAGGGAATGATCATTCCCTCATTCAGTGTCCATGGTTTATACTTGCGAACTTCCGCTCACGTATTGCCAACTGGCATTGGCAGCTTTGCATCCTTGAAGCAATAGTGCCTCCTCTGCAGGAAGTAATGAGCACATTAAAATACCCTTTAAAAATACCCATATTCTAAGCTCCAATAAAACATAAACATAAACACTTTGCAGTCTCTCATTTCCGCTCCCTTTCCAAGCCCCGCTCCCCATCTAGCGTTTGGTGAAGATGGGACCTGGGCTTCAATGAGAGAAGGGACAGAGGCCAAACACCAAAAACGACACCCTGAAGAAGTACAAGTGCAAGTCTTACACTTCCTGAGACGCACCGTCAGGCCAAGTTACAAGACTCGCCTGCCATGAGCAGAGGAGGGGAGGGAGACGATGGCAGTAGACCACACATTTCTCCTTGTGCAGAAGGAGAGTGAAGTCTTAGACAGAGGGAGTAAAATCTTCATCCATAGTAACCAGGAGGGAAGAGAACATTGTTTCTATTTGAAAAGAAAAGTATTTGCCTGCTGTAGTGTTCCAACAATCGGTTGAATCATGTCATGATTCTCTTAGCATCCCTGAATGAGGACAGATTATAATAGGTCATTCTGATCAGCATATTTAAATAAAAAGGGCTTCTTTCTTTCAGAAAAGGAATGCCTCTCCTAATTCTTGAAGTATTTGAATTCTAATAAATATAAAATAAAATGTTAAAAACTGAAAACTAAGGACCACTATTCTATTTTCATCATTTCACTAATTATTTAAAAATTTGACTATTTATAATAACAATGAAATGGAAAGTATTATTGAACTTCCATGGTATAGATGCCACCATCTAATAGAATGACATCATGGTTTCTAGGTAAAAAGTACCTTGGGGTTCATTTGCATTATGGAAAGAGACAAACTTCTGATACCTTTATATGGGGAACTGAGGAATATATGTGAATTTCTTTAACATATTTAGGTAAATTGAAGATGAGTAAAGGAGAGATCATTATGAAAAGATCTTATCAAATTACTGCATCACAGTTTAGTCATAATGGAGTATATGGTGATTGTACTCATTGTAGAATTTATACAATTTGAAATTTACATGCCGTTATCTATTTAATTAACATTACTTTTTAAATATTCAACTCACTTTACATTATTAGTTGATTAATTAAGTACAGAAGCAACAACATTTGAGGTAAAGAAGTAATTGCATTCTCTCATCATTGAAAACGTATTTGTTAGCGATGTGGCTCCATTAAGGCCTGTAAGATGTCTCTTCTCCCTCTTGACATTTAAAAATATATTCTTGAGATTCAACTGTTGCATATTAATTAACTATTTGTAATTTTCATCTCAACTCCCTCAGCTGTCTTTTAGAGTCAAGAATGAAATATTTTTACACTTAATTGGTTTATGATATTCCTAGTCACACTCAAAATCAGTATATAACGGGTCAAGTCCAGCTGTCATGTTTGAGTGAGAGCTGTCTAAGCAGTCTCTTTTTGAAGGACCAGCACAGGATAGAGGTTGAAGATATTCTAAATGTCCAACTTGTTCAAACTGCTTCATTGCTCCATCATCTCTCGACATTAATTACTACTCCTCTCCTCCATACCCTCTCTCCTGTTTTAGGATTCCACATTTTCATATAGCATCTCAGAGAAGTCACTCACTGCCAGCGAATGGTTCCTACAATTATAGTGGCTGGCAAGTCCTGAATCTGTGGGCCAGCCGTCAGTCTGTAGAATTCTGTTCACTCATGTGACTACAGGGATTAAACCCTAAATCATCAGAACAGATGACATGCTGCTGGCTCATAAGACGTGGGAGTCAGTTGAGACAATAGAGTTCTGAGGAACTCCCTATCAGCAGGATAGACAGCAGGCTGCTGGCTCTTGGGTCAGCAGAAGCTGGAGAATCAAGTCAGATTATAGGCTGTTGTTTGCGCAGGTGTTAGAGAAATGACTCAAGTAGTTGCGGAAGCTGTCAAGTACTGAATCCATTGGCAAGCATCTTTCGACAGTCTTCTCTTGACCCCATGACTGCATGGGTTGAAATCACATAGGTAGGACAGACAGCAAGACACTTGCAGTAGAAGTTGTAGAATCCGATGAGATGATAAGATTTTTAGTGGCAGTTCCAAGAACCTGAGGTCAGACAGAGGGGGCACATGCAAGATTCAGAGTAAGACACCGAATTTTGCCATAGCATATTCACATAGATCGAACCTACCATGACTCCAAGAATCTAAGGCAGTGACTTGAGTCACACCATCTACGAAGGTGTTGATTCCGGAAATATGCCACCTTATTTTGCTTCATTAACATAATAGACAACTCATCTAAAATTGAGACTATAATCATATCAAAGCAGAATTTAGAGTATATTATAAAATGAAGGGTTCTACAGGGAACTCTGTTGGTGTAATGGATTATGTGTTGGGCTGCTAGCCACAAGGTCATCAGTTTAAGCCCACCAACCATTCCAGGAAGAAATATGTGGCTTTCTGTTCCCATGAACATTTGCAGCCGTGGAAACCCACAGAAACACTTCAACTCTGTCTTTTGGTTGTGAGATTCCATCGAGACATTTCTGACACATTTCTGACGTCTAGTGAGTCTATGCACTACTAAATCAAACACTGCCTAGTCCTGCCATCTGCACCAAGGTTGTTCCTATGCTTGAGCCCTTTGTTGAAGCCACTGTGTCAGTCCATTTCACTAAGGACCTACCCCTCTTTTACTGCCCTTCTAGTTTTCCCAGTATGATTTCCCTCTCCAGGGACTGGTCTGCCCTGAAAAGATGTCCAAAGTATGTAAGACAGTCCCAACATCCTTGTCTCTGACAAGCACTGTAGCCATACTTTCTTCCTACACAGATTTGTTTGTCCTAATGGCAGTCCATGGTACTTTCAATATTCTTTGCCAGAACCACAATTCAAATGCAGCAATTCTCCTTTGGTCTTCCTAATTCATTGTCCAACTTTAAAATGCATATGAGGAGATTAAAATGACCATAGCTTTGGTCAGGAACACTTTAGTTCTCTCCCTTCCTTTCAGTGGCAGATTTCCCTGATACAATGTGTTGTTTGGTCTCCACTGCTGCTTCTAGAGCACTGATTGTAGATCCTAGAAAAAGGAATCCTTGCCAACTTCAATATTTATCCATTTATCATGTTACCTATTGGTCTTGTTGACTATTAGTTACCTACTGGTCTTCCCTATAGGGTTGCTATAAGTCAGAATCAGCGTGGTGGCAATGAATATATAATATAGATCCTTCTATGTTTATATACATAGAAGGATCCTTCTATGTTTATATACATAGAAGGATCATATTAAGTAATTCACCACACAGCATGAGTGTAAAATGACCTTTAGATGCTGTTGAACACATAGTTTCCTTAAATTTCCTGAAAAGGATTGTTGATGTCTATGATACAGGCAATCTCATAATGTACATATTCAAAGTCATATGGCTGTCATTTACTAAACATAGATTCTGGAGGTCAATATTTTGGTTTGCACACTAAAATAATTATGAAATTTCTACTTATTTTTTTTCATCCAAGTTAACATGTGCTAAAATGTTCTCTGCAATCTCCTCCCATCTGTCTTTCTATTTCCAAACATTCAAGCAATATGATTCTAATTTTAGATACTTTCCCTCAAAACCCCCTTCCCACTCCATTAATGTCATGGCTTGTAAGACTGAACACGCCCTCGAGTTATCTAGTACTGGTGTCCTACATGGATGACTTTAACAAACAGAAATTTATTTTCTCACAATTCAGGAAGCTGGAAATTCAGCTCTAGGGAAAGGCTTTCTCTCTCTTTTGGCTCACAACTGTGGAGAAAGGTCGTTCTCTCTTTTTTCAGCATGTTTAGACTCTGCCTTCTGAGAGACCACCATGTGTTTTCCTCTGGATCTAAGAAATTCCCAGCTTAGGGAGCTTGGTCCAAAAGATATGTTCTATACTCATCTCTATCTTAGTGGTGGTAGGTCACTCTCCCTCTTCTCTTTCTCCTCGTATCTCAACGTTGAAAGATTCAGCCCAAGGAAATTCCCTGACCTCACATCAGAGCTTTGATGGAATGAAAAGAATTGCATCCTACCTATGATCCTCTTAAAACTAATTGGATTCTCACCCCAGAACCCATCATGGGGGATCATATACATCTGCAAGGTTATGTCATTTCATATTTGGTAAACCACGGAGACTTGTGGTCCAACCAAGTGAGCATATATTTTTGGAGGGACACAGTTTAATTCTTGACATATACCCTTAGGTGGTTAAGGATTTTCTTTTAACCTTGGTAACAGCCCAGGTGTTTTATAAGAGAAACGGCATGAGGGCCCATTCCTTCATGGGTTTTCACTCAACTGTCATTTAATTTCTCATTAGTTGTTGCCTGCCTTGTCAGGTTCTTACAGGATTTCTGCCTAACTGAAATAGCTCCTCCTGTTTTATTTTTTAAATACCATTTCTTAAATATCACTGCATTTTAAAGTCTGCAAAGAACATTTGATCTGTTTCTGTCTTTATCACACAATATGATGCCCATGCAGAGGAACCATCATGCCATGCGTCTCTCTGAAGGCCCATAAAGAGAGATCTGTGTTTATCTTACATGGTTCTTTGCTTTCATGGATGTCTTGAAATACAAGTTTATGGACACAGACTCTCATGTGTTCTGTGTCTCCATGAATATAAATATAGTTGAACACATATGAAGGCAGTTAATAGCACACAGTGTCATCTGTGTGTCTTGTCACAGCTTTCATGACTTTGCTTATCAAGGTCTAGAAATCTCAGAACAGTGCTCTCCCACTATTGGAATGATGTCACCTTTATGCAGCCAAGAAAGTAGACATTCATCTTGATACCCACGCGTGAAAATGATTTCTTTTCCCTTGTCATGCAGACCAACATTGCCTCTTTCTAGAAACTGACACCTTAATACACATGTATTTTCCTTCATAAATGCATAGTTTGTATACAATGTTGTCATGCTGACTACTTTCTTGAACCACATCTCTGTGTGTTACCAAATGTTTAAATACCTGCCTCACCTTCCTACCATGCTTTCTTCTCCTCAATTCTATGACCACCCATTTCAGCCCTGCATCTAGATCACCTTGCCTATTTAGTTTGCGGATGCCCACAGATCTTTGTGTGTTTGATCTCATTGCCTATGATGCTTCCATTCTGACAGACAGACAAAGGCTATTGAAACTTATAAAATATCTGTGATTTCCCTCTCTAGTTTATGCCCAAGACAAAATAAAAATGTGAAAAATAGGTCATTCTTTTTCACTTTATGTTTATTAAACAGAGAGCTGGTGATTCGGAGGAATTTTTATTCTATTTTTCATGAACAGTTAAGCCATAGAAATGTTTAATGTATGCCAGCAAATGGAACGCATGGTAATGTGAAAAAACAAACATTTCTAGATAAGAAGTGAAATTAAGGGTTATGCAGTCTAATAAGTAAAAAAAATCACATGAACGACTCACAATAATAAGTAAAAAAATCACCTGAAAGACTCACAGTTCGAAAATAATATTCATAACGGAGATGCAGGTAATTGGAGCAGTCTTACTTGTTATTGAATGAGAGTAGATTAAGGTGTAAAGTGGAGGTGATCCTTATTTTGTTCGATAGATTAGTATGTATGTTCAATAAAAGGCAGATCTAGCACCCTGGTGACTTAGTTGGTTATGATGAGCGGCTAACCACCAGGTGAACAATTCGAATCCACCAGCAGCTCTAGGGAGAACGATCCGTTTCAGTCTGTAAGCCCCAAAGAGCAGTTCCTTCCTCTCCTAAAGGGCCGCTGTGATCTGGAATCCACTTGATGGCAGTGAGTTTGGGCTTTGGCATGATGGCAGATGGAAAGAGGGAAGCAGTCAGTCTCAGGACATACGGAATTCCTGGCACCACGATACAATATGAGGAAGAGGAAGACGCAGTGTGGTGCCTTCTGGGAAAGATCAGTAAACTCTGCTGTGGAGGTAATAGTGACGCATAGCGACTCTATAGAACAGAATGGAACATCCCCTGTTTCTGAGACTGCACTTCTTTACAGGAGTCAAAAGCCTCCCCTTGCTCTGGTTGTGCGGCTACCGGTTTTGAACTGCTGATCTATGGTTAGCAGCCTGATATGTAATTGACTATACAACCAGCATCTAACTTCAGCAGAGATGCATCAATGGAAGATAGTCTAGGAGGGAGTCTTGGTAACATAGAAGGCAGGTCTCAGATTATGGTATTCTTTCATTATTTTGATAATGTGGGGCAACAATGTGTAAATTAATATAATAACCTGATCGCTTTTAAGTTTAGAAAAGTAAGTGGCAAAGTTTAGAGATCATTGGAGTGGTGGTACGGAAAATGGCCTGGAATATTATAAGACTAGAGCTGGTGATGTAGGAGTCAGGCCTTGGGTTACTGTCCGTATGATCTCCAGTTTAAACCGCCAACAGCTCCTCAGGAGCAAGCCTGGCTTTCTACTCTTGCACAGAGTTACAGTTTGGGAACCCACGGGGGTCGCTGTGAGTCAGTAATGGCTGGATGGCAGTGAGTTTGGTTTGGTATTTGGAAAGTCAGTATGTGTTCGCTACTCCCATTGTGAAGTAAGAAATGGGGTTGAAATCGAAGGGCACTAAGGGTCTAAAAGAGTCAGCAGTAAAGTGTCGGTGCTGAAGGGAGAAGAGGGGGAGAGACGGAGACAAATGAGTTGAGAGTTTGAAGCTGGAAAGAACCTTTCAAACAATGACTGTGAGCTGATGAGATTGAGGGTACTAAGGAAAGGAAGGGAAGAGAATCAATACCAGGAGGCTTTTAGACCTCTCTTGGGAGGCTTGTATTGATGGAGTAGTAGAATTCCTGCTTTGTCTCGTATTTTAATTATTCTTCACTGGTAGTTTTGTATCTACTTATAGTTAGTTTAATCTGTGACAAGTATCCACATGGCATGTAGGGGGTATATTCTTATTTATATATTTCTAGAAATATATATTAATTTTGTTAACCAATATTTTAAATTTTGCTAAGCTCAGAATTTGTCACACTAACAGTATCTTTTGAATGTTTCTTCTAGTGTACACCATCCAATTAATATTCAGGTAAAGAAGAGTCCACAGGCTCTTGAGGGTAGCTCCAGTGTACCCAATGCTGTGCCAATCATTATGAAACGAATGAAAATGTAACACTTACTAGTGGCTCACCTCTTTGCATGTTGTCTTTGTTAGAAGTGCCGTCTGTTTGCTTGTGACTCATCGTAACCCTATAACCAACAGAAGGCCCACTGTGGGCTAGGGCCCTCCTCACAACTGGTCCTATGTTTAACTTCCGTGGTGCAGCCACTCTGTCAATCCATCTCATGGAAGGATCTTCCCTACTTCGTGGGCCTGGTCCTTTTACTATCCATGATGGACTGCTCTCTCCTGATTATATGCCCAAAGAACATGTGACAGAGTCTTGTATTCCCCCCTTCTAAGGAACATTGCAGCAGTACTGCTTCCAAGACAGACTTGTGAGTTCTTCTAGCAGTCCATTGTACATCAAATATTCTTCAACAAAGCCATAATTTAAATTGGCTATAATTCATATTTATTATTACTAAAGCTTTACAAAGATATTTCCATTGTTTAATTTTTAAATGCCCGTTGTGGTTCATTAGCTTTAACTTCATTGCTAGGAGGATAATCATGACTTTTATCCATCATCTTATAAATATAAAATACGAAATCAAAATAGTATGTTATATTAACTATCTCAATTTGTGTTTGGGCTCAAGCTCTAAAATGAAAGACAGGGAGACTGACCTGAAGCCAATCTAGAAATCATCCATTTATTTGCATTAGGGACTTACACAGCTGGGCAGCAGTGCTGCATACAGAGACAGTGAGCTGGACACAAAAGGATCCACTAAGAGCGTAGCTGCGGCGAGCTCTTCTTATACGGGCTAACAACTGAGTGAGCCTGCCCCAGAAACCCTTTCCCCTATGATGTTACGTACCTCAAACTCATTACTGGCATACCACTATTGTGTGCATCTATTGTGCGCACCACGGGAGCCCTGGTGGCTAGTGGTTACGCACCTAGCCTGCTCACTGCAAGGTTAGCAGTTCAAGCTACTAGCTACTTAGAGACAGAAGGGGCTATCTACTCCGGTAAAGAGTTACAGTTTTGGAAACTCACATGGGTAATTCTTCCTTCTCCTGTAGGATCTCTATGAGTTGGCATCAACTCGGTGGCAGTGAGGGAGTATTGTGTGCACCAGGATGCGTTTCTTTTTGATAATAGTGGGAGGAGGTTTGACTCTGACCTGGCTATTTGGAAGTCAAAAGCCTGGGTGAACCATAGATAAAACTGAGACTGTCAGTCTAATTGTAGGTGTCACTTTGGCACATTAGCTAGTATCTATACAATTTCAAATAGAAGGAAATGTACATTCCAGGAGTGAAAATGCTTTTGGTGTTATATGCATTTTTAACATATTTTAGATCTAAAAATTAATATTTGTCTAACATGATAGATTTTGAGAATATCAAATTGTCTTTTACACAACATGATCATGGACAAATTCTTTTAACTACTCCAAACCTGAATTTTCTCATCTGAACAAAGAAAAGGAAAATATATTAGAGTTGGGAAGATAATTTTATATGATTTATTTTAGAATATTTTAGAAACTATGAAGTAATGAAGTAAGTTTGACTTTTAAAAATACAACTGGTATATAATTTAATAGGAATTTTAAATTTCTAGGTAAATTTAAACCCTGGATGATTTAGATGAGCCAGAGTTGATTCAGTGGCAGTGAGTTTGTTTGTTTGGGGGATAATAAAAATGGATAATGTTGTTGTTGATAGTTGCCATCTACTTGGCTAGACTCACGGTGATCTTATATGTGAATGTAAGAGGGGAGAGGTGGCATTCAGGCCCCCTGTTCACGATCACAGGCATGTTTGAGTTGTGTAGTTATAGTGTCCAATTTTCTGAGGGCTTCCCTGGTTCCTTTTGGCTTTTTACCAAAAATGTGTCCATTTCTTGACTTAATTTTCCTGATAACTGTCCAAAGTAAGCGAGGGGAAGTCTTATGATAATTGCATCTAGGAAGTATTCTGCATGTGTTCTCCCCACATTGAGTGCCCTGCTACAGGGCCCCCAGGAGATGGAACGCACTTGACGACGATGCGGTTTTTATGGGATGATTCAGTTATTACCTAGTCAAACACGGTCACACAGATATTAATATTTGTATTATGTTTACAGGACACTATAGTGGCTTCAAATTTTAAGTAAGTTGTTTAAGGCCATGATGGTGACTCTGGATTGTAGTCTTTTTTTTAAAACCAGGTTACATTTCCTCAAATCAAGAGAAATGCAATTATTGAAGCTACACTAATATTTTAATCTCCTTCTCCCCTCGATTTTATCATCTCTTCCTAGCTACGTCAACAAAGTATAGTAGTAATACAGTTAAGAATAAAAATGTTCCACAGATACTAATTGAAATGTTGTTAGGTGCCATCAAATTGGTCCCCCCTCAGAGTAACCCTATTTATAGCAGAGGGAAACACCCACAGTCTAGCTCTAGCCTCCGAATTGTTCCCAGATTTGAGCCAATTTTTGCAGCCACTGTGTCAATCCTTACGGTCGAAGGTCTTCCTCTGTTTTCATACCCTTCCACATTACCAAGCATAAAGTCCTTCTCCAGGGTCTAGTCTTGCTGAGAATATGTCCGAAGTACGGGAGGCAAAGTCTCACCATATTTGCCTCTAAAGAGCATTCTTGCTGTTCTTCTAAGACAGCTTTGTTGGTTCATTTGGCAGTCTATGGCACTCTCAATAGTCTTTTCTGGAACCCTAATCCAAACGCATCAATTCATCTTTGGTCTACGCTTTCAGTGCCCAGCTGTCACATGCAGATGAGGCGACTGAGAATACTCTGACTTTGGTCAGGGTCACCTTGATCCGCAAAGTAAAATCCTTGGTTTTCAACACTTTAAAGAAGTCTTGCGCATTGTTTAGTTACTTCCTTTTCCTTAAGGGCTGTGATCTGTAGGCCATATCTGCCTCCAGCTCAGGTCCCCATTTCCCTTCCCGTCTTCTTTCTTCCCTCTTTCCTGACCTTTTTGGCTTCCAGGATTATCTACTCTGAGAAGGTGTTTGCTTTGGTTATTTAACACAGCTAGAAGGAGGGCCACGCACAGACGTCAACTTCAATCTCCTGGTGAACTTTCAAAACCTCACCCCCCAAAGATGTTCTCTTGAGCACTGAGAGAGAAAGAGGATTCCTTTTTGGAAGCATTTTGATTGTGTGAATGGTGGCTCAATTCAGATCTGTAGCATCCAAATCATATGGTCAATCATGTTGCCACTCTGGAAGTTTGGCAACTACAAAAAAGAAAAAAATAATCTCACCTTAAAAAAAAGAGTACTTGTATAAACTGTTTCATCGCCTGAAATTAATAAACTGCATGTCTAACATAAAAGGAGAGGTTTTTTGCAATAGATTTCTTGACTGCAGCCTCCATACACAATGACTGAGGATCCAAACAAGGAAAATCATTGACAGTGTCTGTCTTGATGGTACCTATTGGTCCAGTTGTGAGGGTTTGGGTTTTCTTTCTACTGGGTATAAAAAATACCAAAACAAACGTATTTTAGTTCTTATCCCACCCCCTTTTTTTCCTTTGATACCAACTATTTAATGTCTTTTGCAGGGAGGGCAGTGTTTTATTTTTAATCATCTCCAAACGTCACTTCAGTAAGAGAATCTTGAGACCTTGAGAAGGTGGCATCTTAAGCTCCTTCTTCAAAGTTTTCTTATTTTCTAGCTCATTCCAAAACATAAAAGTAAGGATGCTTGTACAGAACCAAAATAAAATATTTTAAAAACTGCCTATTTTTTGAAATGTGGAACTGTAACTTTTATTCATTCTTTTATAAGAATATATATAAGAAATAACAATTTCTTTTTATAAATTGTTATTTAAAGGTACATATGTCACTAACTAGCCATGCTACTAGGGTATTAAGAACAAAGTTATCACTCTAAAATCTTAAATAAGGTTTAAGATTTGTATTCACTTAACTGTGGTGTTTAATAATAAAAAAGACACTTTTGAAACCATGCAAATAATTGTGGAAAAGTATTGAAAATTAACAGTTTCTATTAAATATGTTTGTGTACTCCAACTATATAATTAAAAATATATTGGTGAAAAGCAGTGAAACATTTCTAACAGGGATAATGTTTGTTCATGTAGATGGCATTTTTATTGGCCACTCTCTCCCCTCAAATATTTTAGCACACTTGTTTTCACCCCAGTGGATGAGGATGATGACGATTTTGCTGTATTCAATGGGAGCTTCCAGTTTTAGTATCTGATCACACAGGAAGAACATGTCAGCTCCAGCTTTGATCCCCCTTTTCACCAAGTGCTCTGTGATTGGCATGCAGCAGCACTACTGAGTTTTGTCTGAATGGCAGTTGTCAACAATCAGTGGACCATATGCTCTGATGGGTAGAGTTGCTGTCAGCTGCCAGTGGGCCATCTGGAGCATTGCTTCCTAAGTAGTCTGAGATTTCTCAGAAGTACAGTCAGGAGCCAGAAGCCACTCAGACAGGTGCTTGCCCCTCCATACCCAGACTTGACGTGACCCAGTAGTTATGTCTCTTAAGAGCAGAATCAAGGGTTATTTCCTGAACAACAGCTCTTATAAGGCACATTGCTCAGAAGCTTCACATACTCTTTATTAGGAAGATATGGTGACATATTTTTGTTTTGTTTTTAAATCATTTTATTGGGGGCTCATACAACTCATCACAATCCACACATATATCCATTGTCAAGCACATTTGTGCATTTGTTGCCATCATCATTCTCAAAACATTTGCTTTCTACTTGAGCCCCTGGTATCAGCTCCTCATTTTCTCCCTCCCTATTCCCCCCTCTTTTGTAAACCTTGATAATTTATAAATGATTATTATTTTGTCATGTCTTACACTGTCCAACATCTCCCTTTACCCACTTTTCTGCTTACCGTGGGTGACATTTTATCAAGAAGATATTAATAACTGTCGTGGCAGTAGGAGAGCTAGGTACAGGTACGGTCACTGGGTTTCACTTACCATCATAGATAGTAAATGAGAGAATGTCATTTAAAAGGAAGCTGGGTGGCACAGTGTGTTAGAAAATGGACTGCTAATTGAAAAGGAAGCATTTTAAACTCACCAACCCCATTAGCTGCTCCCCAGGAAAGATCAACAATCTCAGAAACAGGAGCATTTCTACCCCTGTCCTACAGGGTCACTGAGTTGGAATTAACTCCACAGTAGTGGATTTAGGCTTGGGTATAGATCTCATTTAAAAGATAAATTTCATTTATTTTTAGCATAATCAATTGTAAACTGCTTCTGAAATAAGTACTCCTTACTGGTATTGTCTTAGGGTATCAAAGAGACCCCAAATCTCAAATATAATTTAAGGACACTATTTATTAAGTCTTAAACAGGACAAAGATAAGACAAAATTTGTCCAGTTATGGGAGACCATTAGCAAGATGTCATCGTGGCCGCCAGAGGTTTACAGAGCATCCGAAGCTTAAATAGGACCTGGGAAGACAAAGGAAACTGTTGCAGAAGCATGTTGTTGTTGTTAGGTGCCCTTGAGCTGGTCCTCCTCATAGCACTCCAACATCCAATAGAATGGAAGCAACATCGCCCTGCCCTGCACCATCCTCACAATCCATTGTTCTTAGGCCTGAGTCCATTACTAGAGCCACGGTCAATCCATCGACTGCCCCTCCCTTTGCCAGCATCATGTCCTTCCTTAGGGACGGGCACCACAGTTTCAAGTTAAACTTCAGAAACAGGAATGAGTCTGTGTTTGGACATGTACATTATGTTAGAGGGAAGTGCTTACAAGATCGGCCCAGGATCTTCTGACAAAGGCAGTCAGGGTAGATCTCATGAGGATGCAACCCCAGGAAGGCTCTCTCCATCAAGGACCCACCCCGGAAACTCCCTGAAGGAGACGGGCTAGGCAGGGGAGGAGAGTGGTTGTGATCGACTTTGTCATGCACTCTGTCTGAGGGCAAGACTGATCACAAGGAATTGAATGGAGACTTAATTCATGGGAGGGCTCTACAAATAGATTTTGAAATGTCACTGTTACCCATAGCTTTCTGCAAACCTAGGGCTCTGAATTTAAGTTCTACTACAATGTTGTCAGCACATTAAAAGAAAACAGTAACACCAAAAATGCCCCCTTAAAGCAACAGCACAGTATCTTCAAGTAGATTCTCTTTGTTAAACTTGTTTTACTTTCTTAGTACACATACTCTGGGGTGCCTGACATTTCTGCTATTAAAAATAAAAGAAAAATGTAATTCATTTGGAAATTTCTCACATACAGAACTGCCAGGGCTACATTGGCAGCACTATGAAAGTGGACCTGCATCCTGTGGATCTGTCAATAGAAGAATGAGGTGGTATTGTTGACCATTCTATTGTCCAGACAAATATGCATGAGCAATGTTTTCTTTGCTCCGACCTAGCCTCAGAGAAAACTACAGTCTAAAGGGGCATGGAGGAGTGCCGACATGGAAAGACCATCCGTGCATCCACAAAGAACGCAACGGGTCTTTGCTCCATCAGAAGAATGCTGTCCTTCCTTTGGGCAGGACACATGGGGAAAAATGAGGACCTAATGCCAGGGTCTTGAGTGGAGAGCAAATGTTTTGAGAATGATGAGGGCAATGAATGTACAAATGCGCTTTACACAATTGATGTATGTATGGATTGTGATAAGAGTTGTATGAGCCCCTAATAAAACGATTAAAAAACAAAACAAAAGAAAACAAAAAAAGATGACCCTGACTTTGATAAATATGTTCCTGTTTCATTATCGTCTCCCCCTGCAGTGAAGGAGACCTGGTCTTTGTCTGTATTAATTTACTCTGCTATCTTATCCAGTCTCCTCCCTAAGACATGCAGAGGAAAGAGGGAGGTTTTGGAACAAAGCTGGCCGGTTTGCATGGGAAAATCCTATGTTGTGTGCTGTTGGTGGAAACCAAGGACGTGGTAATTGCACAGAACTATGCACACAAGCCCTTGAAGACTCTAGGGGTCTTGAAGAAAACAAATAAAAGCAAAGTAAATGATACCAGAAGCAAGAATGAGGGCTCAAAAAGTGAAATTAAATAACCGAAACCAATGATGTTATTCATGGCATGAGAATTAATTACCTAATATTGTAGCGTTAGCTAATTCCTCCTAAGAGATAACATTTTTCTATCTTTATAACATTTTCTATTTTAATAACAAGGGTAGTTGATGGTTGCAGTTCTGCCAGTTTATATGAAGCAAGCAGGAGCTACATAAAAGCGACAGTTTAACCAGTGATCTCCTAAGCATTATCACTCTATGTCTTAGCCGTCCTTCTTTTAACAGTGTGAAAGGATCTGTATGCCAACTGTCAATACTGTGTATATTATGTACTTATCACTGCAGGTGTGTGTACATGTGCATATGTGTAGATAGAAATGTGTGCTTTGTAATGCATGCATTATATCAACCAAGAAATATCACAACTTAATCAGGTGAATGAGAAAGTAAATTTAAAAACTGTATGTGAGTTATGATTGTAATCGCATGTACAACATGTGTCTTAATATATTTTAAAATAATTGAGTCAGCCTGCTATTAGTTTAATTAAATTTCTTACACCTCCTTGATTAGACAGCTAGTTTAATGGCACCTTCCACACTTGGAGCTGTGAAGTGTAACGCATTTTAAAGTTCTCTAATGAGAAGGAAAATGTAAATCTGATGAACATCTCGCCAGACTGAAAAACAATTTTTAGTTTTCACTTGTGGATAAACAACAGCATCCAGAGATGATTAGCATTTTGTTTAAAACAAGTTCAGAAAGAGAATGACGTGATTGACCATTAAGGGGTGGTAACCTGTATACAAAACTGCTGCACAAGATGTCTTTAGAGTATTGGAAAGCAAGGATGTTACTTTGAGGACTAAGGTGTGCCTGACCCAAACCTTGGTATTTTCTACTGGCGCATATGCATATGAAAGTTGGACCTTGGAGAAAGAAGACCGAAGAAGAATGGATGCCCTTGAATTGTGGTGCTGGAGAAGAATATTAAAACTGTGATGGACGTTAAAAGAACCAACAGATCTGTCATGGAATACTTGTGGCCAGAATGGTCCTTAATGGACAGGATGGCGAGACTTCGTCTCACGTACTGTAGACATGGTGTCAGGAGAGACCAGTCCCTACAGAAGGACATCATGCTTGGTAAAGTGGAGGGGCAGTGAAGGAGAGGAAGACACTCGACAAGATAGATGGACACAGTGGCTACAACAATGGCCTAAAACCTAGGAACAATTAGACTGGCCGAGGACAAGGCAGTGTTTTGTTGTACTTAAAGTCCCTATAACTCAGAACTGATTCAACAGCATCTAACAACAGTAACATGGGTATGGGGCAATACTCAAGAAGACAGGGCGTTCCGGCATTTAGAACAAGCTCAGTTCCTAACTTTTTCTTTTTGTCTTTGTGTGGGAATTACTGGTGAGTTGGGTCAGGAGCACAAAGTTGTTCCTTTATTGCAAGTACTGGGTAGGCTTTGGGATGCTAACCTCGGGGTAAGCAGTTAGAAACCACCAGCTCTTCCAAGATGGGGAAAAGAGGCTTTCTTTCCTCTCCAGAGTTGCAGTCTCAGAAACCCACCGGGGGCAGGCACTTCAACCATGTCCTATAGGGCTGCCAATAGGTAAAATCGACTGGATGGCAGTGGGTTTGGTTATGAGTTTAGTGTAAGAGAGAGTCAAGGGTGACTCAGTGAGTTAAAGGTTGGGCTGCTAATCAAGTGAGCGGGGGTTCAAATCCAGCAGCTACTCTGCAAGAGAAAGGTGAGGCAGTGGCTTCCTTAAATATTTTTGGCCTCAAAAACCATCTGGAGCAGTTCTTTGTCCTGTGTGGCCACTATGAGTTGGAATTGACTCTGTGACAGTGGGTGTGTTAGTGTAAGAAAAGATAGACACGTTTTCATTGATTAAATAGCTGCACATGCAGTAGTGAAGAATTTTTACATGTAGGGGCTAGTTCCAGGCTTTCAAATTGAAAATAACTTTAACATAACTTTTAAAAAGCCCTGGTGGCATAGTGGGTTTGTGTAGGGCTGATAACTGCAAGGTCAGCAGTTCAAAAGAGGGCCATTCTTTTCCTCTCTAGAGTTAGAGCCTTGGGAAGTCACAGGGCTGCTCTCTTTCCTGTAGGGTTGCTATGAGTTGGAATTGCCTCAATATCAGTTTAGTGTGTGGGAGGTGGGGGTGGGGAAGGTATAGGGGGTTAAAGCATCAATTGGAATTGTTCTTAAGTGCAATCTCCTTAACCAGCATCTCTGCTCAGATAACAAAGTAGTATATTACAAATGAGAGTGTATCTGTTTTGCAGCGCCTTTCAGCAAATGACATTGTTGCGCAAGGCAAACAAGGAAAGACTGTTCTGGTGACTTTGACAGGAAATACAAGATAGAAAGATTCATCTAATGTGGTTTGAAGTATGGAAAAGACTGAAAATAGCACAAAATTGGATTTTCCTTTGTTTAGTCGTGTAATACTCCAGTAATTCCTTTATAGAGCAAACATTTGGACAACTCTAATGAGCTGGCTATAAGCTGCCCGCAAGCTCAGCAGCCCTTTTATATTTACCAGACAATTATCATTGGTCTCTGGAGCTGGTTTTATTTATAGCATGAGCCCTGAGACTCATATCAAAATGCTTTTGATATTGTTCAGGAGTATATGGATATCCATGTAAAAATATAAACTCCCTATTTTGATGTTCCATTTCCATTAAGCTAGAGGAGTTGAAGCAATCACTTTGCCTTTGCATTTTCGGTTGTAATCCAAGACTCTACACTACTGTAAGATAAAGTACTGTGTTCTAGACAGGGCAAGTCTTCTCCTCGCATCAATCACGTTATAGTAAAAGCAATTATTAGGAAAAGAGACCAGTATGCTACTCGGTAATACCTACAAAGAGAGCAATGTCCCTTAAATCTGTGTTTTCTGCTTGCAACACTGTTCTGGCTGTGTTAGTGAGGAAATAAAGCAAGGACTATTTAGCAGTGACCAGTGGTTATTGCAAGCATTAGAGACTCAGTGGTCATGGTCATCCAAATCCCACTCCCCAGCCTTGGTTAGCCAGCAGAGGTCTTGGACCATGTTTCCTCACTATGATCTCCTTGTCCTTGGTAAGAGAGGGGAGAGAAAGGATGAGCGAGCAGCAGGACACCGTTCACAATGTGGCTGTCTCTTGTCTGGTGGCTCTGATTAGTTTCAAATGTATAGTTTTCGCCTTCTCCTACTCAAATGTTGAGTGAGGTTTTTCATCAGGAAGCAGTACAAATTAGACTCATTGATAGACACTATTGCTGTTGTGTGAGTAGTGCCTTTGAATGGATACCTCAAAATATAATGGATTTCATAATGCTTAAAAGACAGAGAGAAAATAATGTCATATGAAGTCTTATTTATGCCCATTTGGGGTTGGGTACTTTCATTTTGACAATATTTATGTAGTATGTAATTATAGTGCATATGAATCTCTTAGCTTAATAAGTACAGCACACCCCACTTTCATGGTATGCTACATTGTTATGCTTCTGTAAAGTCCTTGATTAACACCCTAAGATTACCATCAATGCCTAATTCTTGAACTCTCCATAGTAAGTTAGGCTCAATGTTTTAAATGTGATTTAGTTTTGTCTTCTAAAACAAAGGTATTCATGGTCACTGAAGTACCGGTATATAGTTAATTGATCAGCTTCTGAAAAACATATGCCATCTATTGAGAATGTTAGTGATAGGTTCAAGTATCTGGAGACGTCTACCTCTCATCAATTATATAAAATTAAAAGATGAGAGTAAAAAGAAATAATACCACAAAGAACTACAGAATTAAATCTTTTCCAAAGTGAAGAAGGTGCCTTCTAAGCCTAAAACCACCCACTGGACCTCACTATGTGTTTATGTTAATCACAGAGTAAAACTGACTTTTAAGTAGGATTAAACTTACTTTTACATCTTTTCCATTTAAATTCCATTGCCATTTCCCCCTCTATAGGACTCTTAAAAAAGCATCTTTGCTGTGGATTGAAGAACAACATTGAGAAATACTCTCTTTGTACCACCAGATGTAATGCTTACTTTTCTCTCTCACAATTAAAATATGTTTCGAGTGCTCCTGGATCATGCCTTGGAGAAATGTTTTGACAAAGTGCCATGGAGGAGGGAAGATGATAGAAGGGAGTAATTATGTGGGGGATGTGACCAGGAGCACTTGTACAGCAGGAGGAACTGGGTCATTCTCATCTTTCAATCACGGTGCCTGGAGAATAGGAAGTACTTGGTCAACAATTCTGGAATGAATCCTTTTATGTAACTCTTAACTAATCTTTTATTCTAAACCACCCTATTATGTCTGGATCAACCTTTCTGAGTCCCAGTGGTGCTTCTTTGCAATTATATACAAAGGACTTATAGTATTGATGAAATGGAGAAAATTAGTCCAAATCAGAAGGGAAAAAAAGTGTAAGGACTTGGTCACCAGAGGCGAAGGAAAAAGGAGTGACGGAGGGACAGCAACTACCAAGGCTCTACAGGTAGACTGGACTGGCAGAGATGGGTTGCCAGCTTAAACCTGGGATAGCTGGAACCACAATTTAAACCTCTCAATATGAATTATGTAAAACGTAGCATTCTAAGCATGGTTGATCATGCCCTGTTTATAGAAACCGAATTGTGTGACACAAATATGTTATGACTTTAGAATCAGGAACATATGCATTGATTTACTGCTGGTTCTCTAGGCTAGACAAGACCACCCATTTTTGGGTATTTTTAATGACCAATTAAAATAAGAAATTAAAAATAGGTTGAATTTTTCTCAGCACGAATTTGTTTCTGACTCAAAATCTCTGATTCTTAGACAAAATCTCTACACTTCTAAAGTGGTTCCCCTAATATCCACCTCTACATCAATTATATTCCATGATAGTAAAAGCATTTGAAGTAGTTCCTGAATCACTATCAATATTCCTGGGAAAGTCATAGAAATTTTCAAGGGTTCTGTTGGACAAGCGCTGACTTTTTTATCTAAACATTAAGAGAACATAAATTCTGTCTGAGAGTGAATTCAAAGTTAATTCTTGAAAAAAATTTAGAGTCTGCTATGGAATGGAGAATGAAAAATGTGAAAATTAATTGATGATTCTGGTGGAAGCTAATGTATGTTGATTAAAAATATCATGCAAATGATTGTATGATTTCCATTATTCAGAACTCCATTTTATAAATCTGTTCAGGATTTGGGTATTGCATGAACATTGTTAGGGTTGACTAGAGAAACAAACTCATAGATACTCCTAAGTATATAATAAAGAGTTTTATATACAAGAGCAATTGAATATTGAGAAAACAGCCCAGTCCAGACCAAGACCATAATTCCAATATTAGCCCACATATCTGATATCAAGTAATAAATTTCTCTTCAGACTCATGAAACACACGTAATGACACTGAGTGCAGGAAGATCACAGGCCAGTGGTTGGAAAGCCTTGTGGATCCAGTTGGTGGTGTAGGCATTTCAGTGTGGGTGTGGGTCTCCACATGGCTCCTCCAGCTCCAGGGCTCTAGCATAGCTCCATGTGTCTTATCATCAGTAATACCAGAGAGTCTGTATGTCCCACTTCCAGCAAACTATCTATGACCGTAGGGCCTCCAAATGAGGTCATCAAGCAGCAGCCTGACTGACAGGCTAAACTCCACCCCTTCACTCTTAACAGTCTCAAGTTGGCACCAGATTATGTAGCTACCACAGGGACAAAACAGAGAGTGTCTATGAATTTTGTTTCTCTGGTCAGCCTGGACTCACACAAATATAAAGCTAATTATTCTTCTATTATTGTCTTGTGATTCTTGGAACGCTGATACTTTCTATTTTGCTAAACCTTACAAACAGATTAAAACCTATACAGCAGAAGTTCTTAAATAGAGTCCAGCTAAGCATCTACAATTTTGTATGAGGCATTAATTCCTACCTCCTCCTCCAGATATTCTAATTTAGTATAAGTGGAGGTAGACTATGGGGCTTTATTTTTAATAAGCATAGCAGATTATTAGGATGCGCACAGTTCTTGGCCATGACTCAGAAAAGAGGTCCAAGAGGTAAATTTTGAGGAACGATAACTGGAATGGTAGTCTCTAAATTTAGAAGCCAACAGTCTAAGAAATGTTCATTTCTATCCACTAGGGTTCAGGCAGAAACTTTAAACTCATTTATATGTTATGGGATTTTACCTTAACAATCAAACAGATTAACTGTAGTTCCATACCTCCAGTTGATCCTTGGGAGAAAGATGAGGCTTTCTGCAGTCTCAGAACTCCCCAGGGGCAGTTCTATCCTGTCCTTTAGGATTGCAATGAGTTGGAATCTACTTTATGGCAATTAGTTTGTTGTTGTTTTACTGTTGCAGCCACCATTCCAATCCATCTCATCTAAGGTTTCCCTCTTTCTCCTGCTCTGCTCTTTATCAAGCCTGATGCTATTCTCCACGATTGTACTATCCTGGTGAAGTCTCCCTACCCTCTCTTCTAAGGAGCATTCTCCAAGTACTTGCTTCAAGACAGAAATGTTCATTCCTTTGACAGTTCATGGTATTTTCAGAATTCTTCACTAACACCACAGTTGGAATGCACCAATTCTTCAGTTTTCCTTTGAATTGTCCAGCCATTGCATACACACCAAGCATTCCAAAACAGCATGTTGTGGGTCAGCCTCATCAACGTGATGTCTTGGCTTTTTAGAATAGTAAAGGGGTCTTTAGATGCAGATTGAGCAAATACAATACATCTATGCATGTTGATTGTTGATCCAAGTGAAATGAATCCCTGAAAATTCAATTTATCCTTTACCATGGTATCATTTATGGATCAGGTTGTAAGGATCTTGGTTTTCTTTATGATCAGGTATAATCCATACTGAAGATCCTAGTCTTACCATCATCAGTACATGGCCTAATACATATAGTTTAATTTCTGAAAACAAACCAGTGTAAGCCCTGCCAAAACAGACAAAACGAACAAAAAACTGTAGCTTTGGCATTGATTTTCTGCTTTCTCCTCTTTCTAGCAATTTTATTATTAATACCATTATTTTAAAGATAATTTTCATCTGAAGGGAGAATAGAAATCAAAACAAAAAGTGATGACAATAATGTACTTTATCATTTATTTATAATGAACAAGTCATCACCTAAATCAGACTAGCAATGCTGGATTAAATAACATTACCATTACTGGATTAAATAATATAGTGATTTCAAATATTAAATGATTTGTGTTCAAATGTAATAAATGGATAGGTCAATGGACAAATGAATGGACAGGTAGCTTTAAAATATTCATGTAAATAAGTTCTACCTTGTCATCATAATGCAGTACAAGAAAACAAAATGAGAATGACATAGTACAACCTTTTTTTTATTAAGTGGACATTTTTATGGGCACTTTGGATGACAAAACATTGACAACTTAATTACATCTATCAAAAGATCAGTTAAAAGTTGATTTTTTAAATAAAAAATTATGAAGGCTATTGGACAGGCAAATTAATTATCATTAACATTATTTCTTGCCCAATACACATATGAGGTGCTTCAAGAAGTTTGTGGAAAAAATTATGTCTTCATCCCATTTTCCATGAATGTTTGGAATTCCCTTTGTATTTTTTGATGATTTTCTTTGCTAATGATAATATACTATTATAACTAGAAAAATATATATATATTAGCTTTATCTGCAATATATTGTCATGTTCCCAAAATATTGTAGAGTTAGCTTAATTTCTTTCCTTTTTTTTTCTTACAATAAAAAAAGTTGAGCACTTATTATGGGACTGTACACAGTCTTAGACCCTGGGGATTCGGTAAGACATTTGCCATCTTGTTGATTCCAACTCCTGGAAAGCCCATGTCCGGTCAAGATGCACTATGCTCTCCAAGGTTGTCAACGATGACTTTTTGGAAGTCCATCGCAAAGCCTGTATTTTGAGCCTCCTCTGGGAAAAAAAGGAGATCTAGGAGTGAAGTGGGCTGAACCATGGGCTCCGCTGCAGGAAAAAAAAAAAGAAAGAAAAAAAAAAGAGGCTTTGTGCTCCTCTAAAGATTTGCAGCCTCAGAAAGCCACAGGGAGTCAGTTGTACAATTCAACCCGGCTCTTACTGGATTGCTGTGAGTCAGAATTGACTGGAAGGCAGTGAGTTTGAGTTTAGTTTGCTGTGTGGATAAAACTGGTAAGAAAAAAACAAAATGGATGCTTCTACAATTATGGAGCTCAACATCTTAGGGTAGGGGGAGGAGAAAGCAAACCAGAACCAACTAAGTAATGAGGCCTATACTGCACCTTTAAATAGCGTGGCCAAGGACACTACTACTGGATGGGGAGAATCTTCCCAGTGGAATTCTGCTCCCTCTTTAATTAACCAAAGGCAAAGGGGCACATAAAATTAACCAAGGGCACGGAGTGCATTTTTCATTTAGAGACAGCACGTTAAATTATACTATTGTGAAACATATAATGCTAATATATTTGTCTTCAGCTAGATATAAGCACAGACTTGCTACACTAATAGATGTAATGCTTTTAGACAAAGAAGAACTTCAAAGATTTATAATTATACCATGATTATGCTATCTTCATTTCCACTGCCTTATAATACAATAGCAAGCACAGTGTATTTCATCCTGCCTCGTAGTTTTAATAGAAAACCATCAACATAACTTAGTCGCTTGTCTTTCACAGTTTCTTTGTCACTTTTTCGTCCTTTTCTCTGCTTTTGGAGATGTCATTAACTAATCTCTTAAACCCCATCAATAAGTAAAATGATATAGTCACAGTGTAAATGTTTTAAAACTTAACGCCCCCCACACCCACACCCATGCATCTAGAGTCCTTTAATGGAATCCTGAAGATGTGTTAAAACGGCTGCGCTGCTGGCAAACTAATGGAAGGTCTGAATATTCAAACGGTAAAGAGGAGAATGCGTCTTTAATTGGAATTCGGTGCTTGCTGGCTACACTCAAGAGCTTTTGCTAGGTCCCAGTAATTTTCATAGGTCCTCCTGGGGAAGAGTATTCCTTGTCACTATTGTCTTCGGAGCTTTAATCTGAATGCTCAGGTACGGTCTCCTATTCAGTAATAGCACAGACTCCCGCATGCTTCAGAACCTGGAATGCACCTTTGGGTTTTTGAACATTTGATCTTGCTGGAGGGGAACGGTTCCACAGCAGAGCACTTTGCACTCAGAGATTTAGACACCGAATATGATGTGGCATTCCTTGTAATCTCTGCGATGCTTCAGCACTCTTGGTCTCCCGTTTCCATTCCTTCACATTCCCTGTCCCTTCTTATCTTATCCGTTCTGTTTTGAATCCTTTTGTTCTCATATAGCTGATCTAAGGAGCACATTCCTTATGCATTTTATTGGAGATTTTAAGAGCCATTCTATTAGTTGGTGGCTGTTCAGGACTTGTTTCAGTTTTGGATTATAAGGATGATTTATAGCCACAGTCCAGGGGATTAACACCCCCCCCCCCCCCCCTCCATCCCGCCCAGTCTCTCTTAGAGCAGTAAGTCTGATCACTTTTATAATTTTGTTCCGCATTCTTCTATTCTTTCCTGTAATCTCTGTCTGAGTGCGTCTTTGGGTCTCCGGCTGAAAGAGGCTGTGGCTGTGTTCTAACAGCTCACCTGTGCTTCAGGAGTGACCAGGTGGTGCTCTAGGAGAACTTGAAAGAAGAAAAATTTATTAGCTGGAAATCCAGAGGAACTAATGTTCCAGATGATCTAAATATCCAGTGGGCATAGCTTTTGTACTTTTTCTGCAGGAGCAAGGTCATGGAAGCAGAATAGGCTGGGATTTCTAGTGCAGACTTGGTCCTTAGTAAGGGGTTGTGGAATAGGTGCATTCCGGCAATGAGGAAGTTCATAGGGTACAGCATTGCAGTTGCGTTTCTTTTGCAAAGGCTACAATTCCCTAGAAGGGGAAAAGGGGGGACCAATGTCAATGCTCCCCATCCTGCTGCCAGGGGATGAACAACAGAAATGAGTGTGAAGGGAGACAGCAGATGGGTGTAAAATATGAAAATAAAAATAATTTTTAAATTATCAAGGGATCGTGAAGGTAGGAAGGGAGGGGAGGGAGGGGAAAAAAAGAGGAGCTGATACCAAGGGTTGAAGTAGAAAGAAAATGTTTTAGAAATGATGATAGGAACATATGTACAAATGTGCTTGATACAGTTGAGGTATGGATTGTTATAAGAGATGTAAGAACCCCCAAGAAAGTGATTTATTAAAATTTTTAAAAAGAGATATTTTCCTTACAGTGTGATCCATTAACACTTTGAACTAATTACTTCCTTGGGTCTTTGGTTTACTTCACTTGTCTTTATTCTTGCATGAAGATACCAATAGTTGTATCTTAGGTGTCTTTCTGCAAGCCTTAAGACCCCAAATGCAACTCAGCAAATTAGTGTCTCATTTCTAAGACAGTTACCATACCATTTCCCATTGAGTTCCCTTTGGCTTTACTCGGAAGGGTTGATCGTGGATAGGTTGGGGAGATCGCTTTACTCTAGAATGGTCTCTGAAGTTACCCTCCAAACGTGAGCAGAGCGGCCGGGAGTATGAACCGATTGGAATGCCCAGGGACTCCATACTTAATGCAGTCCACCGAAATATTTCCATGTTTGTCAGCTACACTATTTATGGTTCCTTTTAAGCTAAAACATTCACATCATAATAACTTGGTAAAACATAGCATGACTGCTATACTATTACCCAAGAAATAAATGTATTAACTTTTTATAGAAGGAGCAAAAGGGTCCCCAACCAAGACAAGGCATTGTTTAAGGATCATTTTGAGATGTCATGGCTTTGAAAAACAGCAACCTTTCCCCTTCTTAAAAATATGAAATAATCTTTAAAAAAAATCATTTTAGTAGGAGCTCATACAACTCTTATCATAATCCACACATACATCAATTGTGTAAAGCACATTTGTATATTCATTGCCCTCATCATTCTCAAAACATTTGCTCTCCACTTAAAGCCCTGGCATCAGGTCCATATTTTCCCCTTCCCTCCCCACTACCCCCTCCCTCATGAACCCTTGATAATTTATAAATTATTATTTTGTCATATCTTGCACTGTCTGACGTATTCCTTCACCCACTTTTCTGTTGTCCGTCCCCCAGGGAGGAGATTATATGTAGATTCTTATAATCAGTTCCCCCTTTTCAACCCACCCTTTCTCCACCCTCCAGGTATCTCCTCTCACACCACTGGTCCTGAAGGGATCATCTGTCCTGGATTTCCTGTGTTTCCAGTACCTATCATTACCAGTGTACATCCTCTGGTCTAGCCAGATTTGTAAGGTAGAATTGGGATCATGATAGTGGGGGGCGGGGTGGGGAAGCATTAAGGAACTAGAGGAAAGTTGTATATTTCATCGTTGTTATGTCTCACCCTGACTGGCTTGTCTCCTACCTGAGACCCTTCTGTAAGGGGATGTCCAGTGGCCTACAAATGGGCTTAGGGTCTCCACTCTGTACTCTCCGCCTCATTCACAATGATATGATATTTTGTTCTGATGATGCCTGATACCTGATCCCTTTGACATCTTGTGATCACAAAGGCTGGTTTGCTTCTTCCATGTGGGCTTTATTGCTTCTGAGCTACATGGCCGCTTGTTTACCTTCAAGCCTTTAAGACCC
>NW_022103922.1:11312308-11427701 GCF_000313985.2 Echinops telfairi | reverse complement strand
ATTTGGATCACTTGTTGTTCCCTTGTCCCTGGGTTTGTTAAGACCACTACCTTTCCCCTCATCTCCCCCTCTCCCCTGTCCCCCCAGAACTGTCGGTCCTGTTGTTTTCTCCTCCAGATTGTTCATCCAGCCTATTTTATTTAGACAGACCTGCGGAGATAATAACATGTACAAAAACAAGACAGAGCAAAACCAAGCAACAAAATAAAACAAAACAACAACGACAACAAACCAATGGCAATAAACAAAACAAAACACAAGAAGAAAGAAAAGCTTGTAGTTAGTTCAAGGACAGTTTGTTGACTTTTAGGAGTGTTTTCCAGTAGAGTCTGTTGGGGCACCAATCCCTGGCCCAAAAGTCTATTTTAGGTATTCCCTGGGGACTTCGTTGCTCTGTTCCCTTGCTGCTCTATTGCACACCCTTAGTGTTTTGCCTCACTGTGGTCAGAAAAAATCAGGTGGAATTCCCACACTGTATCTCCAGTGTTGTCCCCTGTAGGGCTATGAGTCAGTGAGGGATGTTGTGTTTGCCGGCCATGTTGTCTTCTCTCTGGATTGGCTGCTCTGAGCAGGAATATCGTCCTCAAGGCTTGGTGGGCCAGGATGTGTTCCACTCTCTCTTCCTCCCCTTTCATTTGCTTCTGTGTGCTCTAGTAAGACATGTAAGCTACAGATTCAGTGCTGTCCTCTGAAATAAATTCTTCTGGGAGGAGAGGCAGGTGTCCACGTAGTTGGGATTGGGGCCAGCCCCTCAAATGCAATATGGATTTGAAAAATAATAACCTTTCCCCTTCTTCAAAATATAAGATATTCTTAAATACATAAAACAAGTATTGATATTTTGTATATTATTGTCATTAAGCTGATGGATTATTACTGATCTATTTTTAAGGCAAGCTGGTGGAGCATTGGGCTGCTAACCTCAAGGTCACTGTTAAAATCCACCAGCCACTTCTCAGGAGAATGGTGAGGCTTTTTGCTCCTGTAAAGACTTACACAAAGATGTGGAAGCCTTACATAATATCATAAGAAATTGAAATTGAATTTGGCTCAATGGTGGTGGGTTTTGGAATACTTTTATTATTAGAAATTGATTGATCTAGGGAGAGCAGTCTATGTCTCTGCTGTATCATTCCTTCTCATTAAAGGAATTCTTGAAGTAAACTTGTAGTACTAACCCAGAAAAACCAGACCCCCTAGCATCAAGTCCATTCTAACTCATAGTGGGCCATATATGCTTCTGATGCTGCATAACTTTTCAAGAGTAGATAGCCTCATGTACTAGGACTGAAATATAAATACTGCTGTATACATAATTAGCACCATATACTTTAAGTATATAAATAATACTATGTGTATGAGTAGTGAGAGAGAGAGAGAGAGAGAGAGAGAGAGAGAGAGAGAGAGAAGAAGAAGAAGAAGAAGAAGAAGAAGAAGAAGAAGAAGAAGAAGAAGAAGAAGAAGAACAAGAAGACTAAGAAGAACAAGAAAAGGAAGGAAGGAATAGGTTGGAGAGTAGAAATTTCTATACCCTCAGAGCTTACTATAGGCACTAACATGAATCTATTATTCTAGACTCTATTAATTTGATTTTGCTATTCAAGGGAATTTGCCCAGGAGGAAAAAAAACACTATGAAAACTTTAATGTTTGTTTCAGGGACTTTCTGCACAACCCATTTAGATGTTCAACCTTTTGATAAGTAGCATCAAATAATTGTTTCATGTGTATGGTTATTCAAATGCTCACCACAAACTCTCTCCTGCTTTTCCTTTCCCTGCTGAGACGTTTTGAACATTTTATCAAGAGAGATGAGTGTCGGGAAAAGGACATTATGCTCAGTGAGAAAGGGGCAGGGAGGACCAGGAAGACTCTTGGCTCCTGTAATGGGCTCCACCATTAGAACAATTAGGAGGATGGCACAGGACCGGGCAGTGTTTGGTTCTGTTGTTCACAGGGTGGGTATGAATCACCTATCAACAACAGTGGCACCTATCAGCAACAACTTGAGAGACACAGCACAAAATCTCTGTCAAGGTAGCCATTTACATTAGCACAGTACACATACCTTCCTCTTTGCCATTGCAGTGGAGGTGCTGTTACACATTGGACAGTGATCCACATCATTGGCAGTCTGAAACCGCCAATAGCGCTGTGGGAGAAAGACTGGATTTGACTCCCTTAAACAGTTACCAGCTTAGAAACCCACAGGGTGTCTCTGTGAGTGAGCAGTGCCTCCATGGCAGGGAGTGAGTGAGTCATACTTGACAGAGGTGAATTTGGACTAATAGTTTGCATTTTGCTTTAACTGAAGTTCTCTCATTACTTTATTTTTACTAGTATGTCATGTGATTTATCTACACCCCCCCCCCCCAGTAAAAGTTATATACTTGTATTCTATATGCTGATTGCTCAGGAACTGAATTGTGTTCCCCTGCAAACACAAGTGTTTTGAATCCTTAACTCTATTGATAACCCCAGTTGGAATGAGTTGGTTCGCGATGTTACTGAGGTAAGATTCGTGTAGGGAATATGTTGAGCTGTTCTCTTTGAGACATTAAAGAAGCATTCAAGGAGCACATGTGGGTGAGGAAAACGGACGTCTACCACATCTCTGGAAGACCAGACAGGAGCTGACACTCAGAAGAGATAAGCACGTTCTTCAGAGCACTTTCCAGAAGGAAAACCTTCCCTTAGAGCAGCGCTTCTCAACTTTCCTAACGCCATGACCCTTTAATACAGTTCCTCATGGGGTGGGGGCCCCCAACCAAAAAATTATTTTCATTGCTACTTCATCACTGTAATTTTGCTACTGTTATGAATGAGGCCACCCCTGGGAGAGGGTTGGTCGACCCCTAAAAGGGTCGCGACCCACAGGTTGAGAACCGCTGCACTGGAGCCCGCAACCAGACTTCAGAATTCTGGCCTCCTGTACTGAGAGAAAACATATTTATTTTTCTCAAAGCCATTTATGATATTTCTGTTACAGAAGTACTAGATAAAAAAGATGCAATTGATACATGTTCCCTTCCGCAGTTTCTTTCAGATTTTTTCACCTTCATAATCACTTATCTTGAATATTTTCTCAATAGTTACATGTTTTAGAACGTACCTTCCCCTGCTTTTGAGAATAAAATAATCTTTGTTGCCTTTCAAGTTTAATCTCAATAAAGCTGTGAAAATCCATTTGGGGTTTACGCTCTGTGGCCTCTCTGAAATGGTTTTCTCTCTTGTCCTTTTCGCGTTTAAATTTGTCCTTCTCCAACTGTTATCTCCACAACTACCTCTTCACTTTGCATAATGTCCATATTATTGGCATTCTCATTGCCAGTCAAATCAGCCCCAGAAGCCTGAAGTTGTAGGTCTCCTCTGTCTGTAGGGTTGCTATGAATCTAAATGGAGTTTATGGCAGTGAGTTTAGGATTTGATCTTTTCTTTACCCCTCCTTGTTTTCCAATCCTGCTATTCAGTGAAATTATGATTGCCCATTCTTCTTTCACTCTGTGCCAAAGAAGCGTGTGCATACAAAGAAACTCACCGCCCTCGAAACCAATCCAACCAATAGCAACCCTGTAGGATAGACTAGAACTGCTCCATATGGTTTCGGAGACTGTCAACCTTTATGGGAGCATCAGCTTGCTTCCTTCCCCAAAGTAGCTGGTGGGTTTAAGCCCCTGACCTTGCATGTGAGTAGTTTAATGTGCAACCCTCAGCGCCACCAGGTCTCCTATGCAAATCATGTTCTGTTTTCTCAATCTTTTGACTTTTTATGACTTGGCACTTTGATTTCAAATCTTGTCATGTGACCACCAAAGCAGCTCTCACATAAAACTGATGATTTTCTAATTACCTAAGTCTAATATGTCTTAATACCATTCCTTTAATAACCAGCAAATAAACAGATAAACACATAGTGCCATTGTCCAAATTTCCTTCATAAACCATTTCTTGTCTGGAGTTTTTAATGCTTATTTTAGAACGTATTAAAATGATAACCATTTCAAGAGCAAACTTCGTTCAATATTAGTCCATATGTCTGATCCTAGTCTGTAAATTCCTATTTAGACTCATGCAGCACATGCAATGATGGTGAGTTCAGGAAGATCCATGGCCTGTGGTAGTCCGTGTTGGTGGAAGCTCTGGCTGCCCTGTGTGGCTCCACATGGCTTGTCCATTAGGAATGTGAAGCAGAGAGACAGTGGGGCAGGCCTCCAGTGAGCCATTTATCTCTGTCAAGCCTCCAAATGATGTCATGAAGCTGTGACCTGATTGGCAAGCTAAACTCTACTCTTAATACACTAAAGTTGACATGCACATATATGCATACATGCATTAGCATGTGCATGTATAAACCTAAACAAACATTTTTGTTACTTCCAAGTATTTAACTACACTTCCAAGTATTTAACTACACTTATACATGCCAACTCATTCATTCTCACAAACACAATCAGATGTATTCATTTTAGTCACAAGTTAAAAGAAAAATGACATTAAGTCACATAGCTTATTTGATTCCCCCAGCCTGTAAATTAAAGTGAGGAGCCAGCTTTTAAATTCTTCTGCCCTGGCTTTAAGTATTTTTTCACATTCCTTCCAGAGTAGTGCACAGCATTATGTTTGTAACATGGATAAAATAATGAACAGTTTTCATCAGGAATCCAAAGCACTATATAGACCATTATTTTCTACAGTCATTTGTCTACAATCAAATGTTTGCTAGTTTAGGCTACAGTATCTCCAATAGGAGCAATTTAAGTACTTTTTATTTATATGCATTCTTATGTGGACATCACAAATATTTACAGTATGTTTACTTATTTTTAAGTATGTGGTTGTGTGATATTTAAGTTCTTGTTCAGTGATTTTCTTTGATTGTCTTCTTGAAACATATAATAACTCTCAACTTGGGATTGGTGTTTGAGTTTTATGTCACCAATCCATCATCAGAATTACTAACACTCGTGAGATTATATTAAGTCAATATAGTGTTTTGTCATTGACTGTTATAAATAAGAGATCTAAAATCTAGATCAAGAAAAATACAGGTTTGTTTCCTACCTCTTTAACAACCTAAAGCCAATATAACAGATCAGAACGTGTCACTAATCCGAGTGATCAGTTTTGACACTTAGGCAAATGGTAACTCTACCACCTTTAGCATCGTCTTCTAACTGCTGTTTGTCGCTGAGTCTATTTGACATCTCTTGACTCTAGAGAACTTCCCTCTAAGGCTTCCAGAGCTGTCCTGTAAGTTACACTGCCTCCTGGTGTTGTTGAGTTAACCTTGCACTGCTAACACCGCCCCACCCCCCCACCCCGTGGGTTTCCAAGACGGTTTAGGGTAAGAGAAAACCCAGTCTTTCTCTCTCATTGTTCCAAACTGCTGACCATGCAGATCACAACCCAGTGTTTACTACTCTGAAATCAGCCAGTTGTTCCATAGTAGAAAGATAAGATTATCAACCTCCTAAAGATGTACAGCTTCAGAATGTCTACAGAGAATCACTATGAATCAGATTCAACTGGATAGCTTGAATGTTGGGTTTCATCTTTTTCGTACCAAGCAGCTGGTGGGTTCACACTTGCAATTTTTCTGTTAGCAGCCCAACAACTAGCCACTGTCCTCTCCTAGCACCTTATATTCCCTAACGCACTCTACATATCATTATGGCAGCCACCCCAAAGCAGAATTCCAGTCATAGAGTTCCTTTTACGGTAACAAGGCAGACTTTTCACAGAGGATAGCTCAGTTTACCATTTGTTAACAAGAGCTTAGGATGGTCCTTTTGAAGGCAACCTGGGGAATTCTGCCCCAAACTTTGCAGCTAAGTCTAAGGTACATAACCCTTTTTTATACTTTGTAATTTGAGAAGGATTTGGGTGTCCAGTTTATAGTATTTTTCAAAACCAGGTTAGAATGCCAGTTCTTTCAAAAATCATTTCATTGGGAGCTAATACAGATATTTTATCATTCCATAGTGCAATCACATCAAGCAGTATTGTACGATTGCTACCACAGTCAGTTTCAAAACATTCTCTTCTTCCTTAAACTCTTTGATATCCGCTCCCTCTTACCTCCCTCCCCTGCTGTACCTCCCACCCACCAGGAGCCCTTATTCTACTTGTTGTTGCTATAAGCTCATCAATCCTGACTTTCACGTACCGAAAGACAGAAAAGGCATATAAAAAAAATTCAAGAGGGCTGCGTACAAGGACAAAATACATCAAAGATAAGCCCCAATATGAACAAACGAAAAACATTGAAAATGTTGAAAACCAGATCAGGCCCAACGTATATCAGAGGGGGGACAATAAAAAGGTTTCAACTGTGCAAATCAGGTTTGTCATTTGGATCGCTTAAGGTCATGTCTCCAATACTCTCGTTTGAGTAGCTGGTTTGTTCCCATCCCTCCATTATCAATAGTAGGAGAGTGCAGTAGATTATGTAAAGGTCTACTCTATGTACAGTGTATTCTCAGAAGACTTAAAATTGTGCATGAAAATCTGCATTATCCAGCATATTTTTGCTATCACTAGTAACAGCTCCCCTTATTACGAAGATGAGAAATGCTGTTTTATTTTTAAACGGGAAGAAAGAAAAATAAATAGGTAACAATTCCTTGATCACTTACTATAGGGTAAATACTATAGTAAATACTTTCTGTATTTACTATACCTACTTTTTCCATTTATTCTTTAAATCAAACTATTGGGGTAAGTATAATTCATATTCATTTGTCTCAATATTAAAAATAAGTGGATAATGTGCACTTAAGGAACTGAAGCTTGGGGAAGTTAAATAACTTTAAGGTGACTCGTCTAATTAGTGTAGCTGTAATTTTAAGCTCAGATAGACTGGATACACCAAAACAAGAAATCCCAAACTACCCTTAATGTAGTCATCCACATTATTTATTATGGCTAGCAACAGGACTTTTAAACACCAACATATATCAGATATGTAGCATATCATATAATATTGTCTTAGGGAAAGTCATAAGGCTTTTTTTTAATCTCCCACCATTACAGATTACCATGAGCTAATAGTGTATTTATATATTTCTAACACTTAAACAGTTGAATGACTATATCTATTTACATTTTTCTGAAGCTTAAATAATTGAATGACATGCAAAGGGACATTGCAATCCTTGTTTTGATGGTGTAATATTTGTAATTGTTTTGTTATCATTAAACATAAGAAAGCATATTGGCAAGTAATTAATAGTGGTTATCATCTGATGGTTTAGTAAAAAGATAATCGGGCATTGTTCATTGCTGAATATTACTAATCAATAGTCTAGTCAATCAGTAGCTGTGTGATACCTCTGGTTATTCCTGTTCACCATGTGAAACTCATGAAATTATGGGATTAGAATGGACTCGGTGAGCATCTTTAGCCGACTAATTTTCAAAAATTGTATGCCACGCTTTCTCCTTGTTCATCCACGCTGGCTCTTACCTGGTATTTTGTGCCAAACATACCAATGCCACCTTAGAGAAAATTGAAATATGCACGCTAAGAGTGAAAAATCTTCCTGAAAAGACATGTACAGTGACAGCTGTTTGTGTGTACAGACCTGTTTCAGAGATTCATCACACGGGTTTCAGAGATTGTGTTTTCCATTTTATGTTTTCTTTTTCCACAATAAAGGATGAGGTGATGGGAGGAAGACACAGTTGGAATGTTTTAGTTATCAGATCATAATACTGCAGAATTATAGACATAGCTTTAGCTTGGTGATATAGTGATATATTGGATTGCTAATCTAAAAGTTTGCAGTCCACATCCACCAGTTGCTCCAGACGATGAGACTTTCTACTCTTAAAGAATTATGGTCTCAGAAATCCACAAGAGCACCCTACTCTGGCTTAAGGATCACCATGTGAAGGAATTAACTCCATTTTATTGAGTTGTGCTTTTCAAATATAGATGTTATTCTTCTGTATTTATAACAATTTAAACTTTGAAAACGACACTGATGTGCTATGATTATTTTTTCCTATTTCTATACTTTTTCCTTTTTAGTACATTACAATAGTATGCATTTTGTGAAAATGTGATAACATCTGGTTTTATAATCAAATCTAGTTCTAAGAGTTAATTTGTTGCAAAAGACTAAAATATTGAAGCACAGGACCAGTGTGTTTCAGGTGTACATAGGGTCTCTGAGTGAGAAGCAAATGAATTGGACTGAACAATAGTTGTATGGTAGTTTCAAAGATATTTCTTAGGCCAAGATAATATATAGTTTTATATATTTTCTTTTGTATTAGAATACTTTATGGCATCTGTCACCATGAATCTAAATCAACGCAATGGCATTGGATTGTTGTTGTTGCAATACGTAAACATCAACTTTTTGTTACAACTTATATTTTAGTCAAAATTTTCAGCTTGGAGGATAGTAACATTAGCAATAGATGATGAATATGTATTAAGACTTCTTGTGTTTTATCCAGAGACCTTTTGGATAGTTTTCAAGCACGTTGTATGATTTATTTTTGTAATATTCACATGCTCATATAATTTGACAGAGTTCAACAGCACTGATCTCTTTATGTTTTCATATGTAATTGAACAAACATGCAATAAAGATGCATTGATGTTTACTAGTGATTGGAATATGAACGTTAGACAGAAAGGAGTGGTTGGTAGCTAGAGAATAAGGTCTTGGTCATAGAATAACCTTGAAGATCAGATAGTGGATTTTGCAAGACCAACAAGTTCTCTATTGCAAATACCTTTTATCAAGAACATAAACAGTCAACCTCAGATAGAATACATAGGAATCAAATTGACTCCATCAGTGAGGAGAAACCATGCAGGAGCTCCATATTACCAGCCCAAATAGCCCAAGAATGAACTGGACGAAACCTTTATCTGCTCAGATGCCAGTTTTCAGAGTTGGAGGAAAGATCGGGTTTGGAAAAAGTCTTCTTAACAGCCTGTGAGATGCAGCTGATGGACTGTGACTGCTGAGTGAAGAAGACTTGAAGCACATGCTGCTGACAGGCAAAGACATCAGCGTTCGGGAGGAATTGCAACTCACTATAAAGAAAAGCCAAATGCTCATAACTGGACCAATAGACATTCTGACGGAGAAAAGATTGCATTTGTCAAGGATTTTATTTTGTTTGGAACCTTGCTCAATAGCCATGGAATCATCGGTCAATTAACCTTACAGTATATTTCATTGGGCATGTACATTGTTGATGAGCAGAGATGTCACTTTGAGGACTAAGGTTCACCCAGTCCATGGTATTTCAACTGTCTCATATGCTTGTGAAAGAAAGACAATGCATAAGGTAGATTTCAGAATAATTGATACATTTGAATTATAGTATTGGTGAAGAATATTGTAAGTACCAAGAACAGACTAACCTATCTTGGAAGAAGTATTACCAGAATACTCTTTAGCATTAAGGATGGTGAGACTTAGTCTTAAAATCTTTGGACATCTAATCATCAGGAAAGACCAGTCCCTGGAAAATGACTTGGTAAAGTAGAATGTAACTGAAAAAAGAGGAAGACCCTTACAGAAGTGGCTCTACCAATAAGCTCACATCTAACATTTATTTAAGGACATTCTGAGGATGACTTAGACCAAACACTCTTTCTTTCTGTTATACAAATGGTTGCTATGAGTTGGAACTGATTTACTGACCCTGACAACAGCTACCCTACCGATCTTCTGTTTCAATATTATTTCATAGGCCAATGATAAGAAGTCATAACAAGAAATAATAATTTTTAGAGATGTATACTTAATCATTTCTATTTGTCAGTACTTTTGTTCATTGGATAATTTTTATTATACTCTATAAGTTCAAAAGAAAACCACCTTTATAAATAAACAACTTCTAAATACCACGATTATCTCAGCTGTTAAACTAACACCATTAAGCGAGTGAAACAAATATCCTTTTGAGAAAAGGGAGATTGAAACTAGAAATACATAAGATAACGTGTATGGAGCCTTAGTAGTGCGATGCTTTAGTGCTCCGCTGCTAACTGAAATGCTCGTGACTTTAACGTGTCAGGCGCCTGGAGGAGAAAGATTGGGCTGCTTGGACACCCTTGGGGGCAGTTCTCCTCCATCCTATAATACCTCCTGCAGTCAGAATGGCCTCCACAATATTTTGTGTTTGATTATTTTGATTTATTGTTGTTAATACAATGCATCCACTCAATGCTTTGTAATTATCTGCTTGATTATCTAATGTTTTGGAACAAAATGTGACAATAATGGAATTTCTCTCAAAAAGTTAATACACGCACCTATCTGTATTTTGCACATTTAACCAAAAACATTTCTCCCTTAAATTAAAAAAACAAAGGACTCTAGACATCTATAACCACCTTCCCTTCTCTATCCCTGCATGAAAACATTGAGCTACATCTATTAAATGCTTTAAAAATAAATTATTGTAAACAGCTAATAATGTAAAATAACTTATGAGACAGCTATTACTTTCTGCGTACTTACATTTTCTTCCAGTCCTTGAAACTTAAAATATTAAGATTATTAAGATTGACCTATTTAGCCAAGTATGTATACACACACACATTTGCTTTTGTTCTTTTGTTATCAAAATTGCACATTTATCTTTACTTCTATACCTTAAATACCGGTGTGACTGGATTCTATGTTTTTAGGTTGATGTGGGAAGCTAAGGCTGAGAATTTCATTTCCGACTAGATTTCCTCAATAGTTTCGAAGGACTGAATAATTGATCTGCTGTGTTGAAGTGGGCCATTAATCTAGTGGAAGAAACACACCGATTCAAATAGACCTAATGGCTACATGGAGACATAAAAAATGTCTAGAAGCCAGTTGCTCAGGCTCTAAGGTAATAAAGACATTCACACATCTGAAGGGAAGGAAGGCGCCTTTCCCTCCCACAGTCAGTCACTGGAGGCCTTAGCACATTTAGTTGCAGTAAACTGAGATGAGTTTAAGGTAGATTGGAAACTGTCAGACACAGATTAAATGAAGTTGGGAGAACATGATTTATTCAAGCTAACAAGTAAGATATTTCATTTATTTGGTCTGGTTTCCGTATGTAAATTCGTGGAAGGGAATAACGATCTCCTTGTCAAGGATAGCATTATTTACAGCTTTTATGTCTGTGTACCCTGAAGTTAATAATAAAATAAAAAAATAAATCCGCGTGACTTTTACTGCAAGGTGTTTTTTTTTCAAACTTCTTCAGCTATTGGAGAAACACTTTGCTTTGCTTTATGGAGCTTCTATTTCCTCCGCTTTAAAGCTCTGGTTTTAATCTGATGCCCAGTGGATAAGAACACACAGCTCTGCTTGCATTCTTGCTGAGACACAGGGTCAATTTACCCTTTGACGTGCTCCTTGGAGTCACCAGATGACTCCTTTTAGACGCTGGGGAATGCAGAGCAGGTGTGGAAGAGCAGGTAGAGAATGCTATCAGGTCTGCAATCTTAAGGGACTTTTAGGAGTACCCATGCAATTATGTATGGCCTTAGCTGCCCATCAGACACGGAATCCACCTGAAGCATATGGAAATATGTCGTGGGTTTATATCTTTCTTTCTTTTAGTTTTAAGGAAGGATCCTTTCCAGGTACTTTGTTTTAACCCTCTCCAGGGAAATGTAACTACCATACAACTCACTGTCATCTGGTTGGTTTCGAGTCATAATGACTTGATACTGGGTTACTGACTATCGTGCTTTGCAAGAGCAGATTCCCTCATCTGTCTCCTAAAAGGGGCTGGTGGCTTTGGACTGCTAAAATGATCAGTTTGCAGACCAACACCTCATCCACAGTGTGACCAAAGCTCCTGGATAGCTTTACTCATAGAACCCTCAGGGTCCCTTTACACCCCACAGCTGTACGATATGCACCTATTTCTATAGCATGCCACTTTAGAGGACCACATACCATGGTCAAATTTAAGATTCTGTTCCTTCCAAAATCAATATCATCTCCCTTAGGGAGTGGTATCACGCCTATTTGGAATGCATATTCTAGCCTCCAACTACAGGAATAAGAAAAAATGAATGTAGTCTTGAGAGATTTACTTAGGAAAGATTAAAGATGCTCCTGAAATAGAAACCACTTCCTTTCCTGTCCAAAAAACCCCGATCCTCTCCAAAGGTGATATTATACATACAATAAAATAAAGTCAAATAGCTGCAAATACAAAGTAACACAGTCTAAGAAAAGGAAAAAAAAAAAGAATAAATAAATAAAAAGTAGGTCATTTCTAGATACAAAGGTAAAGCTCAGCCAAGTCAGGAAATCGAATGTTAGATTTAAAATCATATGGTAGCCCAAAATTATTGGTAATGAGAAGTCATCAGAGAAGGAAAGAATGGCCCACACAATGCAGTGATGATTCATTCAGATACAAGGTTAAGCAAATGGGCATAGGTAAGCGCCAATGTTTCACACAATGAACAATAGTAATTTGTATTGGTCATTGGATATTGCAGTGGGGGAAATCATCAGAGTTGTAGTTAATAGACTCTTTATTTTCACATTTGTGGAGGAAATATATATATAATTGGAAGAAGAAAAGGAATTAAATAAATCTGTAGCATAGAAGGAACTTTTAGCACCCATACACTATCCGAAATAATTGATCAAGAAGGACGCTCACCCTCATTCACCACCATCAAGTTGATTATGGGGAGAGGAAATGTAAAATTCTTAAATGTGCTAGTGAAAAATAAGAAGGACATTGGAAATACATTTTTCATTTTCAGCCATTTCAATAAATTCAAGGTTTAAAAGTGATTTAAACATGTTTTGTCCAAGCTAGCTTTGACTAATCCTTTCAGGTAGCTAAAATTTCATCACTATTGCATTTGAAGTTCCTTCGTCTGCCCAAAGTGATGCAAATTTCAAAAGCTGATTTTTACAGATTTATTGCACATTTAACTTTGATCCCCACAGGTATATACTAAAGTAACTTTGTTACTAACAGTGTTGACATTGGTTCACTTATTAGGATCTTGTAAATACATGGAGTTACAATAGATAGAGAGCTTCCCTTGAGCCCACTCTCACTCTTACCGACCTTGTGTACAGCAGAACAAGTATCCCCAGGCCCTATGCCATCCTCTTTACACCAGTATGCTCACATCCATCATGGTCGCCATCCTGCAAAGCCCCTTCACCCAGGTAGCCTCACTCCTTCCCTGGCCCTCTGCTACAGCAAGTGTAGTGTTTCTTCTCCAGTAATTGATCCCTCCTGATTGTGTGATCAAAGTAGTGTTCTGTTGTGATCTATGAGGCTTTCTATGGAATTAGATTGCTAAACCTGTCTCCCTAGTCTATCTTAGTCTAGAAGCTCAATTGAAATCTCTCCATCATGAGTGACCATGTGGTGTTTGGAATGCTGATAACATAGTTTCCAAGTCACAATATTACACACGTTACCTGAGAACCACAAACTGACAGGCAACAAGACAACTAATTATATGGGGAATTGGAGGGTTTTAAATATATATATATGTTAAAATGCTAAAATTAGAGATGATAAGACTAATCACTTCAATAATTAACAAAATAATCTGGTAGCACACTGGATTAAGCAATGGACTGGGAACCACAAGGTTGGCAGTTCAAACCTACCAGCCGCTCTGTGGGAGAAAGATGAGGTTGCCTACTCCCACAAAGACTGTCAGTCTCAGAAACCTTATAGAGCAATTCTATTGTGTCCTATGGGTTCATTATGAGCCAGAATCAACTCAGTGGCTGTGGTTTGGTTTCAGTTTGGTTTTGAATAATTAGAATTTCTTGAACTTTTTCTCTAAATAATTTATATGTGCTATCTCACTTAATCTTTACTCAGTAACCTCATGGAGGTTTATTTTTCTTCTTTTAGCAAGGAAAAGGCATAAAGAGTTTAAATGACCTGCCTAACGACACCACTAAATACACAAGTGGAGGAAACAAAAATTGAATCTAGTACTTCTAATTCTAGTACAACAAGGACAGTGGCTATATGTTCTATATTGTATGATATAGCTAAGATTGTCCACTAAAGTGTGATTTTGAAAGAATGATCATTTACAAATGAAAACCAGATGCCACTATTACATTAGTACTGATTTCTAGTACTGTTAGTAGTTGTCTGTTGTGATCTATGACTTTGTATGACTTAGTGGTTGGTTACTCATTGGGATACTAACCACAACGTCAGCAGTTTGCAACCATGATTCATTCCACAGGAGAACGATGGGGCTTTGTATTCCCATAGAATTACAGTCTCAGTAATCCACAGGGGTCGTTTCACCCTGTCTTATAGGGTCACTATAAATCAAAATTCATAAGGATAAATGGAGAAAAGGTTGAAGTTTTCAAGGATATTTGTTTTGCTTGGATCCACAGTCAATGCTCAAGAAATTAAAGTACACACTGCATTGGATAAATCTGCTTTGCAAGAACTCTTCAGAGTATTGAAGAGAAAAGATCTTATTTTGAGGACCAAGATGTGCCTGACTCAAGCCATGGTATTCTCCATTGTAACATCTGCATGTGAAAGTTGGACAATGTATGTGGAAGACTGCAAAGAATGAAGCATTTGAATTGTGGTGCTGGAGAAGAATATTCAAAGTATCATGGGCTGCTAAAAGGACAAACCGATCTGCCTTGGAAGAAGTATCGTCAGAGTTCTCCTTAGAGTCCAGATTGGAAAAAATTGGTTTTAAATACGGAGAGACCAGAGCCTGGAGAAGGACTTCATTTTTGGTAAAGTGGAGGGAGAGCGAAAAAGAAGAAGGCCCTAAACAAGATGGATTGACACTGTGGGTGTATCCATGGGCTCAGGGAGAGGAACGATTGTGTGGATGGCACAGGACCATGCAGTGTTTCGTTCTGTGATTCTATTCATATTCATTCATTCTATGTGGAAAGGGTCCTGTGGGGCACAGTCATCTCACTGGCACCTAACAAAAACATGAGTCGAAACTTACTCATGTTGGTTTTATGTTCTGGTTGCCCCCAATATGAAACTTAAGTTCTTGACATGATTGACAAGGCTTTGGGGTTCCACCCGACATGTATATTTGAATATGCTTTCTGCTCAAACACTCTCACTTTCTGTCACTTGCTGGTTGCACTCAAGAAACACTAAAGTATTTTCAGGTCTTTGAATGTGCCAGGCTCTTTCATAGGATATCACCGCCTGGGATAACTTTCTCTCACATATTGTCTGCCTAAGTATTCTAGATCAGCTTTCAAAACCATTATCGATGCCACATTATCAGTGAAATCACTCTCAAATGTCACCCAACCCAGACACACTTAATTTCTCCCTACTCTGCCTCTTATTTTGAATAAATTATGCTATCACTGAACAACAACAAAAAAACAAAATACACCACACGTACACACAAAACTTCCCAACCACTGCCATCAAGCTTTTCCTGGCTCTTGTAGCTCATGGGTTAATAAGCTGGCAAGCAGGAAGGTGACCCAGGAAATAGAAGCAAATGAATCTAAGGTTTGGCAGGTTATATGGCAGGTGAGATGGCAGAGACTGATGGCTCCCAGCCTTAACAGGCAATATGGTGGGCCTTTGATTCAAGCCCAAATACCTGATTGGCTGCTCACAGTAGATCCTACCATGGAGTTGATGATGTTTGATCACATCCTAGGAGAGACATCAACTGTCAGACAGCTGAGAACCCCAACCCAGCCAAACTGACACAAATCTATTTATCAGGGTGGGTTCACAACACTGACCTCTTAGTTAACTCATTTTTTCTTCCACTGTGCCTATTCCAGCCCAAGATGTTACGTTTTACCAATGCACATGTATAACCTCATGGATTAGCTGAAGGCTGAATTCTTAGATTAGTTCATTTTCCCCAAATAGTTCCATTGGCACACAATTTACGTATCATACAATTCAATAGTTCAATTATTGAGTCATATCAAGGGGCACTGTACATCAATCTTAGAGCATTCTTGGATTAGTTCTTTATACCTCCAGCACTCAGAGCATGGTAAGGGAGGATGTGTTTCCCTCTAAAGATTTAGTCTTGAAAACTCTTAGGAGCAGTTCAATTCTCTCCTATAGGTTCACTATATGTTGCAATAAATTTAATTGCAGTAGGTTTGGTTTGGGTGCTTTCTTTTAGTTTAAGAAAATTACTGTTTTACCTGAATAATAATAACGTGTGAGATGTCAAAGCATTTGAAATAGTAGTATTTAATACTGAAAATATTAAATGGAAAACATACATTTAACCTTCTCTTATACTTGACTAAATGTAATTTTGTTCATTTTCCCATATTTAATCTCTGAATTTATGTATCTCAGAAACTTTCAACTTTTCACTGATAAATATATTTGATTTTATAATATAATCATCATCCTTGTATTTGGCAGAAACACATATTCTCTTCAGAAACCCCACTCTGTGTCTCTTCAGAAACCCCACACTCTGGGCCTCACTTGAGACCATAGACTTACAGAAGAAAAGTAGTCTGATATTTGCCATCATTTCATACGATCTAGTGTTATGAAATGTCCAAGTGCACAGTAATACAGCAGTTTGGGTAAGGACTTGACCTTGGCTCATATAGCTAAGGTCAACTCTCAGATTCATTATTTCTTAGCAGTGAAACAAATTACGTATTTTCTTTCCATGACATTGTTCCTATTTCTTTGAGTTTTGAGAATGATAAGAAAGCACTTTTGTGGAATCTTCTAAATAAATAACTACAATAGTGACTGACGTTATCCTCACAATCATCGTCTTCACTGCCGTTATTATGCAGGTGATTTTCTTTGGCTCTCAAGTGGCCATGTGAAATTAGCCAGAAGTAGGTTCTTTCCCTGGACTGTAAGGGAAATCAAGGATCCTAGGTGGCCCTGTAGGCAGTTGAGAATCACCAACTGCTCTGCTGAGGACAGATGTCATTGGCTGATGGCCCCATACATGTTTACAGCCTTGGAAACCCCCCGAGAGGTTTGCTATGTCTTGGAACCAACTTGAAGGCAGTGAGTTCTGGTTAAGTAACATGAAGGGAGAAAATAAATTTGATTTGTTTATCCATAGTGCCAGACAATATATAGCACTTAATAGATGCTCAGAAATGCCTTTTGAATGAGTAACATGGACTCTGGTTCTAGGTCAGCAGAAACAGAATAGAAGATAATGAGATCCTTCCAGGGCTTGAAATTAGTAAAGGTTATATTAACCTTGATTCAAGGAGAACTATAGTAGCACAGAGATGTGAAAGAAATAATTCTCATTTGTGAACTGTGTCTTAAATGCTCCATAAGATAAAGAAATGTGTTTGGTGCTAACAAGTGGAAATATTTTTATCAATCAATAGTTCTGTGTTAGTCTGGGTGCTTTAGAGAACCAAATCCACAGAAACTCATGTATAAGAGAGTTTTATAATAAAGGGTAAGTGCACATCAAGAAAACATCCCAACACAGTGCTGCCCAAGCCCACAAGTCCAACATTAGCCCATATGCCTGATACCAATCCACAAAATCCTCCTCCATCTCACAAAACACACACTATGATGCCAACTGCAGGGGGAAAGTCAAGTTAGTGAATGTGTAAGCATCTCAGTGCTGGCAGGGGTCTCCACATGGCTGCTCCAGCTCCCAGGGCTGCATTGGGGTAGGTTCATGTGGCTTCTCCTTGGGGATGTCTTGCAGGAATTGAGCCTTGCCAGCTGAAGCAGGGAACTGGCTAAGGCAGCTGCACCCTGGTCTGACCATCACAAAGCAAGAGACCCGAGAACTAGAAAGGCAAGGCTCACTGAGCCATTTATCCCTCTGCCCTTCAATTACCCCACATGTGTTTATTGGCCGGTTGGCACAGAAAACTATCTCAAGTTCATTTGCCCCTTTTGGCATGTGCTTGTTTTCAGACATCATCATAGGCTCATAGACTTAAAGTATAAGGAAGGAAAGTACACAGCACGAGTACACATCGCAAAATATACCCATTGCTCGAGACACCATCTTTCATGGTACCGGAGGGAAATTGACCAGAACACAATGGGAACTATGAATTGCATTTAGGACAGTTTATGCCCTAACTTTGCAAGCTGGAAGCAAGGAATATTTCTCTTAGCCATTTCTGACAGCTGAGGGTGATTTTTAGGCATCTCAGTGCTTACCTATTTACTCAGTTTCTTCCACAACCACATCAGAGAAGAACTTGGGAAGTATAAGTCTTACCTTTGACTAAATGAAACTAACTTCTTGAATGTGCACTCACTACTTCTTTGGGCAAAGGTGATGAACCCAAATATCACCTGGTTACCGTAAACATTGCTAGGGAAGCAAGGAAAGGAGCCCGGGCAGCATTGCTTTGTCGTGAAAGATGTTAACACAACAGGAAAATGTGTTCTTGTTCCGCAGACCTTTACGCTTCCACTTGCTGCCAGCGAATGTAAATAAATAGTTCCCAAATGATGCCACTTAGGATGATCCCATTATTCTTTCACTTTCCTTTTCTGGTTCCCTCCCCCTAAAAGAAGGGCAGGGCCCAGTGTTATAATAGGTTGATAACAGCAGCAACAACAACAATCACACCACTAGGTGACACATACAAGGCTTTCCTGCCCCAGTTACTTGTGACACTTACATCTTGTTAAAGCAGAACAAGAACTCTGCAAGGGATGCGCTGTTACCCTCCCCACTGTGCGGCCATGAACACCGAGACACACACACTAATGAGGTCGTCTCAAGTCACAGAGGTATTAACGGACAAATGCCGGGCAGTGCTGTCGATACCATAAGGCTAATGTCTGCAACATTCTAGAGAGACTTAGAAAGCTGATACTCCCTCGGGGATGGGGTATCTTCAGGACCACTGCTATCCAAGGAGAACGCTGAGAAGGGACCCTAGTGTAACCTGTAAGAGCCAGAACTTTTGGGGACTAACTTCCTGCGTTGTGTGTGTGTGTGTGTGTGGGGGGGGGGGTCTCATAAGCTTTCCACTTGTGCCAGTCAGCACATAGTCACCACTTTCCCATCCATCTTTAGTCAGTGGAAAGTATGTGGGGTTTCCTTCAAGGACAGGTTGTCTCTCCTAGCAGGTTTTATTGTCCTGCAGATAGTCCCCCCCTCCCCCTTCTGCCTGTGGTTGCTGCCCCTGAGTATCTTCAGGGGTGTGACCTACAATTGTCAGCTTGGCTGGATCGTTCAAGCTCCTCATTCCAGGGGCTCAAGTACAAGGGAGGGGCCTGCAGGGTTAGCCTTGTAATTTTGTTTGCAACTCCCTTCAATCTATGCCTGCCTCCCCACTGGGCCAATTTATACTGCAGTGTAAAGTAATGAACAGTTACAGTGTCCCTGGGGAAAATCATCAAGTTTTACTCAGTATTGAATTACAGACAATTGTTATGGATACTTCCCCATTAGTCAGCTTGAGCAGACAGAAATGAAATCCAGAGATATTTCCCAAATCTCATTAAGACATCACTTTACCCTTTATTTCTACCCGGTCTTTTATGAGGGTGGCTAAGAGGTAACCAGAGAGATGGATTTCAGATTCACTGTCTCTGCCATTCTTTTTCTAGAATCTGACAGAGGGATTGAAAGGATTAAAACTAGTTTCGAAAGATTTGGCTGAATGGAAGTAGTGGGGGACAAGGATGATTAATAATTTAGATAATTAGGTCCTAAATCATCAACATGTTTTACAACCCTCCTCAAAAACTTGGTTCCAATAAGCATGTAGATCAAGTAAAATCCCATGGTCCTTTGCCCAGCCAGCTCCCTAAAGGAATAGTTCAACTCCCCACCTGGCCATTGATCATTGTATTTCAGGGGGTTTGAGATAACACTGTCATTTGTAAAATAAAAATGAAGACTCCCACATTATTCATTAAATCGCACTATTAACACTGTGTGTGTAGATAAAGACTCTACTTTGAGTTACCAGGAATAAAGCAGGTGGGTGGGTGGGAGGTATATAAAATGTTGAGACCCTGAGCGCAGTAAATGGCATGGCTCTCTTCTGTAGCTGAAATATTAGCAGTTCGAGTCCACCCAGCAATGACTAGGAAGAATGACCCACCAACCTACATTCAAAAAAAAAAATCAACCATTACTTAATTTTATATTTTACATTGTTATATCCAAAGGGGCTTCCAAAAATTTTCTGGCAAAAAGTGGAAATAAAAGAAAAGCGAAAATTTTTTTTCCTTTGGGACCTTTTTGAAGTCCCCTTATGGTTTTTCTTGTTGTTGATTGTTTGGAGCTAACCCATTAGTATTATTATAAAAAGGGTCGTATTCATAAGAATATATACTCACATGCATAATGACTGCTCTCCTGAGTCTATCTGGTAAAATAATTACCAACTGTTTTTATTTCTTTCAGTATATTTTCATTTACTAGTGATCATATCCCTGTCTGTACTACGTGACATCACATCAAAGATCTTCAGGGTTACATGCTTCCTAATATGTGTATTGAGCATCAAGATAGAAAAAACACACCGCAAATGCCGCTTTTTCACATGGTGGTAGTTTGCTTGTCTGGATGACACTGGCAGTTCTGTAGCACTGGGGCTTCAGACACCAGCACGTCCCTTGGTGGACAGGTTTCGAGGGAACTTCCAGACTATGCCCAACTGTTGGGACAAATGAATTGGTGATCAACTTCTGAAGCTTAGTCAATGAAAACCATGTGAATTACAGCAGAATATCTTGTACTCTGTGATTGAAGACCAGCCACTGAGGTTAGAAGGCATTCAGAATGCATAGCAAATACAAGAGACTTAAACAAACTGGAAGTTAGGAAGATGGTTGGGCTTGGGGCCACATTGGGTTTGGTTGTGCATAAGGACACCATGGCTAGGAGCCAGCTCCATGACAATGAACCACGGCTATAATGATCTGATTTACATCAGAAGAGCCCATGCTAGTTGTGTGGTGACACAACTTTGAGGGACAAATAAACCCCCAGTAGGAGAGATCATGGTAGTGAATGATGGCAATGGTTGTAGTAATGGGGGAAAAATCCAGGCATATGCTATACAGGCATTCATAACTGCCTTAGTGGTAAAACAACAAAACAATCCCTGGCAGACTAGTCCTGGCTGTATGCTGTCACTAATCACAAAGTGGTAGTAACACCAAAAGCTTCCCTTGACACTCCTAGCTGGGCTGTGATGATCTCCCATTTTTCATAAACCATGGAAAGAACACTGAGATTGCAATGGCCACTCTGGCTGTGGTAGAAGACCACATGAAAAAAATTGTTCTGTACCATATATTAACGCAAATAAAAAAGACATTATCCAAACCACTAAATACACACACACACACACACACACACACACCCACACCTCTTGATCTGCTGCTTCTTTAAAATTATAACTTTCAAAAACTCCAAACTCCCTGCATTGAAATCCAATCAGACTCAGTCCTCTGTGGGTGTCTGAGACTGGAACTATTTACAGGAGTTGGAAGCCCATTCTTCGTCTCACTGAGCTGCCACTGGTTTTGAATTGCTGACCATGCAAATTGCAGCTTAACTCATAATCGCTACACCAGAAAGTTCCATCGTTCTTCCAACAAGGGGATGAGGATTGAAAACTGCTGACCTTCAGGTCAGCAGCCCAAAAGGTAGCCACTACACCATCCCCTGATTCCCAGAGAGGAACTATCAAGATCCCAAATACTACAAGGTGGATATCCTACCTCGGTGATTGAGACTTCCACAGTCACCCATGTTGAAATGTTGTTACCCTTACAGAATTAATAAACCGAAATTTGCCCAAGTACATTATTCTTGGTGGCCTTTGCTGGGCCATAGACAGCTGTTTTATAACCACCACCACCTCAGTTACCTAGTTGGTCCTGACTCATCGTGACCCTAGAGACTAGATAGAGTAGAACTGCTCCTTAGGGTTTCAGGGACCATACCTCTTTACAGGATCAGACAGCTTCAACTTCTTCTGAGTGTTTGACAGTTGTTGTTACTGATCGGTGACATTAAGTGAGTTCCAACCCATGGAGACTCTATGCACAATAGAAGTAGACGCTGCCTGGTCTTGTCCCATGTTCCCCGTTAATCCTGTACTTGAGCCCATTGTTGCAGCTAATGTATGAGTCAGTCTCCTTGGGGGTGTTTCTGTCTTTGGCTGCCCTCTAGTTTACTAAGCGTGGTAAACTAGTTTCTCCTGACAACATGTCCACAGTACACAAGACCAACTGTCTCCATCTTTACCTCTAAGAAGAATTGCGGCCATACTTGTTCCAAGACAGAACTTCTTCCAAGAAAGAAGATGGAAATATTACACAGTCACTATATCAAAAATAACTGATGGACATTCAACCACCTCAGGAGCTGGAGCTAATGGTGCTGTTAAACAAGACTACAGATATAGATAGCACACCGAATGAAATGTTTCAATAGACTGATGAAGCACTAGACATACTATCTATGCCAGGAAATTTGGAAGACAGCTACTTGGCCAACTTAATGGAAGAGATCCATATTTATACCCATTCCAAAGAAAGGTGGCCCAACAGAATGCTCTAACTATAAAGCAATACCATTGATATCACATGCAAGCCAGAGTTTGCTGAAGGTCATCCAACCACAATTCCAGCAATATATTGACATGGAGCTGCCTTAGGTTTAGGCCAGATTCAGAAGAAGATGCGGAACTAGAAACAGCATTGCTGATGTCAGATGGTCCTTGGCTGAGAGCAGAGAATACCAGAAAGAGATTTCCTTGTGTTTTATTGACTATGCCAAGCCATTCAATTTCATCTACCCCTGAACAGCGTAATGAAGTAGATAAAGTCAAGGATACGACAAGGTCTTTGACTGCGTGTTATGATGTGGAGTATTAATTTTTTAATCATTTTGAATATTGATTATTTTTTATAGTTAAGGCTTATTCAAACTTACTGCTATTCAGTCAATTCTGTCCATCAAAGTAGTTAAAGATAGTACAGAGGATAAGAAATTATTCTGTAATTTATGTTATATAGAAGTTGAATGTCTTGCATTGGTCGAGTTTGTATTTGTTTAAACAATTACAATTTAACTGCAATTTTGGGCCACACACAATTATCTAAAGGAAAAATAATTAACTCTAGCTCATTAAATATTACCTGTGCATTGACTGTAAAATCTATGGCTCTTCTACATTAATACGAGAATCATTAGGTAAAAATAGTCCCTGTCAGCAATAGTGAATTCCACCTATGTTCTTCTTCCAAAGGAGTCCTCAAAGTCAGATATGATAGAGCTTAGAAAAGATCTGCAACAGACAACTGCCACCTTTTTAAAGTTCGATGGGTAACCTTCAAAGCTGCTCTGAACACTTGATTTCACTAAGCCTTTCATTGGCTTGCTGCTGACGTGTTGATTAAAATGAAGTGAAGGCAATAAGCTAAAGTCAAGATTGTGGAGTCAGGTCTCTGCCTCTGATTTTGGATATGAGCCTCTTAACAATTCTGAATGTTGAATGGCTTACCTTTCATACAGAGATCATTAAAGGCTGCGCAGAAGTGATGAAATAATACAAGGAAATCTTTTGTCCACTATAAAATGCTATGCAAATATTTACAAAAAGACTCCTGGCTATGTCCAAAGGTGAAGTCAGTCACTGTGTGTGAATTGGCCCAGTGGGCAGGTAGTTAGTAATTTTATATTAAAATCATTCTTTTCATTGAGATCATGCAATATCCAAACTGCTGGACCTACTCCCTGAGAATTATTCATATGCTGGGAGATATTTATTGTGTCAATATTCTTTGGAAGGGTTATTGTTATTTGTAAACCTAGCTAGCACATAGTATAATCATGTGAAAAACATGATTATATGGCTATCACTGTGTTTAATAGGGCTTATAGCCTATGTACACATAACAGCTGCTAGAGCAAGCCCTCAATTAATTTTACATAACAGGAGCAATTTTACACAATTACTTGAAAATCTTTGGCCAACTTCCATTTCTCTGACAAAAACATATGGGCTCAAATCACAAGAAGTTATTATTCCAATGGGATCACTTATAATAATAGTTATAGCTGAGTTAGTTCGTTTCCTGATTAAAGTATTTCAATTATATACAGTTCCAATGGATGTTCAAGATTTATTTTCATCTGAATAATACTTATTACACCTACCCATGACTTGTCAACAATTTCATTATCTGACATTTCACACTTGGGACCATAATAAAAAGTCTGTTATTCCACGTTTTGGTGCCTTAGCAACATACATCCCAAAATAGCAAATGATCAAGTGCAAGGCAAGAGTAATGCTGTCTATGTGTCTACTCTGCTGGATCATGATACTCAATGCTTTGGTGGTTATATAATTGATGTAATTTGGCATTATATAATAATATGCCTTGGCAAATATCAAGTAATGTAATTTTGCAATGAATTATCATATAATCACCCTCCCTTTTGTGATCTGGTGTGGCCATTCTCCATTTTCATATAACATCAGTTTTTGCCCAACTTCTCCAGGGTTTGGAACCTGACCATGTTGATACATGAAGGGTCAGTATATTTATTATTGTGAGAAGTAATTTTTCCCTAGTGGTTACTCAATGCTAGGCGCTCAGCTAATCATTTCAAATGCACTACTCCCTTTACTTTGTAGAACAAATGAAAAGTATAGTTTCCTACATTCCTCCCCGGCTCCATTCCCTCCCCTCCAGTTTCTAGGAAGCAAACTTGCCAAGGCTGAATAACCTGAGTAAGGTCACACCAATAAGCACAGTATGCAAAACTTAAACCCAGGTCAGCTGGGGTCTCAGGACAATTTTTTTAATTACACAGCATCCAGCTTTTTTGTGTGTCACATGTTATTGTCAAAGGTAAATTCAATGCAAGATTTTTTTTCTAACACAACTATTATTATAATTATGAATTACTTCAAAATGTATGAGTTTATTAGTCGCGATAATTAGTAAGATCATTTAGTCACCATCAGATGTTTTTTGCTAATTATCCATTAAATAGTCATTTCTCCAGTGTTTATTAAGCACCTACTATAGTCAAGCCTCCGTGTTTCACTCGTCATATTAGCTGCTTCCGCCGCCAAGAAATGCAGCCATGTATTTCCTACCCAGGAAGCATGTGTCTTTATAATCAGTTTATCTCAGGATGTACTTCCTTTCCATTTGGGAAGGGAATAATTATAGTTGAGTCCAGATTCTATATATAGTCACCATCTGAGAGTCTTTTAATCAGACTTTCCTCTGATATCCTCCTATTCCCTTACTGAAACTCATCCTTTCTATCATATTGTGTTGTAATGTTCCACTTAATTACCCATTTGCCCTTTGAATCCATGAAGGCTTTGAGGAGAAATATCATATCATATCACATCTTGTTCATTGTTCTGCTTTGATCACCTAGATTATAATCATGTACTTAGTTAATTTTATTGTGTGAATGAATTAGTAAATGAAGAATCCAATGAATGGATGGATAAAGCCCCATCCTGTCCTCCAGAGAATTCAGCCTTCGTGCTTGAGAGAGAACTCTAAAAAGAAGACAAAATCCTTGTCTTATTCTTATGCATCTCGTGTCAGTAACGGCTAGCTCAGCCGAAAATGACAGAAACCACTTCACATATGCTAAGCTGTCATGCAAGGGGAGTCCTTTTGAGGCTTCAGTGTGTCATCGGGATTCAGAGAGAATTTCATAATCAACAAAGAAATAGGATTTCTTGGGGAATTTCATTATTCAGAGGTCAGCAAGAGTAGGTGTCCTAGTTTTCCCTGGTCCCCCAAACTATCTCAGTGTGTGTCCAAGGTCAGCTTCCTCCACAGAATATGCATTCTTACTATATCCTCTGCTATCTCATGCAAATCCCTCATTGAGAAATTAATGAAGATAAAGGGTTGTCTTCCTTCTAACCTTAATGAATATTTGCATGTATATTTCTCTAATAAAGCCTACTCCTTGATCTAGTGCTAGCTATGATGCATAACTGGTAAATAAGACATCAACCTTACAAGATTGGAAGGATAAAAAAGTATGACGTATCACTCCACGAAAAGTATTATTGGAAACTTCATATAAAGGGCTATAAGATGCTAGGAAGACTGTCTCTTTTTTTTTCACGTATTTTTCCTAGTTTAATCATAGGATCTACAAGACAGAAAGAGGGTTGCCAGTAGCCAGTGGGCAATAGACTCTTAGATCCAAGTGCAGTCCGGGAGAGAAAGATTCCTTCTTTCCAGTTGTCTGAACTTGGGACCTGAGGCATTGATTCCACGAAGTGGTGCATAAGCACAGACCCTGTAGCCAAGGGACCAAAATGCTCCTTTTCCTCAAACCTGAGACAGTGCTCATCTCATGGGCTGAAGACCGAGGGTGCCGGTGGAGAGCTGCACATAGGAATGTGAGGCTTTTTAAACTACTGATTTGTTTAAAAGGGAAGTCAGCCAGAAACCCAAATGCCTGCTCATTGGGACAAGGACTTTGTTTCTATGTGGAAAATAGGGTCCCTGGTTGATAAATAATTGGTTCACCAAAAGCTTGGTTAATGGTTTTACTACCCAAGAAAAGTCAGAAATGTAGAATCACCATCAAACTGAAGTCTTGGTTTTGTCTATACATATTATGCCTTATGTAATATATTGGAAATTCAGGGTAACAGAAACTCTTTGCAAACTAAAACGTGAATGTTATGCTGGAAGTTTCTTCAAATTGAAACAAATAACTCAAAATTTAGGGAAAAGTATTTTTATGTCTGTCAAAGAGCACTCCAAAGATAAAAAGACTGATGCTGAAGTAAATAAACATGATGACCTTAAAATATGTTGCTTTCGTACAGAAGAATATGTGATCTCTTTTTCAATATTGTTTCATGTGTAATAATTGGTTGTCTGTTGTAATCATAAGGTACACAGTCCTAGCCTTCCCTTTGTATAAAAGCATACTCAAAACTCACTGCCGATCAGTCTATTCTGTCTCTTAATGACCCTGTAGGACGGAGTCGAACTCTCCCTGTGTGTTTCCGAGGCTGTAACTCTTTAAAGAAAGAGAAACCTTCTCATTCATCCTTTAGGGAATTGCTTTAACCTGCTAACCTTGCATGACACATTAAGCCAACAGGGTCACACACACACACACACACACACACACACACACACACACACACACACACTCACACACATACACACAGATTTGTTCACCTTATCATGCTCTTATCAAAATCATGAGAACATTTTATGATGTCCATTCATTTGACAGTAACCTTCCATGTGTAAGTCTCTGCTGAACACTTCTCATATACCTGCCCTTTTCCATTTACAAAACCCTAAGCATTAAGTAGTAATATGTTGTAAGCAAATGAGCCAAGGCTCAAAGGGATTAATTTGCTGAAGATAACAGTTAATTGAATCCAGGTCTCTCTGACTTAATCCTCCCATGGCTTGCGATGATGACATCACATTTTATTGAAAAAAGAGTGTAGACAAGTTTAAAACTTGTATTTTTAAAACTTATTTACAATGGCTCTCTCTAAAGTGTATACTTTTCTATCTCAATCTTCTTTAAAAGAAAGAAAGAAATGCCCCTTCTCTGACAGATGAGAGACTTCCTTTCTCTTCTCACTCCACACTCACACTTTTGGATCCCGTTTTCTTACATGGACTAATGTGTCCCACCTCAACATTAAATAAATATATATATATTTACCCTTCTGTAGCTAATGCCTCTCTTTCTAAAACAGCTTCTCATTTTAATTTTGAGCCACGGGTGTGGCTCCTTCGTCTGTTGACTAAATTGTTGTAGTACCTTTGCTTCATGTTGTACTTCCATTTTTGAAAAGAACTGAGGAAAAAGACTTAAAAATCATTTTGATTTTACTCAAGCTATTTATTCTTAATACAATTAACTTTTGTGTGTGTTTATTTTTTTATCACGGAGAATAAGAAAACTGTGAAGGCTTCTAGGATTTTACCCAGTCCTAACTTAGGATAGAGAGTGGTGTTCCCTTTCTTTTCTGAAGGCTTTGAAATGAGATTTTAAAGCTTTTTTGTAAGGTCAAACTTGTGATTAATATTCTTAAGATGGATAAGTCCCTCCTTTTGTGTTAATTCCTGCTTATTGTACGGAATGAAAATAACTGGTGCGCACTCTTCTAGGGCAATCCTTTCTATGGTGGTAACATCGAACTAGAGCCAAGCCAAACCTGTGGGTGGCCTTATATCTTTGAGGGTCATGGGATGACTGTGACCTAGAATCTTATTACTAAAGATTTTGTCTTGTCTTTTGCATTGCATTGAGGCTTATTAATGGTACAGATGAAATACAGCCAACTTAGAATTGTGTTAATACTGTGTTTTGATAATCCGATGTCAACCATTTTCAACATGTGACCAAAAGAGCATGAGAACAGGTGAAGAGGTTGACAGAAACATATTCCCAAAGCTGGGTCTTCCCATTTGAAGTGAAGCACATGTTGTATCAAGCATATCATTTCCTTGACATTTCTTATGGCAAGGAAGTGTAGTGGGAAGGAGGGAGGGAATAATCCTGGCCTAAAGTCACATCCATCAAAATATGATAAAAGTGAGACAAGAACATGAGAACATAAACATAGACATGCCAACCAGTACAAGTCATTCAATGAAAATGATCCTCTTTCCCCGAAAACTGCTCAGTTACTAATGAAATGTGTTCAAACTTCATGTTTGACAAATGACATTTAACTAACATGGACAGATATTTCTCTCGATAAGGGTATTTTGCAATAGTAATTAAACGAAAACAGGACACTTGAATTGTAAATATCACTTAGAGGCATATACTAGGAAATTGATCGTTTCTACCATTGGTAAAGTTAACTATAAACCCACACTAAGTATGGATATTTAAAATATGATTATATAGCTCTTTTAGTGACTTTATTTTTAGATAATCATAACCAGTGTTTTCTGACATTGCAAACATATGAATACGTATGTAATCACTTTGTAGTTGTTTTTGTTGTTAGGTAAACTCACCTTGACCCTATGTACAACAGAATGAAACACTACCCAGGTGTGTTCCAGTCTCACAACTATTCTCATTTTTGAACTTAATGTTGCAAATGCTGTGTCAATCCTTCTCGTCAAGGATCTTTACTGCCCTTCTACTTTACCAAGCACGAAAGTCCTCTGCAGCTACTGATGTCTCCTGCCAAGATGTCCAAAGCATATGAGACAAATTCACCTCATCCTGGCCTTTAAGGAGCATTCTGGCTGTACTTCTTCCAAGACTTTTGTCTTTATTCTTTCGACAGTCCATGACATTCTCAATATTCTTCACTAGCCCCATCATCTTCAAATCTTCATTAATTCTTTGGCTGTCTTCTTAATCAGTATCCAACTTTTATATGCATATGAGGGAATTGTCTTTTAGGTAGTCCATAGTACTTAACGATGTGTTGTGAGTATACGTGCCATTGAGTCAGTTCTGACTCATAAGGACTCTGTACCGCGTGGTCCTGTGCCATCCTCACAATTGTTCTTATGTTTGAGCCCATTGCGGACTTAGCAGTACTGACCCAAATGTCAATTTCACTTGCTCTCCAGCTCATGTGAAAGTTCAGGATACCTAGAGACCTAGACAGTCTGCTCATCTTCCAAGCTGCACCCCACCTTCTTACCTGGGTACCAGGTGCCTAGGGCTGATTGTATCAGAAGAATTTATAAAAATAATCCCTCTCTCTATGTTTAAGAGAGCCCTGGTTGTATAGTGGTTAGGGGCTTTGTGGCTAACAGAAACGTCAGTGGTTTAAACCCAGCAGCAACTCTGCTTGCTTCAAAGGAAAAAAAAAAAGATGTAGCAGCCTGCTTCTGTGAAGTTAACAGCCTTACAATTCCTACTCTGAATGATATTATTGCTCCGCCTTCGAATTAATTTGACAGCAATATGTATGGGTTTGGGGTTCTTTTGATACGTGATTGGCCTTTTCTGTAGGGGCCATCAATCTTGAAATATACCTCTCTGTCTTTCTATGCATGCTAGTGGAGACAGGAAGGCAACTTAATGCTACACTTTCTCCTATTTCATAGACATAGGTGATTCAATTTTGATTTAAAAAGAATCCCCTTCCTACAATATATACTGGTATGATGAATACAAAATTTACTTGAAGAATACAAAGAAAATGACAAACTCACTGCCATCCAGTCAATGCTGACTCATAGTGACCCTACAGGATAGGGTAGACCTGCCCTTGTTGGTTTCTAAGATGTAACTCTGTAATGGGGTAGAAGGCCTCACCTTTCTCCTGCAGAGTGGCTGGTGGTTTTGACCTTGACATTAGCATCCCAACTTATAATCACTATGCTACCAGGCTCCTTACTTGAGAAAAAGGAAGTGCTTAATATGTGAAAAGTAGAATAGTAGTTGTGGCTATACAATGGTGGACTCAACCCACCTATCCGGTCTTACTGTAGGAATATTCTAATCATATTTGGGTTCAGGAATTCTTCCTCAGCAAGGTGGTATTTCCATTGTAGAACTAAACATGCATGCTGGCTCTGCAGTTCTGCTGGAAACTGGCAGTTCAGTTAGACAATTCCAATTCAGAGACACTGCTGAGAAACACCAGCCTCTCAAAACCCAAACCCAACCCACCGCAATCGAATCCATTACAATTCATAGGGACATGAAAGGACAGGGCAGAATTGCCCCCACGGGTTTCTGAGACTACATTTCTTACAGGAGTAGACAGCTTCGTCTTTCAACTTGAGCAAACTTTTTGGGAGCCAGAAAGCATTCCAGGGCCTCAGCGTGATGTGTGCACACGTGTGCGCATTTGCTTGTTTATCTATGTGGCGGGAGGGCAGGAGGGGAAAGGCAGGCCTTTGAATACCTTAGAAACTGGGAGGTTTATGTGCAGTCACTGAAAGGAAATGGCAAGGTCAAGTTTTATGTATTAGCAAGATCAGGGTGGCATCACTGCAGAGAAGGGAAGCAGCCAAGACCGTGGCGTGGAGACCCAGTAAATATCTGTTTTGGAAATGACAGCCTGACAGAGGCAGTGGATTGGAGAGATGAGGTGATCTGCTAGATTTGAAAGATAAGAGGGAGGGGCCAGGATTGCTTACTTGTGATCCAGGGAAAATGTGGCACAATTCCTGAAGATCCACGGCATCGGAGGGATAGCTTTGTATAAATTAATACTTTCACAATAACCTTTGGACACAGATATTATTATCATTTTCTGGGTAAGGGAATTTGGAGAACCACCAAGATTAATTAAATTATCCTCCAATAAGCTCCACAGGGAACATGTTTAGCTGCTCTGTGAAATGGTTTTGGCATGACCTAAAGCCTGTGATTTTTTTTCCTTACATACCACTGCTCTATTAACATGATATTTAAAGAGCAAATCAAGGCTGGCAGTTAAGAGTCTGTAAAATGTGAGAATAAGTTAAAAAAAAGTTTCTCCATTAGGGTTCAAGTCCAGTAGGGTTTTTTTTTTTTAAAAGGAAGGAACACTCTTTAAATGTGGCTCTGTGCTCAGTGGATGGCTGTAGCCATGGTCTTTCAAGAGTCCGTTGCCTTAGTCTCACGAGGATGCCTCAAACAGAAAAGGGAAGGAAACAGAGTAAAGGTACAAGCTGAACAGGAACTTTGCAGGGGACCCACTGGGCCAGTTCAATTCAAAACAGGCGAGCACAGGTGACAGTGATTATTATTTGAAGGGACTGCAAAGAAGTCGTGTTGGCAGATTTTCTGGCAGGTGATATAATTATCATCGAGATTATTATGAAGACATTAAAAAAATCTTCAAACTGTATCTGTGAGTCAAAGTCCAGGAAATTTGTGCTGTGGATTGTTTCCCCCCCATCTTTCTGGGAGAGTAGCAAGTGCTGTCCTCTGGGGATTTTTTTGCAAACCTTACCAACTGCTCCCCACAGCCCTGACCTTGCCCCTTCAGCAGGCCTTTGTTCCTTTAACTCAAAGAATATTTGAAAGGGACATGACTTGAGTCCCATGAGGATGCCCAAACTGCTGTTTTGACACAATGCAAATCAAAGAGGGCACAATTCTGCACGGAATGTTTAGAGATGGAAACCCAGCCTTCATGAGTGTGTTCACCAAGATGGAGAATATGGCATGAATCACTTGCCTCGTATCTTGATATTTTCGTTTAATAGAACTTTCTATGATTCGGTAGCACTTTTTGATTTCCCCTTCTGTCATGTCTTATGTAATAAACTACCTGCTACTTTCTTAAGTTAATGCACTTATAAAAAGTGAGAAGAGTAAAAAAAAAGGGATCATACTTTTCATCTTACTCTAGTGCTAGTGTGTTCTGATCTTTTAGAGTCTGATAACAGATCAGATTAAAAGAACCACTGCAGATAGGTATTTGGACCACTGCATTTTTTTTGAACTCCAGGAAATGGCATATGCATCTTCTCACAGAAGGACTTCTGCTTTCTGAGCATCGGTTTGGCCCTTTTCACTTTCCTATGGTCTCCCCAGGATTCACTGCAACTGAGTGTCTGCTGAGAGCCTCTGACATGTAGAAAGGAGGAATCTGGCTTACATGGCGACCTGGGTGATGAGATGAATTCTTGCTGTTGTAGCACAACCTTTTTCTGGTTCCTAAGCAACTCAGATGCTTAGGAAATGGTGGAGCTTGAGAAGGGAAGTGACTTAAAGGAAATATGATTTCTTCAGTTAATGTGAGGCCAGACAATATTTACAAGGGGGTGGGGGTGGGGAACCAAAAGCTGACTGGGTGACTGTCCTGGATACATAATTTGGAGAAATCCAGAAAAACCACATAAGATTAGAGTGACCGGGCTTCATGTTTTACTTCTTAATGCTTTTTTTGTCTTACTGTTTCCTTAGTCCGCATTATACAATTATCAAGTTTAATTTTAAATGAATCTTAAAACAATTAGCTACTCTGCCCCTACCCCCACCCCCGTCTCTACCACATGTCAATTAACTTTGGAGTAATTGTCTAAGTGTGAAATCTATCTGTGAAAAAACTATTTCCAGTGTGTGAGAAGTGCATCTGTTAAAGATGACACAACTACTTTCATCACGGCATAATGGACCCACCATAACTGATTTCATACACCAGGGTGTACCAAAAATAAAATTAAAAACTGGAATTTTCTTTCAAAGCTATGTATTATTTTTTTGGTTTTTTGTGTGCAAAACAACCTTATCACCTTCAAAGCACTCTCCATTACACTTAATACATTTGTCAAAATTGCGATTCCATTCTTGGAAACATTTTTCAAACTCACCTATTTGGATGGCTGACAGCACCTCTCTTTTTTCTTCACTTCTTCTATGTTATCAATTCGCTGTCCTTCATGTCCCTCTTCATTCGAGGAAACAAAAGGAAGTCTCATAGAGCAAGGTCCTTGAGTAAAGTGAGCAAGGTGTGTGGGGAAGAGAGGCTTGCGGTTTTTTGCCAAAAACTGGCTCATTGAGATGGCTGTGTGAGCAGAAGCATTGTAATGGTGGCAAAACCATTCCCCCGTCTGCCACAAACCAGGCTTCTTTTTGTCTGTTATGCAATCTTTTCAGAACCTCTAAATAGAAAGCTTGGTTGACAGTCTGTCCTAGTGGAATGAAAGACAAATGCACTACAGTTGACATTTTTGCCCATTTGGGAAGTTGAAAGACATCCAGAAGGAGGTTTATCATCAATCCACGTTTCACCGTTTTTGAAATGAGAAAATCAATCTTACACTTGAGTTTTTCCCATAGTGCTGTCCTTGTCAACCGTGTTCAACATCACAACAGTTTCTGTGGCATATCTTGTGAGCAGGAAACAAAATTTCACAGTCACACTCCTCTTAAATTGGCCATGAAAAGAAAAAAGGTTCAAGCAAAAATGCTTTATAAAAGAAATTCACTGTGACCAGAGAGAACCTTCCCAAGCGACCCCACTGAGTGTACAGAATTGCTCGATGCTGGTTGAGCAGAAAAAAATGCATACTATGAAAGCTCTGCCCAATGGAACATTTTTCTGTTTTTTTGGTGGGGGGGAAGATGCATACTTGGAAATCGGCAAGGAATGAACATCAATACAATAGTTAGAATATTGGAGCTGTCATGATCCGGATGGTGGGAAAAGGACTAAGTTCCCATCTTCAACTTGTTTTATGTTTTCCTGTCATAAACAAGGGGTTCATTTTATTCTGTTGAACTGATTCTTCAAATTTTTCAGTTAAAAAAGCAAAACCAATAAGGCAAATTGGATTAAACCCTGCTTTCCTTTCAAGTAAAGGTGTTGAAAAATAGAACCAAAGCATTTTTTCTTTCCGAGAGCTGGCTGAATGGCCAAAGCTCTTCTCAGTATGCTTCATTCTCGAGAACCTGCTGGACTCTTTGTATCAAGGACCTAAAAATACCATTCCTAAGATTCAAGAGGATGCAACTGCAGTTGAAACCATGTCATGGTGGTCCATTATGCTCTCCTCTTTTATTCTTTGGTATGTTGATTGACCCAGAGCACAGTGTGAATGCTTTGCTCTCATGGATCATTGATTTCCAGAGTTTCCAAGAAATCACACGGTTGCAGAGCAAAGCTTTCTAGTAAAGACAGTTGTTTTTCTTATTGAAAATATTCTTTCAAAGGGGAAAAAAATGGAACATCTCAGCGTGATTCTTTCTTGTTCTCCTTAAAAAAATAATGTTATTTGGAAATGAAATTGGCAGAATAGCATTAGCAAAAACCAAACAAATAGCTAAAACGCTCTGTTTTTCTACTACAATTTTACTTATATGAATAAAACAACTTTAATTGATGCAAAATTCAGTATGTTTCACTCTAACAGTAGATATTTGAAAATTAGTAGTTTTATGAGAAATTTACCACTCACTTCAAAATATTTAGCAATCTCCTGACATTCGCCAAAGTAGACAAGCTAGAAAGATGGAGATTTTGACAGTTCAACTTTCAATCATGCTGAACATGTAATATATATATTTTAATCAGATGGTGTTAGTTGAACTAATTACACACTTTCAACATGACATATATGAATTGGATATACTGTCCTTACTCAAGTAAGAAATTACCCTTAGTCAGTAGAATTTCAGGACTTGTTGTCAGGAAAGACCAGTCCCGGGAGGAGGACTTCATGCTTGGTAGTGCAGAGTGGCAACCAAAAAAGGAAGACCTCTGATGATAGGGAGCGACACAGCGGCTTCAGCAGTGGGCTGACACAGAAGCACAATTTGTGAGGACGGTGCGGGACCAGGCAGTGTTTCCTTCTGGTTTCCATAGGGTCCAGGAGTTGGAACCAACTTCACCTTTCTGAACAGCAACAACAACAACAACAACAACAACAACAACGGATGTATTAAACATTTGGAATATTTGCATGCTGCCGTCAGATTTATTTGGAACAAAAGAGCAAAAAGATCAACGGAGCTAACTTGAGGAAACTCGTTTCCTCAGTTTTAAGGAAGTAAATAACTAATAACAACTTGGGCATTTTCTCCTCTACTACTAAAGCGCATAGCTCTTCATTTAGGCAGTATAGACGAAGCAATAGGTTCCTTAGCTCTTAGTGCCCTGACTGTGAAATTATAAGGAGACCTTTTCTCCGCCTTAAAGCCTGTATTAGGTGTGTGTGTGGTTGGGGGTGGCGTGGGGGGTAGTTTCCTTTTCAATAAACTGCTGTATTTTTAACGTAAGGACAAAACAAATAAATGATTGTGTTTCCCCTTTACAATGTCCACTTGTACATTTATAATGAAATTTGATGTCTATCTTCAGGAAACATGCAGAATATCAAGATTTTGGATTAATGCTTACATTGTTACATGAATAAGTTTATATGCCCTATCTTCCCCCTTTGCTCAAATTTTCCTCAATCTGTGTTTATAGGCTCCTCTTATTCATCAGCGAAATTCATAGTCCCTGCACTTTTCCTGCGCATGTCTGGGCCCTTGGCAGGAAAAGAAAGAGCACGGAAATAGTAGATCAGTTAATTAATCAGCTGAGAAAAGGAATGCACTGTTCATTTTGGCACGTCAGCCATTGGCCATAATTAGTCTTGCATACCCTAACTAACTGCAGAGCATTCTGGGAAATCTGGTGAACCACTTTCAATGTCTGCTAAGTACTGTTGTCTTTCTCAACGTCCTTCAGAGAGGAGGTACTCAATGAAGTGTCCAGTAAGAATGTTTGGTGACCCAAAGGGTGTGCCATTATAACCAAAGGGAGAAATGTGATGTTAATGAAGAAATCCTACAGATTTAAAAAAGACTACTTAGTATTCCACAGAAATGAAAGGATCAGATGCAAAGTCAAAAGAGGGTACAATAAGCTAATCTCAATATTTTGAGAATTTTGACAAATAATTGCTCTGTATTGTGAACACCACCTCTTAATATTCTGCAGAGAATCCCCAAGCCTTTTCACAGTCATTGGGTAAAGAGTCTCAAAGGCTTGGAAGAGCTTTCTGTCACATGTCCTAACTTCAAGTACTCTTCGTCTTGAAGGGGAAGCAACAAAGCAGAATTATTCATTGGGGATTATGGTGATAAAATATTCACAGTTCCTATTAAAGCAGTAATGTGCCAGTTTTTAAATTACTGAACTATTCTGTGTGTTAACTCCAAGGGAATCTTATTAGCAAAACTAGACCACACTGACATGGTTTTGCTTTGTGATTCATCGCATGTCTGATTACAGAGTATTTAAAACTATTCTTCACACAGCCTCTCCTCACTTTCTATAAACAGAATGAAATGACAATTAAGTAGTCTTAGGGCTATGAAATTCAGAGGATATGTAGGCGCGTTGTAACTTGCAAAATCGTACCAGCAATACATATATTAATATAGATGGTAGAAGGAAATACAAAGATGAGAAAGATTGTTCTAAAATAGATCTAATTCTATATAAGTTGAATTGCTCCCTGGAGTATTCTGGATGTATAGTTTAGAACATGGCATCACCTTACTGCAGAAATGTGAAAATGTTGGTCTCAGGCACCACCTGGAAATGAAACTTACTATTACTGCTCTTTCATCCCGTTAGGGCTCTAGAACCCTCTCTTTATTCTCTGGTTAAGAGAATTGAGACAATTTTATTTTTGCCATACATGCTAACTTTAGGTCCAACTTATTATAAAAAATGAACTTCTTTGTATATATAACAATTTATGTACCTTTTAGTATTGATCTGAAAAGGTCTGCGTTGTGTTGGAAAAAAATAAGTAGTCTTATATTTTTGTCAAACACATGAGCTTCTATGCTGCTTCATGAAGCAAAGTCATGTTCCAATGAATAGTAGCTAAAACTTATAGATGAGATAAATATGATATAGCTCATAAATGAAAACTCTAATTGTATTTAAATGTAGGCCCTCCCCAAATTATGAAATACAATTTATGAACACTCCCCAAGTTTACATATAGAACTCATTTTTATATAAGCAATCCATTTCTATAAGTTTGTAGTAACATTCATTTGATATTCAGTAGTTTTTCAATATTTCCTCAGCTAAATATAGTAATGCAAAGTAAGCCTCCTTTTGCTTAGCCTAGAATTTCATGACATTTTCAGATTTGTTGGGAACAGGGGGAGTTCTCAGATTTGAAGTATTATTGGCTATTTAGGGTTGATAAGCAGTCACAAATTACTTCAACATTGTTTATAAATTGTTATATATACAAAGAAGTTCATTTTTATAATAAGTTGGACCTAAAGTTAGCATGTATGGCAGAGAAGAAAGAGAGGGTTCTAGAGCCCTAACGGGATGAAGCTCAGTTGACCTGACTGCCACTGGTGTTTGACGTCCACAATCTTCCCTGTCTGGTCAGGGAAGGGGCAGCATCACACAGGCGTGTTCGAATAAGTGGAGCAGTACGCCCCTGGATCTGAGTGCTGACTGCCTTTAGCATCTTTTTCTTCAAAGAGAAATCTTCAGGCTGGGCCTTTTGTGTAGCTAACTGATCTCATCTTAGCATTTATCAAGCAAAGCCAACTATTGACATGAGAACTAAACCTCTACACTCTACCGGAAGCAAGATCTCTGAAACAAAGCACAGGCATAATTCGTCCATTGCGCTTGTCCCCACAATCAGCTACTGTTCCCCAGCACAATTGTGTCTATTTGTGAGACCTGTAAACTCAATTAATTTAAGGAATCTTCTAGTGACCTGCCAGGAAAACTCTTTTATAAGAGATTTGCCAAGAGCATCCAGGTTTTCCAAAGTATTCCCATTTTTATAGGTAACTATTTCCACATAGCTCATACCTACAGAAATTTAGCAAAGAAAGGCCCACTGGTGTTGATGTAAACAAGCATGTTGGTGAAGGTTAGCAGACTATCCAGCAACCTGGTAGATATACTATGATTGATGTGAGATCTTTAATTGAGTTAATAGTAAATTTCAATACGATGTCTTTGTTTCTAGCATTTATCTCCCATGACACTTTTACAACTTTCAAGCTGTCATAAAACAAACAAACAAAAAAACAAAATCAATGTTTCAAATGGTTGTAGATAATGCCCTGCCTGAATCAAGCCATGTGAATGAAGAAACCCAGTCACAAGATAATAATTTGAACAAATCAGGTGGGTGAGAAATAAATGAAAGATCCCATGGTCAAAGGAAGAGTGCAGCCCCTGGCAAGATAGGTCATCTGCCGTTGAGCTCCAGCTAACAGCTGGCATGGAGAAATATGGGTTTAGAATGATGACATCTTTGGATTGTTTAAGCAAGACGAGAAATACAGCAAAAAGAAAAGCAAACAAAATAAAAACCATTTGTTTTTGAATCGATTCCAAACCCCAGGGACTCTCTGTATGAAGAAGAGTACTGCACTCCACAGGGTGTGGGGGCTGAGTTCTTTGAGGTGCAGGTCTGTAGACCTTTATTCTGAGGTTACTTCTAGGGGTACTTTCCTCCACCCAACCCCTAACCTTCCAGTTAGTAATCAAGTATTCAACCCAGAGACTCTCCAAAATATAGCAGCAGCAGCAACAACAACAACAACAGAAACATACTCACTGCTATGGAGTGGATTCTAGCTCATAGCAACCCTATAGTACAGGGTAGACTTTCCCCTATGGGTTTCTGAGACTAACTTGATTGGAATAGAAAGTCTCATCTTTCTCCTACAGAATGACTGGTGGTTTTGAGCGATTGACCTTGTGATTAGCAGCTCACCACGTAATCTACTGTGCCACCAAGGATGTCTGAATCATCCAAGGCCCTTATAAAAGGTCTAAAGGATAGTTATGGGAACTACTATTGATAAAGAAGATACAGTCAAGTAAGGCTCATAAGGCTTTAGACATGGAAGATTTCTACAATGTGGAATAGTAGTCCATTCTCTTGGCTCTGCACACTGGTTATAAAACTTGATCTTAATTAATGATCAAGCATCACTTCTTTGCTGCATTCTTCACAGAGCTGTGCTTTACAAAGTGAAGTGATGCTCTAGTAATGACAGATGTCGCTTACAGTTGAAACTGATCCGGGGTCATAAATGTCCTTGCTTGAAAAATCAAACCCATTTCCACTGAGTTTTGTTTTTTTTCTGGGGGAGGTGGGGCACAATAACCTATAGAGGGTTTCTGAAACTGTAGATTTTTATGGGAGCACACAGATTCATCTTCCTTTCACAGAGGGGCGACTGGGTTTGAACTGCCAACTTTTCTGTTGGCAGTCCATGGCCGCACCAACAGCCCCACAGCACGTGGATGTCCTCGTTCGAGGCTATTCCTATTCACCCTTTCATTCAGAAGGAAAATTGTCTGCACTTTAAAACCACTGAAGTAACTCCTGCTCTCAACAGATTTCCTCATAATAATAACTTTAATTGGCTGCCTATACAACTTGACTTCCTGCCTTTTCTTGCCTCAAAAATAACATCAAAAACAAAAACCCTCAGTCAATTCTGACTCTTTGCAGCCAACAAGGCTCATCTTGCATCAAAATTTGGCTATAGGTACTTGTTTCAATTTACCTACACATTCTTAAAGACAGGAATGGTTTTGTTCCTAAGGTATGGTGGCAATGCCAATACATGGTGACCTTCAAATCAGATGGCATAGGACAAGGGAAGCTTCTGTGAAGACACACACTGGTAGACTCACCAGATGAATGATTTGATTTATAAAGCTGAATGACTGTATCGTGCTCACTCACAATTCCACTAGGTTAACCTTCCTTTTACTTTGAGAACTAAGGTGCACCTGACCCAAACTTATTTTCAATAACTTCATATGCATGTGAACGTTCAACATTGAATAAAGAAGATGGAAGAAAACTCGATGCATTTGAATGATGGTTCTGGTGAAAAATAGTGAAAGGACCATGGACAGCCACACGAACAAACAAATCTGTCTTGGAAGAAGTATATCGAGTAGGTGCCGAAGATGGTGAGACTCTGGACATGGTATCAGGAGAGACCAGTCCCTGGGAAAGGACATCATTCTTGGTAAAGAGGAAGGGCAGTGAAAAAGAGGAAGACCCTGACGAGATGGATGGACACGGTGGCTGCAGCAACGGGCTCAGACATAAGAACAGTTGTGCGGATGCGCAGACTGGGTGGGATTGCGGTCTGTTGTACAGAGGGTCGCTGTGAGTGGGAACCGATGAGCTGGTGCATAACAACCATGTATATTTTTATATGAAAACACGATGTAGTATTGTGCAGCTCACTTAATGCTATCCCTTAGGGGATTTTCTAATGGTACTCTCTGTTGTGAGACCCTTATTCCTACACAAGTTCTTGTTTCTACAAGTAGATAATGGGGTGTGTGGTCAGCAATTAGTTGAAGAAGAAAAAGAACAGAACTGATTATCAGAAGGAGTGTTTGCCTACTAGTGTGTTCTTAAAGGTTACCCAGGTTCTGAAAGTCATCTTTAGAAATAATTTCTATTAGCCTCAATTTTGCATTTATCAACAAACACGATTTTGAAAAACACTTTTCGAGACACTTCTTTATACACATGCAATTGTGGCTGCCCATAGCAGTTCACCTAAATACCCACTCTCTCTTTCCACTTAGCCCATCATTGCCAGCATACTACCAGAATCATTGATTATAGAATTAAAGCCTGCCTTTTATTTCATCTTTTGTCTTTCAGGAAAAAATGCATTCAATGTGCTATTTGAATACGATACACGGTATATGAATGAGATTATAAAACATGAAAACTGCTAAAAAATTTTACCAATTGTTTGCTAAGGTCCAAACTGCCTATTCTGTGGTTGAGCGAGTAGATATGGGAGGTAAAAGCATTTGCATGAATGTGTTTGAGAAGGAAATGGTAAAACAAGAAATAGTCAATGAATCTTCTGAATCCAAGTGTAGCACCATTTTCACAAGGGTACAGTCCTACACTGAGACACCTAGTTCCCTGTTCTGAGTTTGTGCTTTAATTTTACCAAGAAAAATAACACACACACACACACACACACCTTACTGTAAACCAGCGATTCACAAACTGTGGGGTTGCGACCCTTTTGGGTGTTGAATGACCCTTTCACAGGGGTCGCTCGATTCATAACAGTAGCAAAATTACAGGTATGAAGTAGCAATGAAAATAAGTTTATGGTTGGGGGGGTTGGGGGGAGGTGTCACCACAACACGAGGAAGTATATTCAAGGGTCACAGCATTAGGAAGGTTGAGAACCACTGCACAATACTGCAGCAACTAAACTGGGGAAGATATTATTGTCTGGTTGTACTTTGCTCTCTGATCATATCTGTGTTCTTTCTATGGTCCAGAAAAATCACTACTTTAATTAAATAACGTAATGTTGATGAATAGTCAAAGTCCTTCAGGGAGTCAATAATATCTGCATACAGTGTGCCTTATGTCCTTCCATTACCATTCAGAAATTGTCTATGCTCTGCCCAGAATGAGCTGGGCAGAATATTATATTATGGTAATATTAACATGATCATATGTTCTGGGAAAAATGGTTAGGGCAGGCTTCGATATAAAAGTTTTGTTAGTTCTCTCCAGTATGTAAAACTAATTAGTGATAACATCATAATTTTAAATGGGAGGACAGTACTGTAATATGGCTCACTTGCATTTTCTACTTTTTCTGATGTCTCTGTATCCTTCATTAAAAACACTATTACTTTTGACCACATTGCTTTTGGATAAGCATGCCAAATTGATCCATTTCTATAAAATCTATCCAATTGGATTTGTTTATATAAAAGAAAGCAAAATCATATTTACTGTCCATCATTTCTGTTTAATTTAACACATAAATAGAGGGACAGTGAACAGCAAACATTCCTCAGTTGTATTCAGAAGAGACAAAGCCCCAGGCTGTGTCTTCTAGGAGATCTTAGTAGAAGACAGTGTGCTACTATGAGGCAAATAACCTCCTTTTATATTATACTTACCTTCCATTGTTCTTAAATTATAACCTGTGCCAGTATTAGTCAGATACCCTAATAGAAATTTAGTTCTTAGAAAGAGTACTCATTTTTAATGCTACAAATGTTCAAGAAGCACATACACTCCCTAAGGCTGTTTCGGCTTGTACTCAAACAACACTTGTCTATCAGACTGAAAATACTCCTTTCATAGCAGCTGCTGTGAAACCCTTGGCTTCTGCTTTTTGGTTCTTAGAAAATACAAAGAAATTGAATAATATTAATTGTAACAACACTAATGAATAATAGCTGTGACCATTCAACCACCGGCAATGTGCTTTTACTGCACTGCAGGCAATCATCACCAAAACATTCCAGAGACTCGGGTCTCCATAATCCCACTTTACAGATCGTGAACTACAACTTCAGAAGCTTAGTGAGGAGTTTACTTGGGTTTCACCAAGAATTCTAAGCAAGTACTCTCTGCACCTTGGCATTAAATAGCGCTTCCTCCTCCCCTCAAGTTCAGGGAAGTGCACAAAGTATTGAGGAACAGATTCGGGGATAAGGACAGCTTCTCCTATGGTGGCTTCTGCTTCCTTGTTTTCTCTTTTGTTCATATCAACTCATCTCCAGCATAGCTTCTTTCCCATTTCTTGCCCTTTATTTGCTCTCTTGTTTATTCCTGATTCCCCTGGTGGTCTTCCAAAGGTGGCATTTACAACATTTGGTCCGTGTATATCCACCAATGCCCCTTTAAAATGGCCAGCTCAAAGGAGATGAGAGTGTCGGTCTGGGATGGGCATACCCTTTCCTCATCTGGTTTTGCTCTCTCCTGCTTATCGAAAGAGCATGCTCATGACTTCCTCAGCTTTCAGGGCATTTTGAGGTGATAGGTGCCTGCAGTCTTCTCTTACAGTTAACATCCATTTGGTTTAGTTCAGGGGAATCGTAGAATGCTGCGTATTCATAGAGGCGGAATCAAAATATAATGTAAGTGGGTAGGACTAAAAGTGGACAAGTCCAGGGTTGATTCAGGTTGTTCAAACTGACCTGGAGGACATGGCTGTTCATTATACCATGGAGATGTTTGAAAAGTCCCATGAGTATATTTATGCAATGTAAAATGTATAGGATATATGTAAAATATAGAAAACGGATATTGCCTCATCATATACCAGTAACACCCTTCAGTCTTAAATAAAGCCATTGACTGCTGTATGTTTAAGGTTTCCCCTTTTGCGCATCTCAAGACACTGGCGTAACTAATCTTCTTCCACTTCACTGTACTGGGGACCCCTTCCTCAAGTTCTGGCTGTTCTCAGCAGCAGTCCAGAGGAACACCAATTAGATGTGTTTCAAATAGTGAGGCGTCCCCATCTAGAGGTTGAAATGATCACTACAAATGCCCTCACCTTTATGAGCCTCTCATGTAGACTCACAGAAATGAGTATGCATAGCAGTTATCTGTGTGTGGAGAAAATACCTGCTTGTTATTGTTACTGAGCTGAGTTGAGAGGGGGGGGGGAGGGTGTCATAGCACAAAATAGGCACCACCTGTATTTACAGATGGTGTGGGAGGCAGCACTCATAGATTTGTGTGTCAGCATCACTGCAGCCTGCTTCCTCCAAAGATGAGCCTCCCACACGTCAGACAACCACCTACAGCAGGACCAGAGAAGTGGCAGTGTTTCTAGCACATTCCTCAGAATGAAATCGATGTTGAACTCAACATGGAAGGCTTTTCCTGGCTCTTAGCAGTCAACAGCCTACACCAACCTGCGTTTGGCTGCTTAGTCCTGTCACCCTCTCTCGGGTAGGCATGGATAGGAAGTGAGAATAGAGAACATTCTTAGTAATTATGAGACTCTTCATATATTATGCTTCCATTGTTGTCATGCCAACGAAAAGTAGCATTCTTTTTTATCCAAAAGAAAGAAATGCTTCACTTATACCTGAGGGTGTACAATGAAATGACATAGCATTATTTAATTAAGTCCCTAAACGCACAAGATCCAGTTTACAGGTGAAACCATTGGCTTACACCCAATTGCTTTTTCTCATTTCTTTATTGACTAAAAATTGGCTGAGGTCCTTTGCCCCAAACTGTGAGACACATGACAGTATATGGTCATTGCCTACTGAAAGTCTATAATACACAGTGGCTCATAGAAAGTACACTCAAAGGACAATGGAAAATCGAATTGTCAAGTTTATTCTGGGTGGGGGATGTAGGACAATGCTTCATGAATCATATTGAAGAAAAATAAATACTGTCAAGTTAAAAATGTGAGCAAAGTCATGCTTTTTGGAAAAGAAAGTGTGTGTTAAAAACATCTTAGAGGGGATGGTATGTTGCCTTGAGAAATTTATGTAGCTGATTTTAGCAGGAATAGTTGAAGCTGTGACTAACTACAAATATTGTCTCGGGTTAAATTAGAAAGTTTTATATATAAACAATTGTAGATAACATTGGTTTTAAAGTTAGAAAATGACAAGCATTTATTGCGACGCTTAGGTAATGTATTAGTCTGGGTAAACCAAAGAAACAAATTCATAGACATACATATGTGTATAAGACAGACCTTCATAGCAGGGAACCGATTACAGGGATCTACATATAACCTCCTCCCTGGGGGACATACAACAGAAAAGTGGGTGAAGGGAGACGTTAGACAGTGTAAGATATGACAAAATAATAATTTATAAATTATCAAGGATTCATGGGGGAGGGGGGAAATGAGGAGCTGATGCCAGGGGCTTAAGTGGAGAGCAAATGTTTTGAGAATGATGAGGGTAACAGATGTACAAATGTGCTTTACACAATTGATGTATGTATGGATTGTTCTAAGAGTTGTATGAGCCCCCAATAAAATGATTTTTTAAAAAAACAAAGACCTTTGTATTCAAGAGCAATCGAATATTGACAAAACATCCAAGCGTTGTCCAGATCAAGTCCATGAGTCTGATATTAGCCCACATGTCCAATATCAATGTATAAATTCCTCTTCACACTCACACAACATATGAAATGATGCTGAATTCAGGAAGATCACAGCCCAGTGGGTGGAAAGCCTTATGGATCCAGTTGTGTTAGAAGCATCTCAGTGGTGAAATGGGTCTCTGTGCAGCTCCTCCAGCTCCAGGTCCTTGGCTCTGTCATTGTAGCTCCATGTGGCTTGTCAACAGGAATGTCTCACAGAGAGGGAGCGTGTTTCCTGCCTCCAGAGAGCTATTTATCTCCATAGAGCCTCCAAATGAGGTCATCACGCTGCGACCTGATTGACAGGCTAAACTCCTCCCCTTCACTCTTAAGTCTCAAGTTGACACTAGATTATGTAACTACCACAGGTAAGTGGTTGTAATAGGAGTATCAAAGACAAATTGGTGAAATGAGAATCAATAGAAGCTAAGGGGATACTAAAGTAGTACAGAAAGGAGATGGGGAGGGCTTCCACTACAGCAACACACCTAAAACTTGTTAATATAAGTTGGTGAACAATTAGGTGTGTTAGTGGTGCAGTAATTATGTATTAGACTACTAGCCAAAAGGTTGGACGTTTGAACCTTACTAATGATTGTGGTGGAGAAAAACTCGTGCTCATCTCAAGATTGTAGCTACAATTCTATTGGGTAGTAATACTCACTGTGGTAGTTATGTAATTGCTTGTCAATTTGAGAAGATTGAGAGTGAAGGAGTGGAGTCTAGCCTGTCAATCAGGGCATAGCCAATGAAGCCTCAGTGTGGGCATGGCCTTCAACTGAGGATTCTGAGAACTCCGCTATTCCTCCTTGGAGGTGGGAGACGCATTCTTTCTCTCCTCACTCTCTGGGATACATTGCAGCTGACAAGACACATGGAACTATACTAGTGCCCTGAGCTGGAAAAAGGTGCATGGAGACCCCTGCCAGTGCTGAGATGTTTCCAATGCTACTGGATCCACAAGACTTCCCACTGACTGGTCTTTGATCTTCCTGTATTCGGTGTCATTGCATGTGTTTCACGAGTTTGGAGAGGACCTTATAGATTGGTATCGGACATGTGGACTACTATCAGACTTATGTACTTGATCTGGACTGAGCTGGGACGTTTTCTCAGTATTCGATTGTTCTTGTATATAAAGCTCTTTCTTATATGAATTTTTTCTCTTGTCAACCCACACTAATATACTCAGTAACATGGGCTTGATATGAGTCAAAATTAAATACATAACACTTAACAGTAACAACAAAACTCTTTGAAAAAAGTGGGATAGTTGAGAATGTGTGTAAGGTTTCTAATTATATTAATGAGCAGAGGCTAATATTATCTCACCCAGGTCTACTAGGGAAGGAAACATTTTAATAGAGGTTTTGACGTGTTTGCTCCCTGTCTTAGGTTGGGTCCTCTAGAGAAGCAAAGACAACGATGTTTACACATGTATCTACATAGATTTACCTCAAGAAAATTCCTTTCACAAGTTATCAATCAGGATTCTCCAGACTCACATAGTAGCTATAAGGGCCAACAAGCCAAGAGAGTACACTGTTAGCTGCAGGGAAGAATAAATTCAAGGCGGCCAGGTAAAATGGCAGGATGTTGACTTGCAAGCTATAGAGGCTAATACCACTGGGATTAGCAGGCCATTGGGTTAAGTCCATAGATGATGAGCCAGATGCATGATCCAGATCCTGCAAAAGGCCAGAGAGCTTGGCCAGAGGGTTGAAATGTATATTTGAAGCAGGCCACACCCCTGAGAAAATTCTCTTTCAATTGATTGGCTGCTCAGAGCATATTTTATCAGGGAGAAGATTTCGCTATAGCAGATCTCATCATGACTACATTATAAGTGGCAAACTACTGGGAATTATAGGCCAGTCAAGTTGACACTTACCCTTAATCATCACACTCTCCACTCTCATGACACAGTGCTGGGTGAGGGCATCTGGAAGACAATTTGGAATATATTTCTGAAACTCCTGAGAGAAGAGTCAGAACTGGATCTATATCTATATCTCTCTGTCTCTATGTCATTATATCCATTGATCATCTATCTATCAATCTATCCATCCATCTATCTATCATCTGTCTATGCTATCATCTGAGAATAAAGGTAGCTAGTTCATCGTTTCAGAATTTACCTTGCTAACAGTATTGTGACCTCTGGACACCATGTCCAGAGGAAATTGAGCCCTCTTCTACTCCCCCTGCACTCTCCTGTCAGCAGCACTCTTGTAGCATTGACCATTGAGCTCCTTAATTGGGTATGGCTTTGGTGTCGTTCCACTTAGGACATGAAGTTTATGAAGGTTTAGAGTGTGATTTTTGAAATTAATTGAAAATATAGGTGGCAATAGTATTTTATATCTTTGGCTGTCACAAATCTATTCTTGCTTTAGAAATTCACAGAGGCAGCATGATACTGTACGTAAGAGCCCAAACTTTGAAGCTAGACTGCATGGCTTGGAATCGTGGTTTTTCGTGGAAACTTTCAGTGATTCATGTATCTTTTCTGTGGCTTGGTTTTCTGTAAATGGATATAACAATAGTGCCCGTGTTATTGGGATATTCTGATTAAGCAAGTGAAAACTAATGCAGTGAGTGTATTTTGTAAATAAATGTCGATCACATTTTCTCAAAGTTCCTCACGACTTCTGAGTACTGGTGTGAAGTGGACTCAAACTTGACCTTTGTTTGCAACATTAGAAAAGATCATTTTGGGGGGTGTGGGGGAGCTATTGGTTTATTTTGATGATAAGTTTCTATTTAAATTATGGAATAATGAATAGATATAAAAATGTCAGCATTTTCTCTTCTAACTCCCCGAAGTTGTGAGATGCTTGCCTTCTCAAATTGTAAATATGTGCCTATTTATGTTTCTTCCATAGGAAAGGTCATAGAAAAAACATTGGCAGTTGGAAATATCCAAACAAAGCATTGCAGTATGTCCCATGTGAAACTAGAAGAACTTGACATCTCGTGTGACAGTCAGTACAGTAACAGTGAAAGCTGTCCCTGTTCAGTTTGTCCTAACGTCGTGGCAAGAGTATAATTGGGAAGGAGGATGTGCAAAAATATAAAGAAATAAATAACCACCCTGCACATGATGTTTATAGTTTGCTGCTTATTATAGCATTTACATAACTTTAATTCCTTATACCTGAAAATCACACCCATAAGATACTTAAAAGAACTGATATTCAAAAAGTGCCCTCATCTCCACAGTCATTACCCTCCCCTAGGAATTTGTTTGAAAGCCAGAATCTCAGGAGGAACCCCAGATCCTTTGAATCACAGTCCGCATGTTTACAAGATGAAGTGATTTTTATAAATGTTAAACTTGAGACCAAATCTATGAAGACACATAAGGATGTATAATTGTTTTACACTATATAGATTTGTTGAAGAGTGAAACAAAAATAAATAAGAGGGCAGCTTTCTCCAACTCCCAGTTTCCTGGATATGTGTAATAAACTACCTTATAGATATAAATAGGAGACTTTTAATTTTTAATTATATCATATTTATTAAGAAATTATTTTGCATTAGTCATCTTTCTGCACTCTAAAGATGCATTGGTTAGCAGAATAAGCAATGGATTGGGGTTTTTTTGCCCTTAAGGAAATGATACCTGAATGACTTCTAAGAGAATCTGAACATTCCAAGAAGTCTGCTTCTCTAGACTTCCTGTGGAGTTTTCCTTGAAAAGCTTTCATATTTTCCAAGGCAGGCTTTCCTAAGATTCCATTTTCACTAACGAGATTTTCCCAGCTCAAAAACTGACATCCTGAATTTTAGCAAAACCTTTAACTTTTCTTTTTGTTAGCTTCCTCATCTGAAAGATGACGTACATTACTCTCACACGTTAACTGTCAAACTACTTACAAGTCATATAAGCCCTCAAAGAGCAAGGTTTCATTTCAGCCATTCAAGATATATCTGGAAATCAACAATAACAAGAAAAATTCCTAAGAACAAGAGGAAAACTTACACCACAAACACATCCAACCAATTCAATTGCAGAATGATCTCCATAAGAAATAAGACAATATGGATCATAGCTATGGATACTCTTGAGAAGAATGGGAATTCCAGAACATTTCATTATACTCATGGAACTTGTACTCCGATCAAGAGGCAGTCAAGCGAACAGAAAAAGGGAATGTTGCATGGTTTAAAATCAGGAGAGAGAGACACACTTCAGAGTTGTATTCTCTCATCGTTCTTATTCAATCTGTATGCTGAGCAAATACTTAGAGAAGCTGGAGTAGATGAAGAATGTGACATCAGGATTAGAGGAATGCTTACTAACAACCTGCTTAATAATACTTGTCAACAACATGATATGCACATGATAAAACCTTGCTTGCTGAAAGTGAAGACTTGAATTTGCTGAGGAAGATCAAAGATTGTAGCCTTCAGTAGGGATTACAACTCAATGTAAAGGAAACAAGAATCATCACACTGGACGAATAGATAACATCATGATAAGTGGAGAAAAGATGAAAATTATCAAGTATTTTTCTCTTGCTTGGATCCACAGTCAATACTCATGGAAGCAGCAGACGAGATCAAAGGACATATTGCCTTGAGTAAATAGGGTGCAAGACCTCTGTAAAGTGTTGAGAAGTAAGGATATTACTTTGAAAACTAAGGTTCATCTGATCCAAGACACTGTATTTTCAATCATCTCATATGTATGTGATAATTGGACATCAAATAAGGTAGACCGTGTCATCTGGGTTGGCTGGGGGAAAAAATTCCTCGACACTCATGTATGTAAAAGAAAGGGTTTTATACCAAAGAACAATTGTATATTGAGAGAACATCCCTGCCTAGTTCAGATCAAGTCCATAAGTCCAATATTAGTCCATAAGTTCAATACTAATCCATAAATCCATAAATACCTCTTCAGACTCATGAAGGACATGAAATGATGCTGAATACCGGAAGATCACAGGTCGGTGGATAAAAAGTCTTGTGGATCCATTTGTGATGGAAGCATCTCACGTGGCTCCTCCAGCTGTCTGAGTGTCTCAACAGCAGGAATGGGAATCAGAGAGAGAGAGTGGCCTGGTTCAAGGGAAAAAGAGGACGTTCCCAGAATCCTCTTGAGAAGGTCACACCCACCAGGAGGCATCATCAGGCTGTGACCTGACTGACAGGCTAAACTCCACCCCTTCACTCTATTTATCAAGTTGACATGGAATTATGTAACCATCACAAAAACCAAAAAATAATTTGTTTGAATTATGGCCCTGGCAGACTATTAAAATTCCTGTGGACTGCTAAAAGATCAAGCAAATCTGCCTTGGAAGAAGTACTGCCAGAATGCTCCTTAGGGGAATGGATGACTGGACTTCATCTTCCATCTTTTTGACATATTGTCAGGAGAGATTATTCCCTGGAGAAGGACATCATGCTTGGTAAAGTGGAGGGGCAGTGAAAAAAGCTAAAAGTCTTCAATGAGATGGTTTGAAACTGTGGCTGTAATGGGGGACTCAAACATAAGAACAGCTGTGAGGATGGCGCAGGACCGAGTGTTTCGTTCCGTTGTACGTAGGGTCGCTACAGGATAGCGCTCACATCAACCAAGACAAACGGAAAAGACTTCAACTCCTTCTTAAAGTCCACTGCTGAGCAGCATCGTGAAGCCTAATTGCGTTAATAGGCAAAGCATCAAAACGTTCATGGAAAATTTAATTATTTTTCCGTTTCATTTTTGACTTTTTGAAGCCACACAGTTAAGAGATAGTTACTGTTTTGCTGTTGTTAGTGAAAAATCAAAAGGGGAACATGTGTCTTCCCCGCATATGACTCTTAAGGCATTAGGCCACAATGATGTTTAGGGTGGAGCACTGGTGGTTTAGTGGGTTATGTGTTGGGCTGCTAGCCACCACATTCGCAGTTCAAATCCACCACCCTCTCTAGGGAGAAAGGTGAATCATTCTGCCCCAGTGAAAATGCACCACCTTGGGTCCTTCTACTCTGTCCACAGGTCTCTGAATCACAATTTATTCCAGGGGAATGATGTTTTATGTTTAGGTTGATGTGGAAAGTCTCTGAGAATATAAGCCATCTGTGGACCTGGAAGCATTTTTATTGATTAAATTGTAGTAAATATCAACTAGGTATTGATGGATAAGATAAACATTTCCAGATGCTACACTGGATTGAAAACATAGGAAGGACGATTCTGATGATTAAAACCTTTATTTTATTCTGAATTTTGCATATCAGAGCTGTTTTTCTCCTCCTCCTCCTCTTCCATCACCCTTCTCCTTTTTCTTCGTGTTTTCTGCTTGGAGAAATTATGGGTAGTTATCAAATTTGGATTGAAATTAATACTCTTTTTTTTAAGTGCCAGTAGTGGAATGACCCACCCTTTTTACTTGCAAAGGGTAAACAAAAAGCTATTATATTTCTCTAGGACATTTATAAAGAGTTAGCTTCCCCTTGAGAAGAAACTGAATAAGAATAAATGTCCACTGAAGTTAATTCTTGCTTACCTTTTTCTTTCTTGTTCCCTAATCTTTGTCTGTGTTTTGGTGATTGATTCCAAAGGGGGGACTTTTTCCTTTTAAGTATTATAAAGGTGTAAAGAATTTCACCACTCAAGTGAAGATGTGTAAGAAATCCCATAAGGGTTCCCAATTAAACATTCTATTCTTTTGAATTTGTTTTCTTTTTGACTTAGAAGAAGTAAGAGCTATCAATTAATTTACATCACTTACTCCTCACTCATTTTGAATGCTTATTCCTAAAGTAGGCTTCACTGGGCACCAAGAACTCAAAGAGTAATCTAAAGCATTTCTACAGAATAGTCATGTGTATGGAAGATTCACCATGATCAGTTCTTGGCCAACTAAGCTTCTCATCTCCTGTCTGCCCCACTTGAATACTACTCAAAATACAGCATTTTGCATCTTACCTCTATGCCTTTATCCTTACTTCTGTGATATTTTTTTAAGTGTGATCCAGAAATTTGGTCCTTTGAGGGAATTTGCAACATGGAATAAAGCCTTCATCCTAGACAATCAGTTGCCTAGAATATGCTAAATAATGACACTTATCTTTCTCTATTTAACAAAATAAATAACTGCATATCAGGTAAAACAAAACAGATATAATTGTGATGGATATTGTGAAAGATTTGAAATAGCCTTATATAATTGGAATAAGTGTGATTTTTTTAAATGTGGCAAAAATAATAGAACATTCGCCAATTTCTAAAATGTACAGGTTAGTAACATTAAGTATATTTTTCAAGTTGTGCAACCATCCTTATCCTTTTTCAAATCATTCCACTACCATTATGATAAAATCAGTGCCCCCCCAAAACTCTCTTTTCCAGACCCTCCCGCACATAGTTACCATGAATTAATTTCTAATTTCACTTATTTGAGCTAATACAACACATGCTAGTCCTTGTGCACAATGTTTTCAAGGTTCATTCATGTAGTGGCATGCATCGGGATTTTATTTTTTTCTGATGACAATAGTATCTCTTTGTGTGTATATATCACCTTTGGTTTGCTCATTTGATGAACAATGGGCTAGTCAATATTTTAGCTATTAGGAAAAGTGATGTTGTGAACACAGGTATACACCATTGCATTTTATACACACAAAAAAACCAGGGCTGATAAGGGGTCATACTCTGAGTCACTGCCCTGATAGGGGCCAAGTTGAAACCTAGAATATATTATTTCTATTTTGCTGGGATTTGTTTCAAGGAGCGCTGAGGGCACAATGGCTATTTGCACAGCTGCTCACCAGATACTTGGTGATTTGAACCCACCCTAGGCTCAGACCTCCTCAGGAGGAAGAGCTAGTGTTTGCTCCTAAACTTCACAGTCTAGCAAACCAGGCATATGAAAAACAGACACTCATGCCATTGAATCAATTCGGACTGAGAGCTATCCTATATAAGGTTTCCAAGACTGACCTTTGGCTCGCAGATGGCTGTTTTCCAAAGGAGTGGTTAGTGGGTTTGTAGTTAGCAGACCAATATTTGCTGGACAGTGCCACCTGGACTCCTGAAAACCTGATGGGGCAGTTCTAATCCACTGTAGGGGTAACAATATGTCAAAATCAACTTGAAGGCATCTAACGATGTGTTTCCCCAGTATTATCCAAGTTATAAATTATGGGAGGTATTACTTTAAATTAAATATATGCACAGTGTTATTTCTGTAAAGAAAAATCTTAAGTGCAAAGAACATTGAGATAGTCCAAGTCAATGATTAATATTTGGCAAAAAACCAGCTATAGGAGTTCAAAATCATCTTTTGTAACAACATATGCAATTCTCTCTGTAATTTTGCAAATTACTCCAATAGACTGTAATACCCTTTCTGGGGCACATTCTAAGAGGATTGTAATTATGTCTTAACTTTTAAAACCATATCATTATCCAGTCAGTTAATAGAGTGCATTGATAAAAATCACAGTATCCCCTGGTGTGCACTAAAATTGTTAAGCAGAATAATTTATGCAAATTACTTATAGAGTTAATATATGTTAAATATGTTTAATTACACTGCAGAAGTTAGTTCGCTGCAGCACACACAATTATTTTTAATTATAAAAACATATTTTGGAAATTTATGTTGGGTTCATTATACTGCTTTCTTCCTTGTTTCCAGAAATAAATGAAAGAGAGCAGATTAATAATTCGTGTCCAAATATCCTAGTAACTGAGTAACCTGTGTATGTTTTAAGGTCAGCGTTTTCCAAAATTTAAAAGCAACACAAGCTTTCAAGATCTCATTTAAAATGCATAGTTATTACCATGAGATGATGAGGAAATGAACAGAACAATTGCTTACAGATATGATATTTACTGGAAGGAGAAAAATGGAAGGAAAACAACTTTTGTTTTTGTTAAAACCCTTTCTTCAACTTGATTTTTCATTGCAAATATTTTTTTATTATAACGTTAAACTTAAGAAAATGCAAGCACATAGGTACAATGGTAGAAAGCAATACTTATACTCTTTCTGATATTACTTATCCCTGTTCTTTTGATTCAATGTAAAGAGGATGGATGAAAAATGACTTCCAATGTTAAAGATAGGTCACATGTTATAAATAAACATGACAATGTCAAGTGTTTGAGAAAGAGAAGTATCTTTTTTCCATGCTGTTATTCTTAAACATTATATTAGTTACTTGATTTGTAATATATACATACATAAAACCCCAAACACAAACCAACTGTCCATTCCAATTCATAGCCACCCTATATCAGAATTTTAAGGTCGTAAATCTTTATGGGAGCAGACAGCCTTCTCTTCCTCCACTGGAGTTGTTGGTGGGTTTATCTTGGGACCTTTGATTTGCAGTAAGATGCTTACCTGGCACCAGGTCCCCTTATGGTCATTCAAATCAATTGTTTGCCAGTGAATTGTCAACAACAGTATTAAGACAATGAAGCCCTTTCTGGCAAAGTGTGAATGTACAAGTCGCTTTTTGTCATTGGTATCCATCTACTGTAAATAATTCCCGGGCCTGAGAAGTATAAAACCAGTTGCCATTAAATCAAGTGCACCTTAAAGCAACTCCATGGGTGTTGAGTTATTAGAAAGATGATTATATAGAAAACAATGTACAATACATGATGAGACATACAATTACCTTTTGAATCTGAGAAATAGATCATTTTAGGGCAATGCTTTGTTTAACAATGTGTTGAACTTTTTTAAAAAAGCAGACCCATTCCATTGAGTATACAAAGCAATTTGGTTAGTAAATAAACTTTCATATGAAAAATATGTGTGTGTTGCTTTTCATACGGCTATATGTCCTGTACTAATGGTGAATGTAATGAGCAAATTAAATACAGGATAATTTTAACTTATTTTTTTTATTTTATTGGTGGCTCTAACAGTTCTTCTAAGATTCCATATACCGATTGTATCAAGCATATTTGTACATATGTTGCCAACATCATTTCCAAAACATTTTCTACTTGAGCCCTTGGTATACGCACTTCTTTTCCCCGCTCCCCCCACCCTCCCACACTCATGTATCCCTGATCAATTATATATCATTATTGTTATTTCATATCTTACCCTGCCTTTCTCGCCCTCATCAAAATTTCTGTTTTTCATCTCCTTCGGGGTGGTGTGTGTGTGTGTGTCTATCCAATCTTGTGATGGGTTCCCCCTTTCTAACCCTTCCCCCTCCCTAACCATCCCCTAATCTCATGATATTGCTACTCTTGCTACTGTTCCTGATGGGTTTACCTTTCCTGAATTCCATGTGTCCAGAGCTCTTATCTGTACCAATGTGTGTTCTCCGGTCTAGGCAGATTTGTAAGTTAGAACTGAGTCATGGTAATGGAGGGTCGGGGTGGCGAGGAAGTATTCAGGAATTAGAGGAATGATGTGTGATTCATCGGTGCTGTATTATGCCTTGATTGAATCATCCCTTCCATATACCACTTCTGTGTGGGGATATCCAATTATCTACAAATGGGCTTTGGGTCTCCACTCCAAACCCCAGTTTCCCATCAATATTGTTTGTTTGTTTTGGATCTTTTGATACCTGATATATGATCCCATCGACACCTGGTGATCACACAGGCTTGTGTGTTTCTTCCATGTGGGCTTATTTACTTTCCTGCTAGATGGCCGCTTCTTTGAAATCAAGCCTTTAAGATTCCAGACACTATATCTTTTTATAGCGGGGCACTCTCTTCGCCACATTTGTCTTCAGTGATCGTGTCAGAAAGGTGAGTATGAAAGAGGGCCAGGTGATCAGAACAAAGTGTTCTTGTGTTAAGGGAGGCCTTGAGTAGAGGCCCAAAATATGTCTGCTCTCTTAATACTTATCATATAAATATATGTACATTGGCCTCTATCCCTTACATTATAAATTAATATATTTATATATATACACACTTATAGCTATATCTCTATGAATAGCTTTTGCCTGCTATTTCCTATTTCTTTCCTTTTACCTTTCTCCTATCCTACTATCATGCTCACCCACCATTCAGCTTTCAGTATTTCCTCTCAGATATATTGCTCTTGATCAAGCCCCACCCAGCATTATTGGTCTTCCTCACCATCAGTTTTAGATCTCTTGTTGTTCCCTTATCTTTGAACTTGTTGGCTCCCCACTCTCTCTCCCCACCCCCTCCTATACCATGTCCCCCAGAAACCTGTTGTTCATCCTGCCTGTCTTTTATAGATAGACGTACTGTGAAAGGAAAACAAAAACAAAAAATAAAACATAAAAGAAACAAAAAAGCAGCATGAGAAAAAACAACAACAAAAGATAGTTCCAGGTCTGTCTGCTCACCCTTATGTTTGTTTTCTGATCAAGTCTGATAAGACGCCAAGCCCTGTCCCGCAAGTCAGAAGTCTATTTTCAGGATTCCTTGGGTATCTTGTTCTGCTTGTTGCCCAGTTGCACTGCCTTTGTATTTCACCCCATTGTGCATGGGGCAGACCAGGTACACTTTCTGCACAATGTCTCCAGTGATGTCCCTTGTAGCACTATGGGTCAGTGAGGGAGCATCATGTCTTGTGGTGGGGCTGGCCCTATAGTCCACTCTATGCACTGCTTATTCTGAGCTGTGATGCCGTCCCTGGGGCTTGGTGGGCCATGCTGTGTTCTACTCTCTCTTTCTCTCTCCCTCTTAGTTCTCTTCTGAGTGGTCTGGACAGACCTGCCTCTCTCCCTAGGCTATATCTTCAATGTTGGTCTCTGTATTGCCTTCTTCTGGGGAAAGGCTCAACATAGCTTGGCTTGAGCCCAGCCTTCTCTGTTAGTTTGCTGCTCCATGACAGAGTATTTCCCTCCAGGCTTGGCATTCTGGCATGAGGTCTGGTCCCTCTCTCCCTTTTCTGTAGAGACATAAACAATACCCACCCTGTTGGGTGGATTAGTGTCCAACACTCTCATTTTCTTTTTCTTCTTCTATTCTTTCTTCTCCCTCTCTTTTCCCTTCCTTTTGAGTTAGATGCCGTTTGCATCCCTGAGTTTGGTCAGACCCCTGACAAAGTGCCTTGTTCTCAAACGGGCACGTGTGCATTAAGTAGCTTTCCTCTACGCCCATTGTGCTTTTTGAACTTACCTCGGTAGACTTATGTTGGACTTGTCCCTTTGTGCTTGGCTAACTTCGCTTAGCATAATTCCCTCCAACTCTTCCCATAAGGCAATGTGCTTCATGTGTTCACCGCTGCTCTTTAGGGCTGCGTGGTACCCCATTGTATGTAGATACTAGAATTTTTAAAACCATTTGTCAGTTGATGGAAATTTAGATTGTTTCCAAGTCCTTGCAATTGTGAATTGTGTCGCAATGAACACTGGAGTACAGATGTCTGCTCTTGGACTGTTCATTACTTCTTCTGGGTATATGCCTAGATTGCTGGATCATATGGTAGCTCAATTTCCATTGGTTTTAGGTATCTCCAGATCAAGTTCCATGTTGGCTACACATACCTACAGGCTGACCAGCAGCGGATGAGGGTTCCTATCCTCTCCAGCACTTGAGGACTTCTATGAGTACATGATACATCAACTTAGATAGACATCAGAATGTAAAGAAAATACGATTTAAGGTTAAAACGGCACATGATACTCTGTGTGACAAAATGCTAGAGAATATTAATAGTGACTCTAAAATTATTTTTCCAAGGCTAATGGGCACTTGTTTTGAAAATGTAATTATCTACTGACTTGCTGATTATTCAGGTGTCACCCACGAACACTACTCTCAAATGGCACCTTGTGGGTCTGGGACAAATCGGCACGAGAGAGGGTTTGGGCAGGGCATTTTCTGTGCTCCTTTTTACTTAAGTCATTTGGTTAATCTGTAGCAGGGATGGCGGGGGACAGACAATTCCTGGCAGACAAATAATCTCCTACAGGCAATGTTTCTGCCACTTTACTGCCTGCTGCTACTATCTATGAAGTGCAGTAATAGGTTTTTAGGCAGCCCGACTAGCCTCTGGCCAGTCAGATCTGAGCCAAGTTCAAACAAACCAACAATAAATGAAAAGAATAACACAGTTGAAAAGGAATCAAGCAGTTTTCTCTTTTCTTTAACAGTTTCCCAACCCTCACTCCTGTGGGACTTGAGAAGAAAACCGTATGATCTATTAATCTGGGCTATGAAGGTGGATAATCTACATTAATATTTTCTCTAAAAGGATTCGCATTGTTTTCAGTGCATGCCTCCATGTTTTCCAGCACCACCTGAGATTTGGGCTTAGTCAGCATAGTCACTAATATCTACTGACAGTATTAACCTAGGCTTTAATATCTCAAATCTGCACAGTAGCTAAAATGAGCGTATCGTACATGATTTGTTCCAGTGTCTCCATTTCCTGTGGTCCTTTCGGGCCCCAGGTTATGAACATCTGTTGCCCTGTGCGTTCTGTAAATTTGCCCACCACTACTGTCATGGAACTGCCCCTACAGGGCAGAGAGCTTTCTGAGGCTGTACTTGATCTTTAAAGGAGCAGAGTCTCATTTTTCTCCCCTTCACCCAGAAACTGGTGCGTTTGAACTGCTTTCCTTAGGTTCAGGGTGCTCACCTTGTAAATGACCTGAAGTATAGCACACTGTGTCCCCAGGGTTCCTTGACCAAACACCTGCTCACAACATATTCTTCATTACATTCACCTTTACTTGCTGCATGCACATTTTCTAGATCTGTTCCCACATCATCAGACTTAGCTACAGATTCAACTTACAGACATGCTTAGGGACAGATCTCGTTCATAATAAACAGTAAAATAAACGCACTACCCAAAGTGTCATCTCCAGAACACCAGGTCTATAAGTGCTCTATGGCCGATAAAGCACTCCACAGTACATGCATCTGGGAATATAACAGTCCACGTTAGCATACTGTTGAACTCGAGAAGCTGGAGAACTTTGATTATTTCTTAAACTAATCTGGTTAAAGAAATCATTTTGTTCTTTGCCAGTTTACTAATATCTGAAGGAACTAAATTAAAAAAAAATTAGAAAAATACCAAGACAAATTTCTTATTCATAAGTTCATTAATAATTCAAATCAGATAACTAGGAAATGAAAATATCAAAAGGAAAACAAACCTCAACCAACACAAACTCAGTAGCTTATTTGGACCAGAAGATCTTAGCTCTTTTACCAAAAGGAGATTTCCCCCAATAGAAATATGTAATTATATATAGTTCTAAGGCATTTGTTTTCTGAATTAATTAAGAGAAGTAATATATATATGTTTTTCTGAATTAATATAAGTATATATATATACTTATATATATGAGTATATATGCATATATGTATATATACATATATATATGCCTTGCGTGAGAATGTCTGCATATATCTACTGAATACAATGAGAAGAAAGTCCTTAGCATGTTTCCATCAAAGGCCAATAGGAAACATGCTGAGGTCAGAGGAAAGTACTGAGACTGCCTCCAAATTATGACTTCGTGTACACTCACCGAGGGCCAAGGCTCTGGGGTAGAATTCTCACCTTGTTGGCTGCTGATCCAGGTTTGATATCTGCAAATGAACCTCAGGTACTGCACTCACCGGTCTCTCCTTCGTTCTTCACATGTTACTTTGAGGATGCACAAGTTTCAGTGGAGCTTCCAGACTAACATAGACCAGGAATCAAGGCAGAGCAATCTAGATCAGAAAAAGAGCTGGAAAACCCTTAGGATGACAACCATCCTCTCTGCCACTCAGTATGAGAATGGAGCAGGACCAGGCTTTGGTTTGCCCTCTGGGTGGGTCACCAAGAGACTGAGATACTCTGACTCCAGTAGCTGACAGCACCTGTCGTCACACAAAGTGCACACAGCACATATTCCTCCCCCCTCATACCTCCTCTTTGTTATGACCACTTCATGCATTTTCTCTATTACAACTGTCCATGGAAACTCAAGACAAAAGAAGACCTAGTGTCACACTAACTAGCAGTAACCTCATATTGTATCAAAATCCTTGTATGATATTTCCCCATGAACGTTTATGAATACCTCTCTCCAACACCAACTGGATAATACTAAAAACAAATTTTCGGGGGAAAAAAATCAAAGAGTCAAAAGTTTTCAGTAAATCCCTAAGGCAAAACGCAAATGAAAGCCTGAGCTAAGTGTAACGATGTTGTGTGCATTTGTCAATACTAGAAACCACGAGCCTTTATAAAGTTTCTGAAAAAGGCAAGATGCAAATCATGGGATCTGTTCAATTTGGGAATTTCCACCCTAAACAAGATTAATTCATATACATACTCATCAAAAGCGTTCATCTAGCATTTTTTAATAACCATAAATGAGAGAGACTCTAAATTCACGTTGCTTAACGCAGATGTTATCTCCCTTTGGTGGATGCTGTGATGGCCCAAGGGGTGTTGCAAAACCAGATACAGGTGTATGAGGAAGTCCACAAGCTTAACGTTGAGAGTGAGAATTATAATTACATCTGCCCCTCACCTGTGGAAGGCCTTGTTATCTGACAGTTAGCATTTAGGATGATGGTAAAGTATCTGCCACTTGACTGTTGTTAGGTGCCATTCATTTGGTTCTGAGCCAGAGCGACCCTTTGCACAACAGAATGTAGCACTGCCCGGACCTCACAGTGATTCCATGTGTGAACCCTTTGTTGTAGCCACTGTGCCCATCCGTCTCCTTGAGGAGATTCCCCTCTTTGATATCCCTCTACTTTATCAAGTCAGATGTCCTTCTCTAGGGACTGGTCTGTCCTGACAACATCTCTTGACTACTACCTGACTTATACCTGGCCGAACAACACTGGCAGTGAAGGGTATGCTTATGTGTCTTGGGCTGGGCAATAGTCCTCTGTGAACATTGTGTAACGATGTGATACTGTTTTACTTAATGACCAATGGTAGCCATCCTCCATGTTCAGACCATGAAGCTTTGGGCATAATGACCTGGTCTCTGGAGTCCAGGACCGTGTCAGCCAGTGAAGGAGCAGGTACACTGTAAGTAGTTATCCAAGGGAGTCCTGGGCTGGCACAGATGGTTAATTCTTGAATACTCACCCAAAGGTTAGGGATTTGATCCCTTCCAAAGAAGCCTCAGGGTACAAACCTGGCCATGTGCTTCTGAAAGGTCATTGATAACCCTATGAAGAGAGGTAGTCTGTACCCAGGAGGTCACCATGGGTCAGATTGACTGGACTTGAAGGCAACTAACAATAACAGCAACGATTACCTAAATGGAGAGATGATGTTGCATGGAAGTGAATGCAGGGTACATCCAATATGTTAACAAAGTCATTTTTTTAATTGAATGTTTTATTGTGTTTTGGGGGAAAGCTTACAGAGCACATTGGTTCCTGTTCAACAGTTTATACACATTGTGTTTCATGACATTATGTGCAATCCCCTCAATGTGACCGCATTCTTCCCACATCTTCCCCTGGTGCCCCTTTTACACTCATCCATCACCTTGTCCCTTCCTGCCTTCTGAACAGTACTTTTGGGCAAAGGCTACCTGTTTGGTCTTGTATGACCCCTTGTTCTGAGGCGCCCGTTCCTCACAGGTGTTACTGTTCACTTTGTAGGCTGTCTGATTTTCGGCTGAAAGGGAATCCCCTGGGGTAAGGCTTGAAGGGTATCTAAGAGCCAAAGCCTGATTTTGAACTGAGGATAAGTACATGGCAGTGCAGTGGTTTTTGGATTTGGCCAGCAGTTCAAACCAGCAGCTTCTCCTCCCGGGAAAGGTGAGGCTTTCTACTTCTGTAAAGAGTTTCATTCTCTTAAATCTACAGGGCAAATTCTGCCAAGTCCAATGATTGCATTTTAAGATTGTTTGAAGAACTTACTCTCATTTTCTAAGTGGTTAAAAAGGACCCTTGTCTTTTAAGGAACATAAAGTTATTTTGACTCACCAAACTTATTTTTATCTTGCAAGAAACTATTCTGGGCTTTCAAATACGTCCTCTGGTAGTTTTACTCGACGCCTGCCCCCTTCTTCTAAAGCCTCCCTTGTCCAATCCAAACGGTGATGGTGGAGGTGATACGTTACCAAGGAGAAAAGATAGTGAAATTAAAATAGTACTGCGTATAATGACGTGAATATTTGTTCTACTAATGTTGATGAGTGAGAAGTGTTGTTTAGAAGTAGAATAAACACGCTCGGGGGATTGTCACATGCCTGAAAGTAAAGTGTTTGGTGTGGCCTCAGTCTTGTCTCCCGATCACAGAAAGGCTCTGGCAGGTTGTTCACAGAGATTGTTACTTGTGTCAACTTTTGGACTGCCTCAACACTGTTCATTCCTCCTCCAAAATCTTTATTTGAAAGGAGTGATCCTTGCAACTAAACACTTCTAATATAGCAGAGCATAAACTTGGAAATGATTATTTTAAATATTATTATCTTATCTTGGATTCAGTTAACCAGCTGATAAATTATGTGGGAATTGGGTTTTCTGGTAATTTTTAGGGTCTTATTAAAGGCAAGTTACCATATATCCCCTGTCCACCTACATACCCTGTATGGCTTATACATTTTGAAAGGATTTGAATGGGTGCATTTCACTTAACTCTAAATTCTATTGAATAGACATTAATTCTTCTTTCATGATACCAAAGCTACTTACAGATGAAGCAACATTTAAGGATCTGCACGCACTTATGAGTCAGTATTGATTTGATGGCAGTGAGATGGATATTATATAAGTGAAGAAGAGAAGTAAGAATTAGCATAGATTTTCCTGGTTAAAATCCTGGATAAATAGATTATATTCCACTTTGTAATCTTTGTGAATACCTTAAGTTACTTTGTAATGTATTAGCTATAAGTGTTATAGTGGCTAACTAGAGTAATGGAGACATGACAGTTTCATTATAGTATAATCAAATACTAATAGATTGTGAGAAAGGTTTCTATCTAACACTTCAAAATGCTTGAACAAGCAATATATTCAATTACATATGCTCTTGGAATTATAAATACATAGATACACATTCTCTCTCACACACATACATACACAAACATATAGCTGTTAATACTCCTGATCCATATTTCATTACTTTAACCTTACATGGAAGACAGTTGTCTGTTTTATATTCAGAGCCTCAACTACTCTGTCTACAAAGGTGATGTAGACTTTCTTCTTGAATAGCAATAAATCATGTTAATTCAGCCCTAGTCAAATGATATGCAGTAGAGAGAATGAAAGAAGAAAAGGAATGAGAATGGTCAACACAAACTATTGAGCATAAGAACCAGTCCAATTGAAATGCACTGACATTGGGTTAAGTACTTCTAGTTCCAAACAAGAATTCAGATCAGCAGTGTTTGTATAATCTTACGAATCTGTCCTTAGTAAAACAGTCACAAGTAATTTTATTGCAGTGTTTTCCTATAAATTAAGTGAACTCAACTCAATTAGTTTCAAAAATGCCGTGAAAATGGACTGCAAAAGGTTGATGAGTTAAATATGGGCTTCAGCGGAATGGCAAACAGTCCATAGCTTGATGACATAAGAACCCGCTTACTCGGGATCCTCTCCTCCACATTCTGCTCTCAGTGAAGCTTCGTGAAGGGAACACACCTAGCAGTGCTCTAAGGCAGAGTGCCTGCCTGCCCAGAGCCCAGAGCGTCCTCAGTGCTCCGAAGGCATTCTTTTCCTTGTCACCTCCCAAATTAACCCGTGTAACTCTTGCTGCCCGAAAAACTCAGTCTGTCTCTTGTGAAGCAAACTTTCTTTTAAAAGGGTTGCTATCCATGGTATGCGAGTCCCTGACTGAGACTTTTTAACCTTCATTATCAAATTACTACCTGTGGAATCAACATGGTTTGTGTTCTCTATCTCTCCCTGCATTTTCCAGTGTCCTCAACATCTTTATTCTTTAAAAGCTGAAGAGATTATTAAAGAGGCAAGCAGAAAGATGATTTTTTTTCTCCATTAAATTACAAACATGATTTTAGGAACCTTCATTTCTCAGGGAAATAAAAATCCAATCACTTGGGAAATGCGAAATTCTCCCTCTCCAGTATATGTTTTCTTGGATAGATGGCGCATTTTGGTTCAGGACTCTGGATCAAATGGTGCATTTATAGGCTAAGGGTTCTGGGCATGACTTAATCCACCATGGCTGGTTAGCAGCCTGTAATCACCTCCTCACACCAATACAATATCCTTCCTTAGGGGTGAATCAGAGGTTCAATTTGAACAGATCCATTCCCCTTTCTATAGAGAGGGCTTAATCTCCATCAAAGTGCAATTTGGGCACTGAAAGAAACAGATTGGTTATTGTTGACAGTCTGATAGGAACTGCATAGAGCCAGGGAAAGGCATGATTCATTGATTTTAATGATGTTCAATACTTCGTCAACTCAGTATTCACATAAATGGGGAGGGCAACAGTAATTTGTATAATTCAGTGTAGCAGATGATTCAAAATCATTTACAAGTGACTTTGCAATGCATATTTTTCTTTGCCATATTTGTCACAACTGCTTTCAATGCTCAAAGCTTCATAGATTATAAATTCTTCATCACTTTATAATTGGTAAAGGATTTTTATATGGTGTGTCTTTTCCTTCTACCCAATGTTGCTTAGCCTAATACGTTCCTCAAAACATTCCCCCCTCCCACAAGCCGCTGCTGACTTTCTCCCTGGAGATCATTTCTCTTTTTGTCCTGTCCACCTGTGCTTGCTTTTCCCACCACGGCATCACCATTGTGAATCTGAGGAGAGACGATGTCACTCCAGTTCATCGCAGGGATCCTGAGTTATATAGAGGGTTATGCTTTGGGAAGTGAGTTCGACCTCACCATCCTCTTTTCAGGAGAAAGGAGAGGAAATCTGCTTCCATAAAGATTGACAGGTTTGGATACTCTGTGAGCTGGTCGACTGCATCTTCTATATGCCCTCTGGCAATGAGTAGGCCCCTTCCTCTGTGAGTTCTACATGAAGCAGACACGTCTACTCTTTTTTCTAGTGTATCTGATCACCACTCGGAATCACTGGGTTCATCTTAATAGCCCAATAATAATTAGCTTAATGAAAAAATGAGTGAGTAAACATTACAAAAAACACTTAACCCAAATAAATGTTTTGATAGACAGGGGCTGGTCAGTAGTTTTTATTATATTTTCCCCCCCTAGGGACTGTAATACACTGTGCTAAAGTACTGATTCTGGTAGCAGATGACCTATATATCAAATCTAAATCCACCACTGAATCCACATCCCCATCTTGACAAAGTGCTTACCTCTCAGTATTTCTGTTGCATGATAGGTAAAACAAAAACAGTGGTTATTTTTCATATTACAATAAGCATTAAAGGGCATCTACATAAAGAACTTAGCCAGTGCCACAACAATACCGTTTTTATAAAATTTTTACAAAGTTACACATTAACAAGCAAATGGAGAGCTTGATTACATGAACTACTCCATACAGGGTTGTGTGAAAAAAATCAAGTACAATAAAGTTGACCATTTAGGTCACAAAATTAGCTAGAAAATTACTTTCAAGAGAAACTAACGTAGTCCTGAATGTTGCTTCTTGTTTATCTGATAATGTTCTTACAAAAATAGAGAATTTTTTGTTGATTTATTATTGACACATTAAAAACTCTCCAGGTCTACCACACTGCATTTTCCCTATGACATAACACAAAGGGATAAATATGCATAGACAGTTGTATGATTTCTATCTGCTAGTTCATAAAACAGAGTTGATCTGTTCTCATCTGTGAACTCATGTCACCCTGCATGCTGGGGCCATGAATTCCCCCTACTTAACGTTCTTTTTCTTTTTCTGTTTAGAAAGGACCTGAAGGTTAGATTACTTTGCAGCAGAATTATCCTGTTTTCCAATCTTGCCAACGTAGCATTCAAGTAAAATCTCTGCCTCCCACCCCATTTCAGTCCAAGTTTTCATCTTGAAAAATGTTCTACAAGTTAGTAATCTGTGAGACAGAAAATCATTTAAATAATATCCACTGGAGGTGTGAATTGGTATTAAAAAGAATACTTAGATCAAAGAATTTGAATAGATGTTTCTCCAAAGAATATAGATAAATGGCTAGCAGCACTTAAAAGATTCCTATTATTATATATTAAAGGAATGCAAAACACACATAAGCATGCACACACACACATACATAAACAATGAAATGCTCCTTTGCACTCACAAACTAAAATAGAGCTTCACACACAGGAGAGTGTTTATCATGAAAAAGACATTAAACAATAAGTATAGGTGAGGATGCGGAGAAAGAGAAACTCTTGCATTTTCAGTAGGAATGCAAAATGGTGCTTCCTCTTTGGAAAACACTTTATTCATCCTAAAAACATTAAACATACAAATGACATATGTCCTGGATTCCCTGTGTTTCCAGTTCCCATCTGTACCACTGTGCATCCTGTAGTCTAACCAGGTTTGCAAGGTAGAATTGGGATCATGGTAGTTGGGGGGAGAAAGTGTTGAAGAACTGGAGGAAGGTTGTGAGTTTCATTATTGCTACCCTGAACCCAGAGTGACTCATCTCCTCCCCCCTACCCTTCTGCAAGTTCTTTTTCTCTTTTATCATTTTATTGGGGACTCTTACAATTCTTATCACAATCCATACATGCATCCATTGTGTCAAACACATATGTACTTTTGTTGCCGTCATCATTTTCAAAACATTTTCTTTCTACTTGAGCCCTTGGTATCAGCTTGTTTTTCTCCCTCCCTCATGAACTTGGTAATATATATATATTTTTTTTTTTTTCCCATGTCTTACATCGACCACTGTCTCCCTTCACCCACTTTTCTGTTGTCCATCCTTCTGGGAGGTGGTTATAAGTAGATCATTGTGATTGGTTCCCCCTTTCTCCCTGCACCTTCCCCTCCCCCTTCTGGTATCACTACTCCCATTATAGGTCCTGAGGGGTTTATCTGTCTTGTATTCCCTGTGTTTTGAACTCTTATCTATACAGTATACATGCTCTGGTCTAGCTGGATTTTTAAGGTAGAATTGGGGTCATTATAGTGGGAAGGAGGGAGGAAGCACTAAAGAATTGGAGGAAAGTTGTATGTTTCATCGGTGCTTTATTGTACCCTGACTGGCTCATCTCTTCCTTGTGACATTTCTGTAAGGGGATGTCCAATTGTCTACAGATGGTTTTGAATCAGCACTCTGTGCTCCCCTCGTCCACATTCATATGATATTTTGTTCTGGGTCTTTGATGCCAGATACTGGATCCCACTGACACCTGTGATCACACAGGCTGTTGTGTTTCTTCCATGTGGGCTTTGTTGTTTTTTAGCTAGATGGCTGTTTGTTTGTCTTCAAGCCTTTAAGACCCCAGACGCTGGGCATCATATAGGAAAATTTTAAAGGGCCAATATTTTTTGTAGCATATATTACTATTCTGATTTTTTTTTAATTTTATAATTACTAAACTAGTATTTTTATACCTTCATTGAAAATAGATATGACTCGATGAAGATGACCCTTTATTTATACTTTACAGATACTTAGTCATACATACATATATAAGTTCATGATCCAATTGCAATGATATCCTAAAAATCTCTTGGGACATGGAGCCAAATCTTTCTTTTATTTTTTTTAATCATCTTATTGGGGGCTCGTACAATGCTTATCACAATCCACACATCCATCCATTGTGTCAAGCACAGTCGCACATTTCTTGCCATTATCATTCTTAGAACATCTGCTTTACACTTGAGTCCCTGGCATCAGCTCCTCATTTTTCCCCTCCCTCCCTGTTCCTTCATGAACCCTTGCTAATTTATAAATTATTATTTTGTTGTATATTATACTGTCCAATGTCTCCCTTCACCCATTTTCTGTTGACCAACCTCCAGAGAGGAGCTTATATGTAGATCCTTGTAATCAGTTCCACCTTTCTACCCCACCTTCCCTCCACCCTCCTCGTATCACCCTTCTCACCACTGGACCTGAAAGGTTCATCTGTCTTGTATTTCCTGTGTTTCCAGTTCCCATCAGTATCAATGTATACTATCTAGTCCACCTGGATTTGTAAGGTTGAATTGGGATCATGATAGTTGGGAGAAGGAAGCATTTAAGAACTAGAGGAAAGTTGTATGTTTCATCGTTGCTACACTGCCCCTTGACTGGCTCGTCTCCTCCCTGAGACCCTTCTGTACGGGGATGTCCAGTTGTCTACAGATGGGCTTTGGGTCCCCACTCTGCACTCCTCCTCATTCACAATGATGTGATTTTTGCTCCTTGATGCTTGATACCTTCGACACCTTGTAATCGCACATGCTGGTGTGCTTCTCCCATGTGGGCTTTGATGCTTCTGTGCTAGATGGCCACTTGTTTACCCTCAAGCCTTTAAGACCCTAGATACTATATATTTTCATAGTCAGGCAACATCAGCTTTCTTCACCACACTTGCTTATGCCACCATTTGTCCTCAGCAATTGTATCGGAGGGCAGGCACATAATTATATGATTTTTCCTTCTTTGATGCCTGAAACCTGATCCCTTCGATACCTCATGATCACACAGGCTGGTGTGCTTCTTCTGTGTGGGCTTGGTTGCTTCTCAGCAATATGTCTGCTTGTTTATCTTCAAGCCTGTAAGACCTCAGATGCTATATATTTTTATAGCTGGACACCCTCAGCTTTCTTCAACACATTTGCTTATGCACCTTATGCACCCATTTGTCTTCAGCAAATTTTTAATATATTGCAGAAACCACAGAAGTTATTGCACTTGAACATTTGTATTTTTGTGCACATCTATCACTTGTCAGTTGCTGTGTTGGTGTGTTGGTGTGGTGCTGAAGATTATGTCACTGGTATTTGAAATTCTAGCAGGGTCATCCAAAGTGAACAGGTTCTCCATGTAGAGTTGGCCATAAGGACCCACATGGAGCAAAGCCCGTGGGGATAATGTCACCTGCGACCTTCATTTGCTGATAGGGAATGACTCCAAATAAGAAGGCACAGCTGAAAACATCAATCAATATTGAAACTTGGAATCTACTAAGTATGAATTCAGGAAAACTGGAAGTTGTTAAAAATGAAATGGAATGCACAAAGATCGATATTCCAAGCATCATTGAGATAAAATAGGCTGGGATTGGTCATTTTGGATAAAAAAAAAATCATATCATTTACTCTGTCAAGAATGACACAATCAAGAAGAATGGTATTACCTGTGTCATCAGAAAAGCCATTTCAAGACGTATCTTGAAGTACACTGGTGTCTTTGATAGCATAATGTCTAGCTACATACAAGGAAATCCTACCAGTACAACTATTATTCAAACATATGCATCAACTATCAAAGCTAGTGATGAAGAAGTTGAAGAATTCTGTGAACATCTACAGTCTAAAAATGATCAAACTGGCAATCAAGCTGCATTGACAATTATTTGCAATTGGAATGCAAAAATTGAAACAGGAAGGAACCATTGTTGGAAAAGTTGTTATTAGTGACACAAATGAAGCTGGAGATAGCATGATGGAATTTTGCATGACCACTGATTTGTTCATAATATATATATATATATATTCGGCAACACAAAAGACAACTATAAAGGTGAACTTCTCCAGATGGAATACACAGGTATCAAATTGACAACATCTGTGGGGAAAGATGATGGAGAAGGTGGACAGCTAAAACTAGGCCAGTGGCTGACTATGGAACCATCAATTGCTCAGATGTAAATTCAAGTTGAAGTTAAAGAAAATTAGAACAAGTCACCTAGAGACATACAGGTTTGGGTGTATACCACTTGTATTTTGAGAACATTTATATACCACAGGTATATACCACAGGTTTGGGTATATACCACTTGTATTTTGAGACCATTTCAGGAACAGATTTGATTCATTAAACACTAATGACAGAAGACCTGATGAGCTGTGAGATGACACCAAGCGTAAAGGCAGCAAAAGTCACGGTAAAGAAGCAAGCAAGAAAAGATCAAGGTGGATAACAGAAGTGATTCTCCAACTTACTCTTAATCTTAGAGTAGCTAAAGCAGACGGCAGAAGTGATAAAGTAAAAGATCTTAACAGAAATTTCCAAAGGGCAGTATTTCACTATTTCAAGAGCAGAATACCATGGGGCTGAAGGAAGAAGTTGAACCTGCACTGAAAGCATTAGACAAAAACAGGGCTCCAAGAATTGATGAAATGCCCATTTAAATGTTTCAACAGACTGTGCCAAGACATATGAAAGATGGCTACTTGGCCAATTGACTGGAAGCGATTCATATTTGTACTCATTCCAAAGAAAGGTGACCCAACAGAATGTTCAAATTATCGAACAGTATCATTGATACCAGATGCAAATAAGATGTTGCTGAAGCTTTGCCACCAGTGATTTCTGCAGTATATTGACAGAGGCTGAGGCTGGATTCAGAAGAGGACCTGGGATAAGGGATGTCATTACTGAAGTCAGCATCTTGGCTGAAATCAGAATACCAGGAAGATGTTTATTTATATCTCTGTGCAGAGGCATTTGACTGTGTGGATCATAACGAGCAATGAGAAGAATGGGGTTTCCTGACATATATGTACATATATACCTGAGAATATTTGTGGGTTTTCTAATATTCAATCATTATATTTCACTGTTATTTTTAGAAAAGATATTAAAAGAGTTTGAAAATGCTGGATGGATGGAAGGTGGTTGATAGATGCTATCAAGTTGGTTCCAACTCATGTGGCCTCTGTACAATGTTTTGAAATTAGGAACCACTATTGGTCTTTTATATACTACAATTGATTATACTATTTGATGTTTTGGTATAATTGCTTCATATGTTCGTGAACTATCATATGTAAATGCGATGAAATGGCAATCAAAGACATATAAAACACATTTCAATGTGTAAATAGACATTTTCATGTTATATATGGTCATTGATGTTATTCAAAAATAATATTTTTGGTGTGCTTACCCAAAACATATCCTAGAAGTTAGAAAACAGGGTAGACTGAAAATAAGCCTCTACCTTCATTAAGGTCTCTGTCTAGGAGATTCCTGGAAACTAAACAAGGCTCCTTCATAGGGAATTACATTATAATCCATGATAGGTATGATGGGAGATTTACAAAATGCTAGAACAAATATCTTCATAAATATGGAGAAACAGATATAGTGAGATATCAGGGGAATTTTAAAAATCATATGGTGATTTTTTGGTTTGGGGTTTTAAATGTAACTTTTTACAGGTGTGTAGGATAGGACCCTTTAAAGGGAAAAATAATTTATGTTCAAATAGTCATACCATAGATCATTGTCCTCTTTGAGAAATTACAGTTTTCATTTGTTCATTTAACCAGCATTTATTCAATCCCTAGCAGGAAATATGCTAGTCAGAGAATATGTAATGTGGGAAAAATACACACACATTATAAGCTTTAATGGAATTTACAGTCCAAAGTATTGCTTAAATTACCTTGCTTTAGTCTGTGAATGTCCCATACTCACCAGATAATTATGCAGGCCTATTTGTGGATTTATTACATATCAAAAACTACATAAAATAGATGGTGCTAAAATTAAGAATAAACAAGTGATACTTTTAGCAAATGCTTCACTCTCTGTAGGGGCAAGCATTTGCTTGCTTGGTTACAGATTATTCAAATAATTTGTCAGGAGATGCCCATCCTGATATAGTTTATAGCCTAAAATTTAATTGCCTGTATGTATTTTTCTATTGCCATGAAGATTCAGTGAGACTCTGCCTTCTTTATTCTGCTGATGCCTTTGATATATCTGAATTACTGGTATTTTTATCTTAAGTATGCAGAAAAGGGAAGGGGGAAATATTGGCAGCCATACGAAATTTTTAGGATTCTTAACAATGATTACTTATAAATATATTAAATTCCTTCTGCATCTTGCATGAATAAAAATAATGACTGTGCAATTGCAAAAGCAAAACAAACAAGTCAAGAGGAATTTGTGTTAATAGAGTGCAAATGGCACAGGACAAAATCAAGGGCACACGCCTCATGTGGACTGGAGTCAATGTCATCTGATGGCCTCTCAATGAAATGCATGTGAATTCCATACTAATCAGCTTTTACATCAGACTGATACTTCGGCTTATTTGGGCCAGAAAGGCTACCTACTGTCAAGCAATTAAGCACTACCCCTTTAATTGGAATTTATTTCAACAACCACAATTTATTGATTCTAGCATACACTTATGCCACAGCAGTATCATGATTTGACTTTATTTTAACAGCTGCAAAAGGTTAGAAAGTTGGAAACCACTGTGAAAGAGGCCATTACAAAGTTGATTTTCAACATTACTTTCCAGGCTAAGTTGAGCAATGTTAACTATATATTTGGAATTGTATAAACGGAGAGGGGGACATGAACTAATGTTTATTAGGCACTTAATATAAGCTGCTAGTGCTTTTTCATAACAAATGGTCTTTAATGGTCACAGAATACAAGCAAAGGCAAAAAGGATCAATATTGCTATTTTCATTTTACTGATAAGCTTCTGTTTAGAATATCTAAGTAAATTTCTCAAAAGTGAGGTGATAAAACCACTATAGAACACCAAAGCACACTTTTAACTTTTGCATAATTTTTATACATTTATAACTCAGAGATGTGTGTAGATCTGACCTACATGCAACCTATATCCAGTGTGTTCTCTATGACAAGTTTCTTTCCTAAAACACACACACACAAAATTACCACCCTTCATTGTTTATTGGATCATTTTTCATTTTTGTAAGAAAAGAGTTGTGTAATTCCACCGGAATGTTTGAGTGAATTAGATAACATATCAACATGCTGACGAGTATGCTCCTTGTAGCTTCAGAGTCTCAAGGCATTGTTCAGTGTCTGCGAGTGTGGCTTTGTTATTTCTTATATTTTCTTCCATGATGGGCTTGCCTAACTGACTAGCTGGCTCAGTTCTTCATGGAAACTCTCTTGACCATGGAATAGATTTAAACTACCCAGAACACCTCTGTTTTTATTATTTATTTACTTATTGGCTTTCCTAAAGTTTAATTTATAACTGTTAAATATAAGAAATATATAATAATGATATAAAAATTAAAAACTGTTAAATATGAGAAATAATTTAATTTATAATCACAAATAATGCCCAATGTGCTTGTTTTTATAGGTGAAGAAATGAAGAATCAAAGAAGTAGACACCCTGGTTCAAAATCACACAACTAGTAAGTAAGATATGCAGATGTTGATATCAATTGTCCCTTCAGTGATAATGGTTCCTCATTTGGGATGTTTTAACGAAAATTTATGAAACTAGGCTTTCAACTTTTGACTACAGGGAGTCAAGCAAGAATTGAATGCTGCCTGGGTTTGGTCTTTGTTGCCTACTTATAAAACAAGTTAAACGATGCTCTGTTTTTAAAGAGATAGAGTTGCTTGTGGGATGTTTTAGCAAGAGGAGAAAGCTAGGCTCCATTTGTTGACTTTCCGGGTTGTAGGTGCTTACTGTGAGTCTTTACAAAGGGCATGCAAATTAGAGGTTTGTAAAAGGTTTGAACGTGTGTTCAAGTACACAGACGTGATGTCAGAGCTAGGTTTCGTTACATACTGTCTGACTTCAGTGGTGCTGTGCTGTGTTTGCAAGATATAATGCTGTAATTAGAAAATGAAAAATTAAAAAGGTCTCGGGATCAATATATAATCTATTTAATCACATAAGGTGATACAATCAGTTGTGTGATATATAGTTCAAGGTGAAAGGTCAGCTAGAACTGGTGTCGTCTGTGCTGCAAGGATTGCTGTTTTTGCCACTGACTTCCAGCTATCAATTCACTGAAGCTTTGGTCTGGTAAAATCATTAGATATAAGGGTATCTGTAAGTGAAGGGCAGAAACCCTGACAACACAGATACGTAAATTGTAGGGATAAAGTGGAATGAACCTGCAAGAGAGGAATTGTAGGTTACCTGTTGGAATATGAAAAAATTCTTCAATAAAGTGAATTACGTTTGAGCTGGGTGAGATGTACATATATGGAGTTGGATAAAATGTTTTTCTTTCACGAGGAGAATGTGAAGAGAGACATACATGGACATGGAAATGAGACAGGTACTTTTGGTCCAAAGAGAACAGGCTGACATAACATTTGATGAAGATGAGTGAGCTGCGACTTCAGTGGTTGCACTCAGATAGATTGGTGCTGTAGTTTGAGGGTCAGAGTTTTTAAATGACATTTTTGTTGTGTGAGCTATCGATAATAATTTAAGGCATTTTCTTTTTTATATTGCTGTTTGTTTTGTTTGCAGTTTCAATATATATACTGTTCTAAGCAAAGGTGTGTCTCGGGACAATTCTGAAAGAATTTTACAGGATGGACTAAATGAGTGGGACTGAAAAATCAGAAGTGAGGAGACCAAGTGTGGAGAAAAAATAATGAGGCTCAATGTTCTTTTAGTATTTATCTATTAAAGATGAGAAGATATTTCCTTTTCCTAGCAGCTATAATTCTTTAGTGGTCTTTTATCCCAATCCTAACTTTCTAATATTGTTAGGTTCTTTTTGTTGTTGTTGTTGTTAGGTTCTAAAGACCAGGATCATGCAAAAAAATAGCATTTTATGAAAATGGAGGGTGATCACATCAGATCTCACCAAGGAAGATGACTACATCATTGCACAACTGCCTAATCATATCCTCCCATAACTTCCACAACAATGAGTGTGATGCCCCGGCAAAGTTGACACAAAACCCTCACCATCATTGCCGGCATTGCTCTAACTTTCCACCTTGACTTTTATTACTGCCAGATATATGTCATGACGTACTAAATAATAATAATTTAGATTTAGATTTTGTTATAGCTGTAAAGGTGAATCATTAGATAATAGGGTAGCACATAAGACAGGAATGAGTATAGTAACATGGATGAGGATATATTATTGAACTCATGGACCAGGCCTCAGAATCACCTGTCTTTAAAAAAACAAACAGAAAATGCCATAGATCCAATATATATTTTCCTCCCAATTGTCTTTTCTTTGATAAATATTTATTGAATGCATAAATAAATCTCCTTTCTTCCCTATGTATCCACCTTGTCAAACATAAAGTGTCAATGAGGAAATAGAAATCTTTTTTTCCTATTACTTTTAGAATCTTAACTCTTCAGAGACACAAAATCTTTCAGAGCAGAGGTTCTCAATGTGCTTTGAAGACCCCTGCTTTCCTAAGCTGTGTAATCGTATATCCGATAGGAGTGGGGATAAGTACAAGGTGCTTATTTTCCTCCCTTGGGACATAACCAAATAAGATATGTAGCATGTCCTAAAGCATGTTTGGGGTTGACAAAGGATAAATAAAAAGCCAGCACAAATTTTAATCATTCATCTTCTAGAAGGTGAACTTCCCTTTTCTAACACTCACAAAAAGGGGAAAGATAATGGAAAATGGTGTGGCTTCACATTGGCTATCCAAGACAGCCCCTATCCTCTTCCTGGTGAGCATTTCTTTTTAAACCCTCAGCACTCTTCTCCTTGTTATGAAGCTGAGCAATACCACCACCATATCCTGTTGATCCCTAGCTGTGATCTCCTAAGGAATGGCAGCCACACCCTGAACAATTCACTTCTCCCTCTGTTGAATTCATCCACATGAACATTCAGTGGTGTTTATTCTTTATCTGTTTCCCTGTCTCAGATCACCTTTACAACCCTAGAATCCCCTCAAAAAGTAGTCTTCATTTAATTTATTTTCATTTGCCCTATAAGCAAGATATCTGCTAGTCTTACCTTTCTTTATTGAAACTCCATGATGCTTCTTAGAGAAAAAAAATATTTATTTTCTCTGTTAACCTCACTATGGAACATCCATCTCAAAGGCAATACCTTTACCATTAAAGATCTTTGTTGTTGTTAAGCCAACACATTTAAACAGTTCTGAGCTTCAAAGAAAGCAACACTTTGATGTGGGGGCTATTCACGGAAAGTCTATAAGCGTACACGATTTGACATTTTGTTTGGTCAGATATTTGTAAGGGAAAGGTGAGTTTGTGTATAGAGCGGAAAGGACGGAAACATTACAGTCTTACCTCTAAAAGTCAACTGGAGCCAGCCTCCTGAGGGTTTGATGTGAGCGCTGAATGCCCATAGCACTGTGCCTGGCCCTGAAAATATTTGTTGGTTGAATGAATGCACCAGTGTCTTGTAACTGACAGGTCTTTTGTCTGTTTGTGAGGAGAGTCTAGCTCGCTAGTTGAAGGTTCTATCAGTCTCGATAGAAATCTGGCATTAGATTGCAGTGGATTGTCTTAACAAGTAATCCTCTGTGACTCATTCCCCAAAAAGGTGAGTCTGGTAAGAGCTGAGGTGTAACATCCACCCTACAGGCATTTTGGCACCCAATTGTGTTGAGAACTGGAGGCGAGAAGGGCGTTCTCAGCATTATTTAATGGTATAACTTTGGCACTGCTAGCAAGACTACTGGGACTGTATTTTAAGTTTTCTCTGTATGCATTCGCAATTCATTTGGGGCCTCTACCTCATAGAATGAGGTAACTGCTATGGAGGAACACCTTCTTTCTTGTCCCTTTAAGAACTGGCATAAAGGAGTGAGATCAAATGTTTTTTCTCCCCCTCCCCTCCCCCCAATAATATGTTAATAAATGTGTAGTCCCAGCAGTCCCTGGACTATTAATGAGTTCATTTTATAACTGTCGTTAAGTTGAAACAGTAAGGTATGGTTCCAATATCTGTCTCAGTTTATAGTGTATTGTTCTATGTACCAAAATCATTCAAGAAACTTGGATACACTAAAACATCTTTAACATAATAAACAATGCAATAATAATAATAACATTTTGAAGTGCATTGAAAAGTTTTGCCTGTGTATTATTAAGGGTAATTGTATGTACCGAAGATCTTCAAAATAATTGGTTTCATAGGGGTTGGTTCATAACAGTGGTGGTAGGTTTATAACCAGATATTCATAAGTTAGACATTCAAAACCCTGGCACTCTTTATACTATGGACGCTTCAAGGGAACAGTACTATTGATAGCATATTTTAATAGTAAATGTATCAGTATATTATAAATCTATTACAGAAATGATGAGCATGGATTCTGGGCTTCATCATTTAGCATCACTGTAACTTTGAAGACGTTTCAAAAGTTTCTGTAACTAAGTTTCCTGATTTGTCAAACGATTTCCCTCATAGAGTTGTCTCCCTCACAGGGATGTTCTACATTTAATATTTAATGTGAGTTCATAGATGTAAACTTTCTGACTTGGGCAGAAGTAAACTTTTTTTTTAGTCTGAAAATTTTGCTGACGTAAGCATTACTTTAACTGCATCTGAAATTTTTGGTTACACGAACATCCCAAGTTATAATGGAAAAGAAATGAAGCACGATTCAACATAAAACGTCTTGCTTACATTTTAGTTCGCAATAATGCAAGTTTTCAATTTTTGAAATGTTATTTCTTTGTTTAGTACATACGCAGTTGTACTGTGCTTGATATGTTTTAGTTTTTATAAATTCCTATCAGAATGTGAAGTAGGGTGATAGATATTATTGTTTGTAATCATACCGAAAACCATTTGGACTATTACATTAATAAAAGTGAAACATGCTGCATTGTGTAATATGTGTAAGTATTTCAAATTCTCCACTCTAACTGGTACAGAGATATTAGATTAAAGCACGTTTTATGTTGCATAACAAAGTATGCATACTAATGTGTCACTGAGGACTGAAAATTGCCAGCTCAATGTGATCTTCCCCTAGTTTACTTGGCTTTGTAACTCTGCTTTTGAATGGGTATTCTCTTTTCAAAACCCACTAGCTTTTTTCTTACTTCTTCAGTGGATTTCAGGAAGCATTCCATCTAAGCAAATAGTGAAAGACCTTCATCTAAATCTCCAGATCCAGTGTTTCGACTGTCCTTCACATTCTTAATCGACCATTAAAGAACAACAAGTAAAACAAACAACAGACCTACTGCCCTCAAGCCCATTTCAGCTCCTAGAGGTCGTACATAGAGTTTCTAAGAGTGCAGATCTTTTAGGGATAGACAGCCTCGTCTTTCACCCAGGGAGCAGCTGGTGGGTTTGAACTGATTTTACCGCTAACATCCCAATGCCTCCAATACCTAACCCACCAAGATTATTTCCCTGATTTTTTCAAGGGGCCTGATCGCCCCTCTCCCTAGGTGCCTCAATGATTTGTGTTGGATTAGTGCTTTCCTTATATTATTTGCCTACATTTTGTCTTTCCCATGAAGGAAAAGGAACCTATTATCATCTTTATTATTTGTTTATTTTTAATTTTTAACTTCCCATCATCTGGGACATGCAGAAAGATTTCCTGGGTCTACTTTTCTTAGTAGTGAGTGGTATTGAGCTACCAACCCAAAGGTGGGCAGTTGAACCTGTCAGGCATTCGCAGGGAGAAGGGCATGGCAGTTGGCTTCTATTAGTCATGCAGCCTTGGCAACCACAGAGATAGTTCTATTCCACTTTCAAGGGCCAGACTGAATTTCTGGTAATGTTCTTGACCACTGGAGTACCTGTGCCCTCTGACGAATGCTTCCCTCCTTGCTGCCTGAAAGGTGGACGGATCAGTCCTACTAAAGGCACCTGAGAAGAAAGACTGGCAATCTACTTTAGAAAAAAAGCAGCCTTTAAAAACCTTATGGTGAATCTTTCCACTCTGACCCACATGAGGTGGAGATGAGTTGGAATCAACCCCTGAGTAGCTGGTTCATGATCAGCCCCTTGCACTCAAATGTGGCTTGTCAACTGAGTACTGCCAGTAGAACACAGTGCTGTGTCTCATTTTCTGGTCCACCAAAAGCTCCTGCCTGTGATGCCCATGTGAGCCATCCGGCTCAGGCCTCCCTGGTGAAGACTCTGGGAGCCCCATCAAACCAGCACTCTCCCAATCTTTTTGTTTTCTTTTCCTTTTCTCTGAGTATTCATGAGTCTTCCATCAGATTCTGAGATCCAATCTTGGCTTCCGTCTCTTACTGTCGTAGCGGTGAGTAGAATTCTCCTATAGCCATGAACACTACAAGTCCTCACTTAATGAGCCATTGAACAACCCACAGTGACCCGCAGCATTGTGCTGAGGCTTGCCCTCCTTTGTTTGTCTTTGACTAACATAGAGTTCACATGTACTTTTTCTTTAATCATTTTATTGAGGCTCATACAATTCATCACAATCCATATATACATCAATTGTGTAAAGCACACATACAGTTGTTGCCCTCATCATTCTCAAAATTCGCTTTCCGCTTGGGTTCCTGGAATCGGCTCCTCATTTTCCTCCTTTTTCCCCTCTCCCTCCCTGCTCCTCCCTCCCTCATGAACCCTTAATAATTTATAAATTATTATTATATCTTCTCTTACACTGCCCAGCGTGTCCCTTCACCCACCCTTCTGTTGCTCATCCCCCAGAGAGGAGGTGATATGTAGATCCTTGTGATTGATTTTCCCTTTCTACCCCTCCTTCCCTCCCAGTATCGCCACTGCCACCGCTGGTCCTGAGGGGTTCATCTATCCTACATTCCCTGTGTTTCCAGTTCCCATCTGTACCGTTGTGCATCCTCTGGTCTAACCAGGTTTGCAAGGTAGAATTGGGATCATGGTAGTTGGGGGGAGGAAGCGTTTAAAAATTAGAGGAAGGTTGTGAGTTTCATTATTGCTATACTGCACCCTGAGTGACTCATCTCCTCCCCACTACCCCTCTGCAAGGTATGTCCAGTTGTCTACAGATGGACATTGGGTCCCCATCACACGCTACCCTCATTCACAAATGTACTTTTAAGAAATAGTTTGTCATAAAGTGGGACCTGCGAAACTCTAAAACAGCAGTTCTCAACCTGTGGGTCGTGACCCCTTTGGGTGTGGAACGACCCTTTCACAGGGGTCGCCCAATTCATAAGAGTAGCAACATTACAGTTATGAAGCAGCAATGAAAATAATTTTTTGTAGAGAACCGCTGCTCTAAAGTCTAGTACGTTCAAGGAAGACTGACAAACAGAAACATAATGGAGGCACAGGAAGTGAGGTTATTGGAACAAGAAAGAATATTGAAACAATAGCATTTTGTCAGTAGCTTTAAAAAGTTCTGATTTGGTGATAGAGGGAAGTAACATTAGATAGATGCTAAAAATGAATGAAGACATTTGGAGGCTGTGTTTCCTTTTAAATGTTTTATTATACATGTAGATAAGTTCACCTGTTATATCACAACCTCTTTTTATAGTCTTTCTGAATTGAAACAAATAACTGCCTTCAGGCTTTCTCTAATATTCAGTTGACTCTGACTCTCAGGCACAGTGATGCAGTGAGTTGAACTTCTGGCTGCTAACTGAACACTTGGTGTTTCAAACCCAGAAACCCCTCCATGGTATGAAGTCATGACAGTCTGCCTCCATAAACCTTATTGACTGGTTCTCTCCTCCGTCTTATAGGGCCATCATAGGATGGACCCGACAGCATGAATAGTTACATGTGTATTTGGATATGTAGCTGTAGTCTCTTTGCAAAAAGGCTGCAGTAGTTTGCTCATTAACCATAAGGGTTTTTTTTTAAACCTGTTAAACTAACCTCTTTAGAAATGCTGTGTTTCATGTATATTAAGGATGAATAACAAGGTGGAAAACTTAGGTAACGTTGGATAGGAATTCTATAACATTTGGCAGGAAGAGAAAACCTTTCTGTAACAGCAGCAAATATAAATGGCACACTCTTTAATGCATTAGGTCAAACATTTAGAAAGTGGCAAGTCTCGGTCAAGTGAAGGACACAGGGTTGTAAGGCTTGCTGAGACCTTGGTAAAGCAGAACCACAATAGGCAGGGGATGGGATCAAGCTTTGCTGAGAGCGTTGTCCTTCCTGAAACAATTTATTTGGATTGCAGAGTAAGCCTGACATCAACTAATACAGAATTCCTACTGCAAGTAAAATCTCATTGGCCAATGGATACACTGAAGGAGAAGATAACCATTTTTAGGAGCAGTTTTGCAGGGATGAGGGTGGAGTCTTGATAGGTATCCTATTGTGTCCCAAGGATGCCACGGACTTGAACTAGGCAGGCTAAATTCACAATTCCTCCTTTAACTAGAAATATGTATATATTTCCTCTTTCTGGGTACATAATATCTGAGCAAATATTACCTCTTTCCTCCAACTCCCTGTTTCTCACACACCAAAAGTGGAAGAAGAAAAAAAGAAAGAAAAAAAGAGCTAATACCATTTCATCCGGGACAATAAGTATGCATGTCTGAGAGTGTGATGCTTGCTTCTGTGTCCTTCTGACTAAAGAGGGAAAATTTTAGTGTCAGCAGGAAATAGAGCAAATAGCTGCCAGAGAATATATATTTGCCAGAGATTATATATAGCCACCATTATCTATCTATCTATCTATCTATCTATCTATCTATCTATCTATCATCATCATCTATCTATCATCTGTCTATCTATCTATCTATCTATCTATCTATCTATCTATCTATCTATCTATCATCTATCTACCTACCTACCTACCTACCTACCTACCTACCTCTATCTATCTATCTATCTATCTATCTATCTATCTATCTATCTATCTATCTATCTATCATCTATCTACCTACCTACCTACCTACCTACCTACCTACCTACCTACCTACCTACCTACATCTGTCTGTCTGTCTGTCTGTCTATCTATCTATCTATCTATCTATCTATCTATCATCTATCTATCTATCTAATCTATCTATCATCTATCTAGATCCTAAGGGGTATCCCCCTCAAAAAACAGAATTGTATTGGAGCAGAGCTTTTGCAGTACACATTTTCTCCACTAGGCAAGCATCAGGCAACTCTCTCTGAGTTGGTGCACCCAGTGGTGTTACCTGGGAAGGTTCTCTCTGTTCACTGAATTTTTTCTTAAAAAATTTCACTTGAAGCTCATTTGTTGTGATGGCTGATTTAAGATAACAGCGTGCAACTATAAAATTTTATTTCCTACTCAGAAAACATGCCACAGAAACTCTTGTGATCCTGAAGATTCTTACAAGGACAGCGTTATGGGAAAACTCAGGTGTACTAGTGGTTTTCTCAAAAAAGATGCAACATTGAATGACGGCACATCTCATTCTGGATGTCCAGAAATTCCCAAAAGGATGAAAATGTCGACTTGTGCATTTTGGAGTTCTTCCATTAGGTCAGACTGTTAATCAAGCTTTCTATTTAGAGGTTTTGAAAGATTGCATAACAGTGTGGCACAAACAAAGACATGATGTGTGGCAGACAGGGGTTTGGTTGTGCCACCAGCATAAGGCACCTGCTCATGCAGTCATCTCAGTGCATCCATTTTGGGCACAACCCAGCATGCCCCTCTTTCCCCATGCACCTTGCTCACCCGTACTCACTCCACGCAACTTCTTTTTGTTTCATGAACGATGAATTTGATGACTGGAAGAGGTGAAAACAAAAACAAAGGAGGTGCTATCCACCATCCAAACAAATGAATGGGATTGCAGATTTAACAAATGTATTAAGTGTAAAGGAGAATACTTTGAAGGTGATAAAGTTGTTTTGGAAAACAAACAAAAAATTCCAGTTTGGGGGGTACCCCCCAAAAAGACCCCATATATTTTTGAGCAAGGCAGTATCGGGTATCATATACATGGAGTATCATCTACATGGGGTATATGAAGCATCACATCTATATATGAGCAATGCAGCTACTTTGCTGTGTGCTTCCTGCCTTTTCCATCCTAATCCTGAAGAGGCTACAGACAAAATGTGAGGGAGCAGAGGCATCAGTGGGTGAGCAAGATAGCTTCAGCCAACCTCCAAGAGACTCTCACTGACTTCTCTATCTAAGGCCTTCGGCAGTCAGCATGGATCAGTGTTGCCTGTCTCTATGTCTAAGGCCCGGCATCTTCTCTCTTCTCCAACCCATGCGCTACTCTCTTCTGTCTCTCATTTTTGACTCACCAACACATTCATAGAATGCTTATCTATTGAACTCTTGGCAGGCCAGGCAGAATTCCTAGCTGTAAGAAACATCAATGAACCACAATTGCCGAAATCCCAGATAACAACATAAACAAATAATGTGTTAATGATCTACTCCATAAGCCCATCAGCCTTGTTGTAGGTTAGAATAGTGGTTCTCAACCTGTGGGTCACAACCTCTTTGGGGGTAGAACGACCCTTTCACAGGGGTCAGCTGATTTGTAGCAGTAGCATAATTACAGTTATGAAGTAGCAACAAATATACTTTTATGGTTGCGGGATCACCACCACATGAAGAATTGCATTAAAGGGTCGCGGCATTGAGAAGGTTGAGAACCATTGGGTTAGAAGGTGATCTGGGATCTAGTAAGGGCACACACTTTGTGCTTGACTGCCCACCTGGCAGTTTGAACCCACCTGGTGACTCACAGAAGAAAAGTCTGGCTACCTGTTTCCCTAATGATTAAAGCCAAGGAGGCACTGGTGAGCGGTTCGACTCTGTATCAGATGGGGACCCCATGATGGAATCACATTTTGCTTATTTGTTATGTTTTTGTGTCCTTATAGTTAGTTCAAGATTTGGATGAAATTTTTTTTGCTTTCTGAAGAGCAGAGACCCTTATATGAAACAGTTGAGGTTCTTTCTTTAAAAACAAAAAAAAAAGGTATGTTTTGGTGAAAGTTTGCATAACAATTAAGTTTTCCCATTCAATAATTGTAATAAACTTGACATTGGTTATATTTTTTCACAATGTATTAGCATCATCATTTCTGTCCTTCTGGTGCTGTTTCCCATTAACCTAGCTTCCCTGCCCCTCGAGTCTGCCTCGGCTTTGCATCTTTATTTTAGGGTAAATGAGGACATTTGATCTCATGGACTGGATTATTTTAGGACTCAAAGTACCTATGGGAGGTATTATTTATTTTCTTCGCTGCCCGTCTCCTTTAGTGTCATGTCTGTTCATATCTTTTACTTATTTTTTATTAGACTGTTGGTCTTTTGGTTGATGAGTTCTTGACATTTTAAAAGCTGTGTCAGAAATCAGACCCTTATCTGATAGATTACTGTCAAAGATTTATAACCAATCTGTAGGTTCTCATTTTACACTCTTGGTAACGTCTTTCGATGAGCATAAATCAGCCTCCATTATTAATCCAGCCTTATCACATATTAGTTGTAGGACCTCAGGAAAAATTATTTCTCCAAGTCACTGCTCCTTCATCTCTAAAGTGGGGCTAAAACAGCTCAATGAGGCTTTTGGTATGTATAGGATTAGACTGTAGTGTATGCCACACACAGGGTTGTATATATTTACAGTTAGAATGCAGTGGTGATTTTGTGAGTACTCTCATTATCATCTCACACACAGGAGGGGACCATTCAGTTTTCCAGGAACTCCTTGAAGTGCTTGTGGTAGATGACTTGCTGATGCTCCTCGGTGATTGCTTTCTCAGACCCTTTGCAAACCTTGGGGTGACTCCTTTTGCTTAGCCCACACTGAAAGGATACAGTCAGTAGTTTCTATGTGATGCAATGAATGAGTATATAATTCTTTAAATAAAGGACTCACTGGCATTTATACATGAATGTCAAATGAATGTGGATTTTGGCTTCTCAACAAAGGGGAAATCACTTCTCTCAAAACTACATAAGACCAGAAATACAGATTTGTTTTGTAAAACACAATATTCATGAGGAACCTTAAATGGGTTTATTTCCTTTGATTGGATGTTTCACTAAGAATTTTTTTTTTTGGAATTGCAAGGCAAAGAGACTCAAGTTGGGCTAGCTTGAGCAAAAGAGGGATTGTCTATAAGCACATTGGACATTCTAGAAATACCATGAAAAACTAAGAGGCAGGCATGCAAATGCAAATCTGCACGTCCAACACCAACTTCCCTGGCATTATCTGCTGCTGTGTCACAAACCACCCCGAACTGAGAAGCATCAGGCAGCCGGTGGCTTGGGAATTTAGTTAGTGCCCTGAGTCCCAAGCATAGCTTGCCTCCACTCTAGAGTCTGAGCTATCAGCTGGCATACTTAAACCATTGGGGTAATTCCAATAGCCCGGGGCTGGCCTCTCTTCATTCGTCCTTCACCGACCACCTCCTACAGGCCTGTCCGCCACTGTTGATCATCTCCAGCTTCTTCTAGCTCCCTTCGGCCAATGCCAATGCCACCTGGTTTAGGTTTTCAGTGCAACAACTTTATTCTTTGATTCCAAATTCTGCGCCAGGCAGGGTTTCATCTGAGAAGCCGTATCACTCTCATGGTCCAGAAAGAGGGTTTTCTTGTTTGTTTGTTTTGTTTTTAATAGGGATTTCATCTTATGGAAGTGTGGGTGTTGAGGTGAAGCTTGATACAAGCTTCTGTTTCAGGTGCTGGGCCTTTGGTGGTGATAGACTGTGTGTTAGTCTGGGTACTTCAGAGAAACAAATCTACAGAAGCTCATGTATAAGAGAGAGTTTTATATAAAGGTTAAGTGCACAACAAGAAAACATCCCAATCTAGTGCTGCACAAGCCCACAAGCCCAACATTAGCCCACATGTCTGACACCAGTCCACAAAGTCCTGCTTCATCTCACAAAACACACATTATGATTCCGACTGCAGGAGGAAAGCCGCATCACTGAATGTGTGAGCATATCAGCGCTGGCAGGGGTTTCTACATGGCTGCTCCAGCACCCAGGGCTGCATCAGGGTAGGTCCATGTGGCTTCTCCTTGGGGATGTCTTGCAGAAAGTGAGCCTTGCCATTTGAAGCAGGCAGCTGCACCCTGGTCCAACCATCAGAGAGCAAGAGAATGGAGAAGTAGAAAGGTGAGGCTCACTGAGCCATTTATCCCTCTGCCCTTCAATTAACCCCACATGTGTTTATTGGACTTGTTGGCACAATAAACTAACTATGTCAGACTTCCTGGGCTATACCGACTTGGAAGGAAAGGTGATTGGGAAATGAATGAAAGTGAAGAAAGAATTGAAACCTTCAAGGACAAACTGGGACCCCTGGAGGTCAATTGGAACAGATGTCTTACTAAGCACCACTAAGTTGGATAGGGATCCCCTGCTGGAGAAATTGGAAAACTTCACCTGGAATCACACATGCAGCAGCCCCAAATAGCAGCTTCAGAAAAGCCCAAGGAGGAAAATTGGCAGTCTTAGGAATTACATTTGGCCAATAAAACAATTCAACTGACCAAGCACGTATGCTAGTCACCCCCGCCCCTCCCTCAGCCCCACATCAACGCTGGGCACCCTACATGCAAAATTGGAGAGTAAACATGTCTGTTAGATCACCACTTTCCAATTCATATGTCAAAGCTCTGTGGCTCACCCAGAGAATTATCAGTGACCAAATGTCTTAGAAGTGGATCACTGTGCCTTTTATCTGTCTCTAGGTGGACTTGAGCCTTTATCCTTGTGGCTAGCAGTTGAACTCCTTTATTTAGGGACTTTGACAAAAACAGCTATTCATTTCTGATGAATTTAACTGGTGTTCTTAATTGATTATTCAGGGAATAACAATGAGAGCATTCAATAGCAGCTTATGTACATTATCAAAAGCAAAAATCTAGCTCCAAAGAGCTTATGGAGCATGTGTTTTATGGCTGTACAGTTGTGTTTCCCAGGCTGAAAAAAAAGGAAGCTATGATGCTGAAGGTGCAGTAGAATGAGGACAGGCCGAGCTTTCAGACTTCTGGCCTCTCAGTTAGACTTGGAAGAGAGGAGGATACTATTAACCAAAAATTCCCATCTTATTCTAGAGTCATGGCAGGTCAATCACTTGTCTTCATGTTGCCACTTTCTGTACTTTGGTCATGTGGTAATTCATCTACTCTATAGAACTAACTCAGGGAGCACATGATTGTTTACTTTTTGTAGTGCATAGAATATTGTAGAGCCTTAAAAACAGACAAACAAACAACCCCCCCAAAAAAACCCCTCACTGCTATAAAGTCAACGCCAGAGCCTTATATACCTGCAAATCGTGAAATGGCTTGTAGGAAACTCCCTGGATAACACTTGTGCTGCGTCGATACCAGGAGAAGAAGTGGCCTCCTATGAAAAGAGGTCATTCTCTTTCTCTTTTTTAATGCACACAAGATCCAACAGGCAAAGAGAAGTGTGTTTGCTAGAAGTACGTGGATGTCTGTGAGTGTGTTTGTGCGCATGTGCTTACGCATGACTTGTGCATTAAAAATGAGATTGTTTTACTCAGGAATCTCAAAAATCATAAAATACTTCTGCCTATGACTCTCCTTTATCCACTTTCAATGCTTTTTTGTGCAAACACATTTTCAACCAGCAGGTGAATGCAGTAGGCATAACCAGGCAGCAGAAGACAGTGAGAAGCCGAGTGTGTGTTTTCCAATCTACGAGGGTAGTGTGTACACTGGAACCAGGGTAGGCGTGAGTTACTGACAAACATTTATGGCTCTCAGCATTTGCTGGAATTCTTTTTTTCTTTCTTTATCTGTGTAGGTCCAATTAAATAAAGTTGGTGATATTTTAATTTTACTTTTTGCTTTCAGTGCAGATGCTCATCTAGCGAGAAGAAGAGCTTGCTTACTTCAGGCATCGGATCAACCCTTTTCTTTTACTGTCTATCCCAACATGGCAGCGGGAAGATTTTTATATGCAGACTGCAGATATTGTGGTTGCAAGATCATACATAACCATTTGGAAGGAGCCAAGACTTGTTATTTCAATGAGGCATCAAAGAGTGGGGCTTGTGTCTGCAGGAGCCCCAAGCCTAATAGACAGCCACTGCTGTGAGCCCTCTTGACAAGCTTGACAATAGCGTTGAGTGCTAGATATTCATGCATTGGTTATAAAGGAAAAGGAAAAAACCCATCAACTCATTGCAGTTCATTTCTCGGGAGGTGTGAGGAGGGAAAACTAGTTTCAAATTGTACCTTCTGTCAATATCAAGGGAGTTTTGCCACTGGAGTACTTTTACCCCCTCATCTCACCTTGCTTAAGAATTGTTGTAATGCATATCTTTTGGCAAAATTTCACTTTTCTTTCTTTTGACTTGTCATCAGAAAAGACCAATCACTAGATAAGGCCATCATAGCTGGGGAAATAGAATGTTGGCCAAAGCAAGAGAAAGTCTCAATGAGATGGGGTGACTCAGGCACCGTAACAGTGGGCTCAAATTGATCAAAGGTCATGATGATGGTAGCCAGGACAGGACTATTTCATGGATGATCCCTTAGGTCACCATGAGTCATAGCCAACTCGATGGTGACTAACAACCCGAATCTCAACTGAGAACACTAGATTTTGTTATTTTCTTCCATCAAGGAGTCTCTGAACCCATGGGACAACGTATCTAAGGGATTGAGTAGTGCAATAGTGGGAGTTAATATCATTAAATCTACTTATCACACAGAGAATAGGAGTCCTGAACATAATTCCAGGTATTTCTATTGATTGGAAAATTATCAAATGGCATGTAGAAATGGTACCTAAATGGATCCATTTATCTCATGTATTTGAGTTAGCCCTCTGAGTGATAACTGTAAAATATGGAAAACAAAAAAGAATAATAACAACTGTAATCCTTAACAGTTAACAGCTGTTAATAACTCATGTTCTTACACATTTATTCAGTTTATTCAGCACAGACTGATTTTAGACTTTTCCCACAAAATGTAATAGAATATGAATTTTATACTATTTAAAATTTCATAACCATTTTGATGCATGTCAAATATTCTGTCCTTCTCTGTACCCATTCACTTACATTGCTATTGAATATATCAGTTGCTGTGGGAATAGTACTTCATTTTGGGGTCACATTTACTCTGCAAATATTATAAAAGCCTCTCTGATCTTGTTGCCTAAAGCACTATAATGTTTATAGCTTAATGGCAGCATGCTATGTTCATAAATATATGAGATGTTTACATAATGCATATCAGATAAATTACATATATATGTATATATATGAGCATTTGTTTACAGGGTCTAGAAAAGTGTGCAGTAGATAGTCAAAACTTGGACATTCATTACAATTAGACACTATACAACTGCAACAAAACACTGTGGATGTGTTTGTATAAATAATGGATGACTGTAAGCAGTGCCAGGTAAACTAAAATAATTTTAAAGATGTGTAGTTGAACCTTTCGTTAAAGATTAATATTGATATCAGTGGATAGAAAAGTACATTCTCACTAGAGTACTTGGATGGCACAAAGATCTAAGTACTCAACTGTGAATGGAAAGGTTGGAAGTTCTGATCTGCTCAGAGGTGCCTTGGGAGACTGGGCTGGCACACTTTGTCCCAAAGGTCATACTCTTAGAAACGTTAGGGAGCAGATCAGCTCTTTACAGATGAGTTTGCCATGAGAAGGACTCAGGCCAGTGGTCACCAATCGCAGCAGTAGAATATTTAGCAAGTTGCCTCCAAACACCATAATCTCGATATGATGGGTGAAAACTTTATATCTGAAGACCGAAATATTGACACTGGAAGCAATATCCCAAATGTGCTTTTGTAGATTTTATTAGGAGATCCAACAATTTTGTTTATGTCTGACTTGATTAGCACGTGTAATATCTCAATCATTTTCATAATTTTTGTTTTAAATTTCTCTACCTTGAGGGTATGTTGAACTTTGTTTATTGAAGAATGCCAATTAAATACCTTGATATAATACACCTAAATCATTGTGCATAATCACATTTCTAAGATGGCCAAGTCACTGTACGGGGCCTTCTTTTTTGTACATTATCATTTCACCTGAATTAGTTTGGAAGCTCCTTATTACAGATCAAAATGTTGAGTCTAGATGATTTTTTAAAATTATTATTTGTAGTAATATTTTTTAGACAAAATAAGATTTGTAAATTGTTTCTTTCTACCTATCCGTCTTCTCATTTTTATCTTAGAGAAAATGAGGAAGTTTATATAGAGACAAAAAAGATACTTGACATTAATCAGTGGATTGAAGTATCGCAGTTGGAGAGTGATCAAAATCAAGTTTGGTAAACACATTTTTTGGTGAATATTTGCTAAATTTTTTCCTTAAGTTTAAATCAAAATTACCTGAATTTGGTTTCTGTTCTTGGCATTAAAAGTTATTATATGTTAAGTTGTAGATTTCATATTTGTTTTTTCCAAGTAAGTTAATAAGAAAGCATGATTACTAAGTTCCGTTCATAGTTAGTATATCTGATTGGTTTTTAGCCTAAAGGAATTCTACCCTAAGTCACTGTTCTGAAAAATCAGTCAATAATTAAATATTATTGAATGTTGGATTTACCTAATTGGTTGAAAAAAATGTACTCAGCTTAGAAATTGGCTTGTTTCAAGAGGTTTGGGTGTGTTTAAAAATCAACATTGTTCCATGTTTCATGACTCCAGTTTAATTTCTAGCAATCAATCTCTAAAAGTATCATAGAATTTTAGTGTTAATTAAAAGGAAATCAAGGACTGTACTTAATATTTCTGCTTGGTATATTATTGAAATTTCCCTATTTTAAATAATTGGGTGAATGATTTTCTGTCAATTGGTATTAATTATAGAGATGATAGAGTTAAAGACTGCATACCATATTAGAATGTATGTGCCATAGCAATACTAGAAGGGTAGGGGGCAGGTGGAGAGAGAAGAGGAGTAAGGGAGAACTGACCACAATGATGAGCATATTAACACACACACACACCCTCCAGGAGGACGAACAACAGAAACCATGGGGAAAGGAGACAGTGGTCAGTGTAAGATAAGAAAATAATAATTTATAATTTATCAAGGGGTCACGAGGGTGGGTGGAGGGAGGGAAAAAGAGGAGCTGATACTAAGGGCTCAATAGAAATTAAATGTCTAGAAAAGAATGATGGAAACATATGTACAAATATGCTTGATACAATTGATGTAGGGAATGTTATAAGAGTTGTAAGAGCCCCCAATAAAATTATCTTTTAATAAAAAATATGTTTGTAAAGTATACATATGCAGATCATAATGTGCAGGGGTATGTGTATAATATATATTGCTTTTTAATGCAAAAATAATCAATGATAATTAAGTGGCTATAGTTTCATAGAAAGAAAACAGAAATCTTAAATGCAAGGTGTATTTTCTGCTTGTTCAATAAGTAGGCTGTTAATATAGCTAATATTAGCACTATTAAAAGGCTATGCAGAGCACCTGCCAGTGACTGCTGTCCCTCCAGTGACTCCCGATGTTGATGGAATTCATCAGGGTGTTGGGGATCCTTGTAACGTGGGAAATCTGTTAGAAAAGAAAAACAAATATTTTCTAACAGTGATTTTTTAAAAAGTGAAGAGTCTTAGACTTCATGCTGTGCAAGTGGACAACTTGCAAGACTTAGAAAAACAATGCAGTCCTGTTGCGTTCCGGTTCTCACAGGCTTCACTGTCGTGTGTGTGTGTGTGTGTGTGTGTGTGTGTGTGTATTTCTATAGGTACATACACTGAAGATTCATTATGCAAAAAGAAATTATGAGTGGAGACAGCGTTTGCATGCTACATTGCTCTAGTATTGTTATATATAAATGAGCCAAAGGTAGCCGAGCCCCAGATTGTATTTCTTCTTGATAATCTGAGCCCATAGCTCAAGTCCACAAAGGCCAAACTCAAATTTTTACTCTTCTGATTGTCTTGAAATCACCCTAATAAATAGACTTTCAGCCATTAAAAGAGTGACTTTCTGTTTTTCCAATTATCAAATGGGTTAAAAACAGCATCCACCCACAAGCTTGTCCTGAGCCTTATTCAAAATATACTATTAGAAGGCATTTTGTGTTACAAATAGGATTATAGATAAGTTAATGTAGTTTGATATTCGCCTTGGCATTGTTGAGGTGGTCATATCACCATTGCATCAGAGCCAATATATTGAGATGACTATGCTCCGATTTCTGGGAGAAAATCCTGTAATTGGTGGGGCATCATGATTGATACAGTATTTTAAAAAATGAGGTACAAGCCATGTTTTCATTCTCTAGTAATGAGAGTCATACAAAAGGATGGGCAGTGCTTTTTTGAAAGCTAGGACACTGCAGGATAGCTTTGACCAAAGACAGTTCCATCTTAGCCAGTGCACTCCGTGGTAGGGAACTCTGGGGGCTGGGGAGAAATGCCGATAAAACCATTGAGGATGTGGGGCCACTGGCTAAGCCACCTGATGAATTCAATCAACTTTGGAATTCAGCGGAGGAATAGCAGTCACTGGCAGATACTCTGCATAGCCTTTTAATAGTGCTAATATTAGCTATATTAACAGCCTGCTTATTGACCATGCAGAAAATATACCTTGTGTTTGAGATTTCTGTTTTCTTTTATGAAGTCATAGCCACTTAATTATCATTGATTATTTTTGCATTAAAAATGAATGAAGTTTCCTAAACCTGGCATGTTACAACCTTTGTTCAAATTGCCATCAAGCAGATATTGCAAGACATCCAGTATACCTTGATATTATTGGTTTAAAGGGTTTTATGTTGTTTCAACTAAGAGAGGGGACTATCAAGGTACCTAATTGTCAGACTTTGTTCCTATTAGGAGTTTTGTCTTGATGAGTTCTATTTGTGAATGCTGCATTTTTTGCTCTTTGTGTCTCTGACTAAAAGAAGGTCCAGTTAGTTCTTAGGTTTATAGGAAGCCCCTTACACTTTATCCTAAAATTCCAGTGGAATAAGAAAAGGACTTTGTAATTTAAAAATAGCTTGTGTTATTTTTAAACGGTGAGTTGTTTTTCCCCCTAAAATCACTGCCCTAATTTTCTATTATCATTTCCGTGTATACTCCCAGCTAAGGACACCCTCTCTGATAACTCCTTAACACTTCAATTTCCTCAATTTTCCCAGTTCTGAGTCTGTTTCGACCTTACTTCTGCAATGTGAAACATTCCCTACACATGATTTTGGGGGCAATTTTAGACAGGAGTCCAAAGGGCGTCAGTATGCAAATTGATTAGGATGTTAATTGTCATCTTCCATCTCTCCTAATATAGAGTGGTTTCTCAAGTTAATTTGGAATCTCACTCCAAAGAGAATATCCTTCTGTGGGGATTTCTACTTCGGAATGGAAGTCATAGATGATTTGAGGGAGCAGATTGAGCTGGCATTTTTGTCATCCAGGATCAATTGTAGGTATCAGGGTATAATCTTGACAATTTATCCTTAAATTGCTATTTAACCCGTTTGACAGGTTGGTTTAGGTCAATATGGAAACCCTACTTTGCATGAGAAATACTTAGCCTCTATTTAGGGGTCAGCCTCTAACCTTCTAGTGCTCAGATGGAAGTGACATCTCTCAAATAAAGTTTATTTTATGACTAATTCTAATTTTCATGTATCGTTTTCCAGTTTTCATCACTTTCATCCTTGAACACAGCCCGGCTGTCCCAAGATCACACTTTGTTACCATGCATCATCATTTGTGTTAGTCTGTCAGGCATTAAACTGTCTGCAAGATGTTCATATGCATGGTTGCGACGAGCACTTGCTAGTCTTTCACAAACTGATCGAATATGTAATGGGGTTTTGGTTGGAGTATGTTGGAAACAGTAATGTAATAACCCTCACACAGTTTGCTCAAAGCATAAGTTTTATTCCCTTCATTTTTTTAGATAGATGCATTAGGAATCCCTGGAACTTAGCCTTCACCATACTTCCATAACCACCATTATATTTAAGACCTTACATCACACCAATATGCATCTCTAACTGATGAATCTTTCTTCTTGGCTTTTTTTGTTTTGACACATTTATTTCAAAGGTAAAATCCTTAAGAGAGTGAAGTGAATTCATCTTTAGCAAAAGCTGACATGTTTAACTTGTGATATTATCTTACATTTTTGCAGTAATTCTGGAAAAGCCTAGATGTCAGGCTATTTAGTCAGCATGTCTTTAATTCTCTTTATCATGCTGTTTGAAAGGCTGTCTAAAACATAGATGTCTGGCATGCAGATATCATTTGGACTATTCTCCCTTTAATATTTTCACATCTAAAATACAAATAAAGGAAATATTTTGTGTTGATGCTTAAAGTTATGTCTCTAACTACATCTCAACTTATACTTCTAAACAGACACCTGTGGGTGTTAAGTTGATTCTAGCTCATGGAGAACTGTTTTGAGGTAGAGATGCTCCAGCGAGTTCTCTTGGTTGTGATTCTCACAGAAGCGGGTCACCAGATGTTTCTCTTTCCTTGAGACACTGCACTGCTTCAGACAATCGTGCTTGAGGTTAACAGCCAGTTATAAATCATGTGTGCCACTCAACCACCTCAACCTCCCTTTGAAATCTTCTCAGTGTTTGATTTAGGATGATGCTAGTGGGCCAGCACTCTACAGGATGCTGATGTTACTTGGTCTTGCAGTATTCCCAATACGGTCTTACCCCTCTCATCCTCCAAAGCACACATGAATCTTCTGTCGGGGTCCTTGATGTCCAAAGTGTTTTGCAAGCTCTCTTTGATCCTCTTTTGTTTGTTGCATATGCTCTTTGTTTTCCCACAATTTGTTTTCATCTTTTCTTCACTTGAGCAACCCCCTTTCCACTCTCTTCATTCCAGCTTAAATGCTTTCTCAGAGAGGTATTCTCTGATTCACTAGATTTGTGAGAGTTACCTGATATATACTTTTATAGTATTTTGTATCTTTAGTTAAGAGTTATAATCAATTAGGGTGCCCTAGTGAGGTAGTGGGGTAGGTATTAGACTTCTAAACTCAAGATCAGCAGTTCTAAACCATCAGCCACTTCCTAGAAGAAAGATGAGCTTTCTTCCTCCCATAAAGATGTACAGTCTCTTAAACCCACAGGGGCATGTCTACTTTATTCTATAAGGTCATCATGAGTCAAAATTGACTCAATGACAGTGAATATAAATAATTGGCCCCACAAATGATTATTAACGAGCCCATCAACAGCGAGTCGATTCTGAAAAATAATAACCCTACATTGGTTTTCTGAGGTTTTAAATCTTTAGGTGTCCCCACAGAGCATCTGGTGGGTTTGAACTGCTGACCTTATGGTTAGCAGTACAAAGTTTACCCTACAGTGCCGCTAGGGCTTCTTATAGCTGTTGACATGGATGTTAGTATAAAGTTTGTCACAACTCCATTTTGTTTTTCACGTACTGGCTAAATGTTAGTCAGTACTCTCTGACTATTTGATGAATGACTAAATAAACAGACGAGCCCATCTACAAATGTTCTCAGTGGTAATATCTGAGATGCCATGAAGAGAAAACAATTAATTTGCATCTTAAGAATCATTAAATTGTGAAGTCTCTATGGATGTTAGGGCTAAATCTCTTGGATAACATTAAGCTGAAATGTTGTGCTCAGTTAAGGGGAAATGCAGCAGTTGAAGTGTGTGAATGCTTGCCAAGGGGGGCTACCGGACACATGACAAAGCAGTTCCCTAAAAAAATGTATGATGTTTCGCCTAATCATTCTGGGGAAACCTGGCCAACCTTTTCTAGATTCTTCATCCTTATATTAACAAGCTCAGTGTGATTAACAGAGAGGATTTTCAAGCTTATGCCGTCAGCTGTTTTCCGCCCTCAGAAGTCGCTGCTGACTTCAGCAACTCTGAGGCAATATTTATCAATATTAAGTGCAGAAGTAGTCAATTGCTAGTTCTTCATAATGCTGTGTACATGTGTAACTGGAACTGTTATTTATAATTGAACTTGATTTTTTTAGGCATGCCTTGCTAAATAGCTGCGTCGAGATGTAAATTATTCTGTGAAAGAGTCAAGAGTGGAGAACATAAGGCAGAAATCCATACCATGTAAAGATTTTAGAATCTCGACTGACAAGCTACTTACTGATCCACGAAAATGTCAGATAATGCAGTTTAGGCATTTTTATTAGAATTTTCATGAGAAATGACATTTGGAAGCTGGAAACTGGAAATTCTAATTTTTGTTTTGCTTTTAGTTTGCTACTGATAGAACTAAGTAGTTGATGATACTCTGAATTAAATTCGAGGACAAAGAGGAAAAATCCACTGTCAAGCATTTACTTCATAACTTTTTAAAATTATTATATCACATTTTATTGTAACAAGTATTGAGATGGATTTCATAACTGTATATTATTATAAAGATAACTACTGAGGAAACTGTACTGGATAAACTGGACATTTAATGGTACAACAAAACCAATTAATATGAGTCCTGGGAGTTCTTTTCCGTTTTATATAAAAAAGAAATAAAACCATTCCATTTTTACAAACTTCCACATTTCTTTCAGAGAGTTGACAGACAACACTGGATCAAGGTCATTATAGTTCGAGGTGAACCTGCAATGCACTGAAATTCCAGTCACATATTGCTATGCATTCGTCAAATGATAAATCAACTCTATCGCACTGTTTTAATAAGTTTGTAAGATAATAATCAAATACCTTATACTACCAGGGATATTTTTGTGTGAATTTAAACACTAGTTCAAATTTAGAAGTAAGCCATCCTCCTCTATTTAGCCTCTGAGTTATCGCTTCTGGATACATAATAGAAATGTAAATAAGCAACAAAAAGATGAGAAAGTAGTCCTCTGGAAAGCCTAGGCTTCCAAACAAGGCCTTGGATACAGATTCTAGAGGTGATATTAGATATTAGATAGAAAAACGCTCCCATTAAACACAGTATTATCCTGATTCGGAACATTCAGAAAAGGCCCCTGACTGAAACCTTTCCCTCAAGGCATGCCTCAATAAAGTGGGTAGATCCATCATTCTTTCCATGGTGCATCTGGGCTGCCCTGAGAACCTTAGGTTGTAGTCATTAGCATCTTGCCGCAATCGCACAGCTTCCTGAGACTGATTTTCATTATCAAGTACGGGTAGGAGTAAAGTCACCATTCTCTGCAAATTGGACAGCTGATGTGCAGTAATGCAAGAACTAAAAAAAGATGTCCACAGTTGGTTTCCACGGGGCAGGAGACCTGGTATAAATGATTGGAAAGGACATGTCAGTGGAGAACTGCTGACGAACAGCCACAGGTACATCCTGTTCTGTTTGAAGTTGCTCCTGAAGCTCACTTACTAGCTGTTGTTTCTTTGAGTAAATGTTGCAATGGACATTTCTGAAAAGTGCATATACCAGCGTAGCAATAAAAACAAAATTGACCACAACTGCCACAAGTACCTGGCCACTTACTCCATCTATAACTGAATCATCATCCGGTTTCAGACTTTGAACTTCACCTTGCTATTGGGCCATTCCAAGTCTCCATCTTGAAAATGATCTCCAAAGTCAATCTGGACTTGAGATCTCAAAGTCTGGCTTTTCATAGTCGGCACCTGTCTAGAACCAAGCAGTGCTGCTTGCTTTTCTTCAACAGCACAGCCTCTGGATTCAAGCCCAATCAGTTGCTACTTGAGCCCAGGATGCAAGTTCCCATTCTGCCACCATGTCTGTGAGCCCACTGCTCTCTCAGGTCCTCTCTCCACTGCAGGTAACTACCGTTACCGAAGAATAGAGATTATTTCCAAGGACTGCCCCGCCACCCTCCCGGGCAACCACTAGCTGTCTCCTTTTTTTTTTTTTTTAGTGTAGGCTCAGGCATATGCACACTGCCTAGCCACCTTGAAGGGGCGAGCGGACAGGTGAGGATGGAACCTGCTGCTGCCATGGCAAAGCCTGTGCACTTTTGCCGCCTACCCTAGAATTCGTACCTTCATATTGTTGTTGTTGTTTTTCCATATTAGTTGACCCTCATGATGTCTCTCTAAATGTTCTTTGTTGTAAAATATTCCTAATTGTTAGAAGTTAATGTAAATGTATAGGTCTTTACAAACAGTAGGTGAAATAACATTCAATGATTCATTCTCTAGGCAATCTATTTATCAATTCCATAAACAAATGAAATAAAATAAAAATGGTGGAGGATTTTAAGTGTGACTTTCTTTAGGGAGCCCTAGAAGTGTCACAGGTTAAGTGTGGGGCTGTGGTTCAATCTCACCTGCATTTCAACGGGAGAAAAATGAGTTTATCTGCTCTCGTAAGGATTTATAGTATTAGGAACCCTAAGCAGTTTTCCTCTGTCCTATAAAATCACAGATTTAGGGACTAAGGTGAGCCTGACCCAAGTCAAGGTATTTTCCATTTCCTCATATGCTTGTGAAAGCTGGTCATTGAATAAGGAAAGCTTAATATATTTGAATTATGGTATTGATGAAGAATATTGACAGTACAATGGACCACCAAAAGAACAACATGTCTTAAAAGATATACAGTCAGAATCTTCCTTTGAAGCAAGGGTGGCAAGACTTCTTCTCATGTACTTTGGTAATGCTATCAGGAAGGACGGGTTCCTGGAAAAGGGCGCCGTGCTTGATAAAGTAGAGAAGGAATGAGCAAAAGGAAGACATGCCACCCAATGGAATGACGCACTGACTGCAATACTACATGCGCTGTGGCAGCATCGTAAGAACAATGATGAGGATAACAAGTGAACAGTGTTTCCTCTGTTGGACAGAGGGTCACTCTGAGTCACACTGGCTTGCTGTCACCAAAAAGCAACCTAGGGTCATTAAGAGTCAGAATTGACTCGAGCAGATGATTTAGTTTAGAGTTTATGAATTTCTTTAAAATAGTAATCCAAGAAAGAAGATACAGCAAGTTAAACTCTGCAATGTTTATCCCTTTAGAAAAAGACAATCTGTCAGTCTTTAAAACTAGTTTGATCGCTGAGTTTATAAAGTTCTAAGGAACACACACAGAAGCCTCCATCTATATAGTGAGGTGGATTGTACCTTGTATACATTTTTAAGTTCAGATGTATATACTGGTAAAGTCCTTTCAAATGTGCAAATGTCAAGCAGTAACAGTCCCTGAGCAGATGGAATGATCACTCCTGTGAGCATCTGCTGAGGAGCAGGCTGTGCAGGGCCGTTGTTTACAAACTCGCAGAGACAGAATCAGAAGGTAATTACAGTTTTGGGGACAGATGAATAATGCATTACTGCTTAGGGGGGTGCTGTCTATGGCCCATCCTTCGAATCATCTCCCAGGAACTCTTGCTAGCAGTGTGCCAGTAGTCTCAGTAGCTTTGCTGCTTTTAATTTTTTAATAAATGGCATCTTACTAGATAGTCGCATGATTCTAAAAAGAAAATAGGGTGGAGTGGGGGAGAAGAAGGAGAAGAAAAAGCAGTAGTTCCAGCCGCATGCTTTTAACGGGACAACCACCACAGCAGATGCTTCTAGGTGCCTACAGTCATGCAGTCTTTGCAACCACAGAATGCAATCTTGTTGCAGGCAGTGATGTACTCAATTAGGAAGAAGAAAAAAATTCTGAAACTCCCATGTGTGTCCTAAAAGCCCCATTCTGGCCAAGGAAATGTCAGGTGCCATGTCTTGAGGAGTGCTCCCAGGACAGTTATTGATTTCTTGCCATGGAAAGATTTACATGGCTGTCAGGAAATGGATGCCCTGTGATGTATGCCTGCTTCCTTCTTGCGCGTATCCTGCCTCACTACTGGTCGTGAGGACCAAAACTACAGGGAGGTGATGTGTAAAGAGACACTTGATGTGGCTGCTGATTTCCTATGTGATGGCTTTTATCCGACTTTCTGGTTATGTGACTGTTAGGCTGGATTGTTTAGAGAAACAAAACCAGTCATACTCCTATATGTATAAGAAAGAACTTTATGTTAAGGAGTAATTTTATATCATGAAGGCATCCCAGCCAAGTTCAACTCAAGCTCATGAGTTGGAAACTAGCTGCAGCCCTCTTCAGACTCATGGTGCAGAAAGGTGAAGCAGAGGCAAGCGGAACACAGGCTTGTGAGTATAGACTCATGTGGATCTAAGGTCACTGGAAACATGGCCAGGTGCTACCAGCTCTCAGGATCAAGCAGCCCCTATGGAGGCAGACACAGAGTCCCAGGAAGCATAATGGCAAAAGGGGCAGAGAGCGAGAGGAGGGGTCAGCATGGTGGCTCCTATAAAAAGGTGCCCAGGAGGCATCACCAGGCTGTGACCTGACTCATCAGATGGAAGTCCATCTCCCACAAGGCTCAAAATCTAAGGCTGACATAAAATCTTAAGTGCAACAGTGACAAAGAATAACCCACTCCTTATTTATGTGTCTGTGATTGACTTAACGACATGCAGCCGACAAAGACCCCATGGATGTAAATATACACGTAAGACTCAGCCTGCTTTCAGTGCATAGAGGTTGGAACTTACAGACAGAAACTCATCCTTTCTTTGAAAGAGCAGACACAATTTTTCAACATAGTTTTATTTATCTGGATAAAATCCCTGGCGGCGAAGCAACAATTAGAAAAGTACAACATAAATTTTAGATAAATTTGTGCACTGAGGAGATTATTAGGCTATGATTCAAATGTCACATCTATATTGAAAACTAAAGAAGTGATCCTGGGATTTAGAATATAGTAGCTTCTGAGTGGTGCCCACTGTCACTGAGATGATTCTCACTCATAGTTACCCCATAGAGGACAGAGTCGATCTGAGAATGTAAATCTTAATAGGAGCAGAATGCCTCCTCGTTCTACCATGGAGCTGCTGGTAGGTGCCAACGGCCAGCATTTCAGCTGGTTAGCCACCCAGTACTGAAATTACTACCCCACCATGGCTCCACGAAGAATACTAGCAGTCATTTTTACATATATTTATCATGGAAGTGGTTTTGAAAAATAAATGGAATTAAAAGATAAGGCAAAGTTTCATGAACTTTCTGATGCCCTCTTGTATGCATGAGCTTTCTAGTCTACGTGGGTTAGTCCAAAGTTTAAGACTTGATATGAGGGTAGTCTGAGATTGATCTGAAATGTGACTGTAAAACTTTCATTTGTGTGTATTCCCCACCCCCCATTTTATTTGTTGCTTTCCAAATCAAGGTATAGTTTTAATATAAAATTTTGGATTTATATATTTTATCAGAAAATCAAGATTTAAAGCGTTTTGAGTACTGGGCCAACCTTCCAGTAAAGTTCAACTGCAGCTAAGTAACTATTGCTTCCTCTTTTCCTTTTGCTGTGCTAGGACAGGTTATATGATCCGTTACTTTAAAACCCATTCTGCTGCTGCTGGTCACTCTGCTTTGCTGTTTCCTTTCTCACTCGTGGTCCACAGAAACCCTCCAAACTGTAAGCTTCACCCAGTGAAATTTTTACTACAATGCCCTATTGTTGGCTTGGTCTAAAAGAGAATGTAACATTGAAATAATTTTCGCTAATATAATCTTAAGGCTTTTGCATTATCATTAGAGAGAAGGAAATGCAAATCTAATGCCAACTGACAACACAAAAATCTAATTAGCTGATTAAAATAGATAGATAATTCTGGTATGAATACTGCTGCCAAATTATTAAAAAAACGAAACATTTTTTTCTACATTTGCATCTACTTACTATAACCTAGCTTTTTGCATTAGCAGCCGCAGATAGCTCAAAATGTGGAGCTAGGTAGCCAGTCTCAGCAGGGAAATAGCCCTTGTGTATGGAATTACATTTTCCAAACTATGCATTATCAAGCTAATAGAGATAGAAAATAGAAGGCACTTAAGTCCTGAATGCATGCATGCATTGTTTTGTTTTTGTTTTTAATAATTAGAGACTGTGTTTAAAGATGCTCTGGGGATTACGTTTAAGATCTTTAATTGAAAATATTCACCACACAGAGTAGATTACTACCTTTTGATTCACCTGGGAAATTATTTTGCTGTTGAATCTATATGTATAGCACCAGGATTTAAAACATTGTGACTGCAATATTGACTCTTTATACATTTAGACTAAGTATTATCTCATCTCATGTGTTACTCATAGCTTTGATAAAAATTGCTGTTAGTGTGCAGGGGAAAGGTAAGTGTATGTCAGAAGAAGTGGATTAAAGTGGGATCTAATTTAATATTTTGAGAGCTGTATTGATTCACTCTAAAGCTTGTTTTCAACAAACAGCATACTGATTTTTCTAGGGAAAATTTTTTTGGCAATAAAACCTTACAATTAAAAAGTATAAATGTAGAGGTAATTCTCAGTTTTCACCGTCATTTCTCCATTCATACAAGATGTGAATTGTAGTTTTCTTCCTCTTTTTCCTACTCAAACTAACAGGCTGAATTACTCTCATTCCTTTTTCTTTTCTTTTTCTTGTTTCTGTCCTTCAACCAGTGTCATAGGCGAGCTTCTCTAGAGAAGCACAATGGTGATGCTTATCCATGTATATATAAAGAGACATTTATAGGAAGAAAATGGCTCATATAGTTTTGTAGGAAGGTAGACCAAGCCCAAGTAGATTTCTCTGTGGATCACTGGTTAGACTGGAGGTGTCCCCCGACTTGCATCGATGTGGTACTGATGATCTGCAGAAACACCACAAGCCAAAGTCTATTGAGGAGAGTGCACCCGTGGTCAGCACAGCGGTCTTGTGTCACAGAGGGGATGAATACAAGCTTTGCGAGTTAAATTACCGGCAGATGATGACACCCCATGTCAACAGGTGATATGGCAGACTGTTGACTGCATTTCACAACTGAAGGTCAATCAGTGACATGCAGACTCCAGACTCAGTAAAAAAGCAAACCAAGTTTATCACTGCGTTCATTTATATGAGAAGCAGGCCACACTCTGAAGGCAGTTAATTGCATCAGGACTCTGACCTAAGTAAGGTTGTTGCATTTGACTCCAACATCAGCCCATTATGGAGGCGTAGGACTGATTGTTTATGATTACTTCCTATTAGGTCAGGTCATAGGGTTTTACTTGGTGTTAACTCGCAAGCCACTGATAATCTTGGCATAGTCAGGTTGACGAAAAAGCCCTTATTATCACATCTATTATTATATTATTTTCAGGATTACAAATTTTAATATGTAGCCCAGGAATTCAAGGGCCATTCTGTGTTAACAGTTTTTCAATCATTTTCACGTCAAGTATTATAATCTCATGTTAAAGTCAATGAAGGTGTATTCTTCACAATGGAAAGGTCCCTGGTGATTTATGATAGCAAACAAAATGTTTGTTTACTTAATAATTTGGATTACTGTGCTATTATATTTTCTTTTTTTTTAAAATCATTTTATTAGGGGCTCATACAAGTCTTATCACAATCAATACATACATCAATTGTGTAAAGCACATTTGTACATTCATTGCCCTCATCATTCTCAAAACATGGGCTCTTATGGGCTCCAAATGGTCCCAGCTCCCCCAGAGACAGTGGCAGGGCTAAGGTCAAACCCTAGCCAGCCTCCGCTGTGGTAAGTCAAAAGCCCCCCGCCCCCAAAAACCTTGTGGGTCTGTGCCTACTTATCTTTATGATGCTCCTCCTGCATTCTAGAAGGGTTGAATTTCCCTCTAAGCAACTCTCCTGAGGTGAATTCTGTGGAGTCCCTCTGCTATGTGTTATTCCGTCACCATCTTCCTGGAAGTCCCCAAATATAACATTTGCCATAGGGGAAATTTTACTGTCCCTTGTGGAGCCCTCACACTGCACCTTCTCAGTCAGAGGAAGTTGGTTCAGCACAGTAGTATTAAATTTGGTCTATTCTGTATCTCATATTCTCTTGTTTTCTTATGAATTATAAAGTCACTGTCGTGAAGATGGGTGCAGCGTGAAGTCCTTCTGAGAAAGATTCCAACGGTGTAACTATGCTGCTATAAATGGAGTGAGCCACTAGCTAGTGGCTGTGCCACTCTCTGGGGATCAACCAGCTTGTGTGCAAAACTGGGAGAAGCCACAGTAGAAAGGTTGATTCCGTTATATAATTCCATGGGGTCTTTTGCTGTGCCCTACAGAACTAATGGAGCAAGGTTTGGTTTATTTTTACCTTCACAAATTATTCATTTTACCTGAGGGACAATTTAAGGGGAAATTTAATGCCATACAAATGTTATGATTGTAAGATTACTATGCACTCTAAACCATGGTGGAAAAAATAGAATGCTAATACATTGTATGAAATTCCCAGAAACTTGCTTTTCACTTGTTTTTGTAACATATGTCCTGAATAAAAATAATAATTTAAAAAACCTATACCTTCTATCTATCACTACAGTTCCATAGTTACATTCCCAATGATGTCAGAAGAGATAAACCCATCTGTGGGTAGAATAGTGCCTTGTGAGTACTTGGGTTTGCTAAAGGTAATATAAATATATCCTGCTGACAGCAGGTTAGCCAGGGCATGATTGACCTTATTTAGAAAACAAACATTCTTGGTTTGAATCTGAAATACTCCAGTGATAACATTAACTCAAACGTAATCAAGATAGTCCTTCTGAATCTCTTTATATAAAATGAATCATAATTATTTTCCAATCATGAAAATGAAATTCATGTGCATACATTTTAATGCCAGTTTTGTAAAGGCTTTTCATTTACATGTGTGTCCTTTTTTTTCTCTCTTCCCTCTGTTTCTCACTAGATCTTCAGACATTTGGAAACAGCAAGGGCAAAAGTTTTAGATTGCATAAAGGTGGTTTGTTGTTGCAATCCATGACAGTTTTGGACTGCTAACTGCAAGGGCAGAGGTTCAAAACCAACTGCCAATTTGTAAGAGAAAGTTGAAGGTTTCTGCTTTCATGAACATAAACTCCATATAGAGTCCATGTGAGTTGGACTTGACTTAATGGCAATGGGATTAGTTTTCTTTACATTTGCACTGACTTGTAAATTAAATCAGCAAATTCCGTAGCAGACCTCACTTCTGCATGGGTTACTGTGGAAGCAGATTCTACTGTGCTGTTCTTTTCAAGAGAGATACAATTCTAATCGCATCGTAGATGTTTACAGCACACATTCCATTAGTAATGACACAGAATCCTAAAGAATTGGACAGTGTTGATCACAGTTGCTCTCTTGAAAGTTTCTGGCCTTGGTCTCTGGCATACTATATATGCTTATTCTTGAACTATCTTCTATCCATCCATCTATTTATCTAATTGCCGACCCACCGGTCAACCTATTATTAATCATCAATAATTTCTCATTTTGCAATATGAAAACTATAAAATACTTGTTTCAGCTTTGTGTTATTTTCCAACAATCTGTAACTTATTTTCCAACAGCTTAATAACCATAAACTCACTCATCTGTCAATATGTCTTACTGTGCATGCCTTCTGTGTGCTGTAATGCTGAAAGCTATGCCACTGATACAGTCTTTCAAAGACCAACATGTTTCTGTGGTACTTCCAAACTCAAATGGAATAGGTTTTCCATTTCTGAGTGATTGGCCATTGAAAATATTGTTTTTTTCAGCTCATACGACTCTTATCACAATCCATACATACATCAATTGTGTAAAGCACATTTGTGCATTCATTGCCCTCATCATTCTCAAAACATTTGCTCTCCACTTAAGCCCCCGGCATCAGGTCCTCATTTTTCCCCCTTCCTCCTCCTCCCCCCTCCCTCATGAGCCCTTAATAATTTATAAATTGTTTATTTTGTCATATCCTGCCCTGTCTGACGTCTCCCTTCATCCACTTTTCTGTTGTCCGTACCCCAGGGAGGAGGTCACATATAGTTCCTTGTAATCGGTTCCCTCTTTCCAAGCCACTCTCCCTCTACCCTCCCAGTATCACCACTCACACCAGTGGTCCTGAAGGGATCATCCTCCCTGGATTCCCTGTGTTTCCAGTTCCTAGGCCATTCAAAATCTTATGAGTAACAACAGTGCATTGTCTGACGCAGTGTCAGAAAAACCTTAATTCCTATTGTTGTTATTAGATGTTATCAAGTTGATAAGATCATATGCATGCTGAGCAAATATCAGCTGGACAGTATGAAAGAGGACAAGGTATCAATATTAAAGAAAGACTCCTTTTTTTTTTTAACACCAAGCAATATATAGATAAGTTAACTTTGCATATATGAGTAGAGTTCTATGAGGTTCTAGATGTCCTATGAGTCAGAATCAACTTCATGGCAGTGCGCTTGAGATGGACAAAATATTGAATGATCCAAGAAGCAACAAAAGAAGGTGGAAGGAATACACAGAATCACTGTACCCCAAAACATTGCTCACCAAGAACTACTATATATTTAAGAACAACAGTACTAAAGGAAGGCGTCAGAACTTCACCGGGGGTAAAAATGTAAAACAAGGTAACAGGAAATGATGAAATGCCATTGAAGTATTAAAAATACACTGAAGTACTCAAATTACTCACTTATATATGCCAGGAAAGTTGGAGGAGAGCTACCTGACTAATCACCTTGAAAATACTCTTCCTTTTGTCTATTCCTAAGAACTACACTAAGTAGAATGCAAACATTACAAAACAGTATCATTAGTTCATATGCAAGTAACATTTTGCTGAAGATAATTTTTAAAATGTTTTAATAGTACATAGACCACAAGTTACCAGGGATTCAAACCTGATTCTGAAAAGGAATGAGGGATATCATGGCAGTTGTCCCATGGAACATGGTTGGAAGCTGAGAATTTGCATGTGTTTTATAGACTATCCAATGTCCTTTGAATTTGTGACATAGAGGAGTGTAACTAACAACAGAGGGCATTGTGAAAAATGGAGCTTTCAGAACACTTCACTTCCGGATGATCATGTACGTAGATCAAGAAACATTTGCCCCAACAAAGCAAAGGGAGACTGTATATTTTGAAATCTAGAACGGTGTATGCCAGGGTTGTATCCTTTATCTTTCAGATTGAATATGTGTGCTTAACAAAAACAAGTGGACAATATGAAAGAGAACATGCTATCAAGATTTGAGAAAGTCTCATTAAAATCCAGCAATATACAGATAACATAACTTTGCTTATTGAAAGTGATGAGGACTTGAATCTCTTAATACAGAAGATCACAGACAACTATTTTCTGTATGGATTATAATTCAAGGTAAAGAAAACAAATATCTGCAAGTAGGCCAGTAAACATCATTGTGACAAAAGATTGAAGTTGACAAGGATTTTCTTTTACTTGGATCCAAAATCAATGCTCATGAAAGTAAAAGTAAAAGAAATTTATGAATACATTGTATTAGGAAAATATGCCACATAAAGCTGCTTTAAAATATTTTAAAATAGTAATAATGATAATATATCACTTTGAGGTCTAAGGTGTGCCTTACTCAAATAATGGAATTTTCATCTCACTTCTGTTCAAATAAAAGCTGTACAATGAATAAGGAAGACTGCAAAAGAATGGATGCACTTGAATTAAAATATTGTTGAAGAATAGTCAGTGATCTTTATCAGTAGGAGATTCAAGTGCCCATCACTTCAATAAACAAACTTGTGTCATCTCTCAATTGCTGGGCGTTAATGAGCCTTTCTCTAATCTTGATATCTTGTTCTCCTTCATATTGTCCAGCTTCAATTTGCTCTGCTTACACAGGTTCTCCTTAAGTTGTGAAACAACTTGACAATATCTAATAACAACAATAGCAATTAGGAAATGAACAAAGACAATACAATGGCAAATTCGCTGCAGTCAACTTGATTCCAGTACATAGTGACTCTATAGAACAGACTAGAACTGCCCTCTAGACTTTGTGGTGCTATACATTTATGGGAGCAAAAAGCCTCATCTTTCTCTCAACGATGGGCTGGTTGTTTCAAACTGCTGACCTTGCAGATAAATACGCAACATGTAACTCACTATAGCACCGGAACTCCTAGCTATTAGGCAGTCCTCCCTAATAGTATGTGCCAATACAAAACCTTTTTTGGATAAAATGAAACTTTCTGTCTTTACTATACACCTGACTTCTATTTGTGTTTTGCCCCAACCCTTTTCTACCCTTTAAATTCCACATTTCATAGTCAATCAGATTTTTGAAATCTCAAAGTTTCAGCTTTTAAATCTGAAATTTCATTGCCTTCTTTTCATTCCAACTATTCATTTTTCATGTTTGAATATTCTCTTTCCTGTGCTATTATAATAATTCCCTATCTGATCTTCTGAATCCCAATATATGCTTTCCCCTTAAAATGTATTTTATACCTTAATACCACCTTAATACTAAACCTATAAATATAGTAGCAGATGGACATTGGGTCTCTACTGAAGTACTCCTTCAATGCAAGAACACTTTGTTCTATTAAACTGGCATTCCATTATGTTCACCTTCCCGATATGACCGCTGAAGGCTAAGTGGGTTCATAAGCAAATGTGTTGAAGAAAACTGATGGTGCCAGTCTATCAAAAGATATAGCATCTGGGGTTTTAAAGACTTGAAGATAAACATGCGGCCATCTAGCTGAGAAGCAACAAAGCTCACATGGAAGAAGCATAGTAGCCTGTGTGATCATGAGGGGTCAATAGAATCAGGTATCAGGCATAAAAGAACAAAAAAAATCATATCATTGTGAATCATATCAGGGGGAGTGTGGAGTGGAGACCCAAAGCCCATCTGTAGGCAACTGGACATCCCCTTACGGAAGGGTCTTGGGGAGGAGACGAGCCAGTCAGGGTGCAGTGTAGCAACGATGAAACATACAACTTTCCTCTAGTTCCTAAATGCTTCCTCCCACCCCCACCCCCCCCCCACACTATCATGATCCCAATTCTACCTTACAAATCCAATTAGACCAGAGGATGCACACTGATACAATTAAGAACTGGAAACACTGAGAATCCAGGATAGATAAACCCCTCAGGACCAATAATGAGAGTAGCGATACCAGGAGGATAAGGGGAATGTGCAGGGTAGAAAGGGAGAACTGATCACAAGAATCTACATATAACCCCTCCCTGGAGTATGGACAACAGAAAAGTGGGTGAAGGGAGACATCGGACAGTGTCAGACATGACAAAATAATAATAATTTATGAATTATCAAGGGTCCATGAGGGAGGGGGTGGGGAGGGAGGGGAAAACATGAGGAGATTATACTAAGGGCTCAAGGAGAAAGAAAATGTTTTGAGAATGATGATGGCAACAAATGTACAAATGTGCTTGACACAATGGGTGTATATATGAATTGTGATAAGAGTTGTGCAGGCATCGAATAAAATTAATTTTTTTTAAAAGGACATCCAAAAAACCAAAATGCATCATGTATTATGTGTCTACCATATAAACATTTCAAAAGAATAAGTATGATTATGGTTCTCTCATAATGCATAACACCAACTTTCTTCACTGTCTGAAAATTGAAGTGCAAATTCCTTAGACAAATGCAAAGCCTTTTTCCAATATATCTTTCATATAGAAGATTCTACAATCACCATTCTATCTACAGCCCCACTTATCAATTCTTCAGTGCCGAAAGACCACTTCCTCTATGAAGTTTTCCAGTCATTCAAATGCAAAACCACCTGTTAATCTGATTTGGAATCCCTTCAAGGAACAAATAGTGAATGGGCTTATTTACTAAACAAACAATCTGGACATTCAAGTCCATCAGAGATACCTCAGAAGATTTGCTTTTGAAAAAAAGACACTGAAAACCATATGGGATTCCACTGTGACACATGATTTGGAATCAATTCAACAGCAAGTTTAATATGACCAGAGAGAACAGTCCCAGGTGATGCATGTCATTTATAGGTTTTCAGATCCTATGTTCTTCAGATGTATGAGCTACAATGGGCCATAAAAGAGTGCATGTGAGCTATGATCCAGGTTAAAAGTGAGAAGCGATGCATAAGCATCCAAATGGCTTCCTAGCCTGCTTTGCCTAATGCTGGAAGTTTTACATAGATTTTAAGCTTGGCATTGTTTTGAGAAGTATCTCCTCAGAGTTAAGCCCAAATTTGAGATCCAGAAGTAGTAGTCTAGGGAGTTTGCTAACTGCAGAGCCTTCAATGAGAATAGAGCGGACACATACACAGGCATTGGTGATATTCATGACATGACGTGACATGATATGGTATGACATAAGATAGTTCAGGCCAACAGTAGAAGCTGAAGACGGATTTATTTTCCTGTAGATGTCTTCATAGCTACTAAGAATGGCCCCATTTTACACATAAAGGAATAGAGATGTCAAGAGATTTTACAGTTCACCTAATGACATTCCTAAACACTTATCATTTAGAAATAGATAAGATATACTAATTATCCACAGGAGCATAGACAAGAAAAGATGTTATCTGTCATTCTGTTTCTTTACCAGTTAAGATAGTGCAAGGAATTCATTTTTTTAAACCATTAGTTTATAAATTTCAAAATATCTAACACTAATTTGTGTGTGTTTTAAATATTGCTAAGTGTTTGTATTTTGAAAACCCAGGTCTAATGCTACAAAAGTATAAGGCAGCAATATATTCTACTTCATGTTAGTTGTAATCAATATTTCCATAGGCATACAATACTAAAATGCTGTGTTAATTGTATATGTGCTTACTTTATCAAGAGCAAAAATCAATGCTTTAAAAAAAAATCAATGTTCTTTACAAAATAGCCTCAAATGGATGAGGAAGAGTGAATGGCCTAAATATTCAGGAAGAATTGATTTTGCCTTTTTGTACCGATGTTGGCATAGGAGCATGTAATGAAAAATCAATGATAACATGAAATCTCATAATAGGCATTCAAGTGTTCTCTCCTAGATTGACAGAACCCAGAGCAGTCTGACTGCTGGACTATCTCCATCTTGCTGTGCTTTGCTAATCTGTATTTTTTTTTAAGTAGGAATGGCTGTCAGATGTCATAATAATAATAAGTTAGATAAGACCTTTGTATTGGCCCCCTGGAAATACCCTACTGAAAGGCCCCTAGACCAAAAATATCTAAGTATGTGGGAGACAGGAAGAGGGAGAAAAGAAAGGGGATAAATAAAACTTAGTATCTCTCTCAGTTGCTAAACCTATCTCCTATTTCAACTTCACATGATATAACAGATTATGACATCATCATTATTGTGGGTGGTAATAGTGAGACAAGCACAGTGGCCTTTATGTTGTACCTTGATCTTACTGTACTGTCTGGTGTATGACTTATGATCCAAGAGACAATACTACAGCACTACTATAAAAACCTTGACGATCTGCATTTACTTAAATGATAATGTATAAGGAATTTATAGTGATACAAGGTATCTGCTATTTCTAACTGCCATGGTCTTTGCCTCTAACTCATGGCAACTCAATGGATTTTTCTCACCATAGGTTCAAGATGGGGCCATTGTCATTAATAGAGTTTTCACTAATTGATTTTCAGAAGTAGATGGCAAGACTTTTGGGTAGCCTGTCTTAGTCTGGAAACTTTCGTGAAACTTGTAGGGCATCATGTTAACATCCAGATCATCACCGTTAGTGGCTATTATGAGACATACTGACCATGAATTTAACCTGGTGAGAATTCTACCAGTGAACCACCAATGTCTTCACAAGTCATATAAGTAGGTTATGTCAAGGCGAACCCTACTTATGAAGTTCTGCTTTGTCTCTTATGAGGCTATATGTGTTAGGTTGACTGCAGGTCAGTGTTTTTGTTGTTGTTGTTTTAGCATAGTGATCATAGCTGTGTCTGTAGCAGTGAGGTTGTCACTGGGATTATGACAATACTAGTTCTACCTGTGTTGGATAGGCATGCAACTTAAAAATGTTTAAGATAGTTTTATATGTTGATTTTTTCAGTTGATCCTCACAGAAGTTCAATATTTAACAATAAGTAAGCACTCCATAGGATTGATAAGTGAATGTGTGAATGGCGGGCGCAAGGAGCATGTACGTAACCCAGGGGATTGGGAAAGGAATAACTGCATTTATCTAGACTTTTTCAGAGGCGGAAGCTGAGGTTCAGAGTGAAATAAAACTTGCCTGAATGTTTCTTGGAACATGAGAAGTAAAGAAACAGCTAACAGGTCTTTGATCTCTTGGGCATGTCGCATTTGTGTTTATCTTTTGACCAATTTGTGAAAGGACCATTTATGTTTCAGACTCCTACAATTATGAACTTTCCTTGCCCTCATTCTTTCCTAATCACTGTGAAGATTGGCCCCGTCCTGGAAGACAGCATTCTGAATAAAACTGAGGAGGAAAATCCAACCTGTACAAGAAAAGCTGTCACCTTTCCCTAAGGGAGAGGAAGGAAGGCCAAGGAGGACAATCAAACCTCATTCTGCCGTCAAGTTGATTCCTACTTACAGTGACCCATCAGACAGGGCACAACTGTCACTGCGAGTTTCTGAGGCTGCACATCTTCCAGGGAGCAGAAAGCCTCATCTTCTGTACACACCCAAATATAAAGGATGAAATCATATACCTAAAGCATAGGCAAAAGGAAAAGGGAAAAAAAAGTCAGTATAAATATACCCAATTTAAATATCCAAAATTGGTTCTTGCACCCACTTTTATGGGAAAGAGGCCAAGTAGAATTTACAGTCTCAAAGGTCCCATGTGCCCTGCATGCTTCTTTTGTGTTTGGAAAGTGTAGGTGCAGCAGGGGACTGCTGTTCTCCAGGCAATTTTGGACTCAGCTGTCCACAGCCGAAAGCGACTGTGTATTAATGGAGAAACCATCTTTGCAGTCTTGTTTGTAAGAACCATTCAGACTTGTCAGAATTCCAGGGTAGCTGTCCCTTTGTCTGGAGCAGTGTCACAGGATGCCCGTTCAAGAATGCATAAGTACACTGAGGGCACATTGACAAGGAAGAGACAATGGAGGCTCGGCCAAAAGCTGCAGAACCCCTTGGGATTGGTGAGATTGTTTCTTCAAGCATCTGGGAAAGATCCAAACGTCTGTTTCAATTATTCCTCTGAATTTCAGATAATCACACCTGACTTTATTTATTTATTTTTAACATACGTACTTGGTGGTCACATGCCTGCTCTTTCTTTTTCCACACAGAACTCACCCTCCTCGTTCTTCTTTTCCTAAAACTGTATTTATTGGCAAACATATTTGTAAGTTTAACAGACTTTTTACAGACTTGTTAAAATAAGCCATTATTATAGTTTATTTAACGATGGATAGCTGATTTCTATTGACTACCATTTATAGTTGATAGGGATCCTGATACTTTTGAAAAAAATAAGACTCTGTACTTTTGAAATCATAAGTTTTATTGTTTTTTTTTTCCATAACCATTTTCAGGACAAAGGAGAAGATACATAAACTTCATTTTGCTCTCTATTGGTGAATAATGTTTTCCTTCTACTTTTTTTCCGTTCAAATAGGGCATAGTTGTCCCCTCACATTTTGGAGAGTCTTGAGTCTAACCCTGTGGAGTGGTGTAAGAGCCTGCAATGGATGCCTTTGGGTTCCAGTACGCCTTCTTGGTTTTTGACTCCTTTTACAGGTCTCTGTGTGTGGATGTAAAAAAGAGCAATGTGTTACTAAAACACCTTTTTACCAGTTGTGAAGCGTGCTTCCAAAACTTGATAGTGTGATACCCCAGGGGATCTCTAGTTGTCTCAAAAAGTTTTAGACTCCTGACATGATATTTCATTAAAAGTTTTATGCCATGCTGCACTTTCTCAGGGAAAGAAAGAAAAGTGACAAAATCAATAATGCCCAGTGATAAGGTGTTAACACAACTCTGCCAAATATTATCAAATACCATTTTGGCCTGCAAAAGTGTCCCATCCTTGCTTTAAGCCTCTTATTTCCCATTTATCATGGTGTCCTAGTTTAAATATATTCTGAAGAAAATATTTTAACTATATAAAGCATAGGGTTTTTGTTGCGAGAGAGACAAAAAAGTTATATTGTAAAATGAAGCCATTTAGGCTTCAAAGGGACAATATTTTCTAGAAATGTAATTGATTCATTACTTCTTCCACTGTATGGAATTAGCATGTTTTAAAATAAAACAACATTAAGAACAGAGAGTAAGAAAAGTGGAATGAAATAAAATGATTGAAGAAAAATGAAGAGTATGTTTCTTCACCGACTCTCTAAAATTGTGTAAAAAGTAAAAGTGTCAAATCAAGTGGATATTTACAAAGGATGCTTAGTTAGTTAGTGTTTTTTAAAAAAATAGTATCCCCATATCCTCTTGGTAGTAGGTATAAGTTAGTGAGAAATATATAACTTTAATGATCAAAACTGAAGTCCATAACCTTGACTCAGTAATTCTGCCTCTAGGAATGTATTCCCTTATATACCTAGATACAAGCCCTCAATGATTTATCTACCAGGGTTTTTGTTGCAGCATCCTTTATAATAGTGTTTTTTTTTAATCCTGATACAACTTGTCCATTTAAAATCAGTGTTGCCATTTCTATGTAGTGAAATAAAATGCTGTCAAAGGAATGATGGATCATTTATGATTTTATGGTAATTTTATACATCAACAATAAAAGCATAGTTAATTAAACAGAGAAACCGAATAAATAACTAAAGAATTAGGATGCTAAGACAATAGTAATTCTCTCCTAGCAGGAGAGCTGAGCTCATTTAGAATAGAGATGCTCCATCACAAACTAGCCCTATGAGAGGTGATTGACACTTGGAACTAGCATTCCAAGAAAGGAGAGAGCCCTTTGTAGTCAAAGGAGAATGCAAGGAGCAAAGGATACACTTCCGTAAGGTTTTCGAACAGTTAAGGATTTGTTTTTTTTAACTATTATTTCCCTTGAAAAATGGCTAAATAATGTTTGTCATTAACACAGTGGTCTTCGAGTCAGTTCCCATGAATGGTGAGGCCATGTGTTATGGAGGAGAATTACACTCCAAAGGGCATTCAAGCAGAAAATGATTCCCAGCTTATCTTTCAAAGTGTCCTTGAATGGTTTTGAACCATCAGCTCTTTCAGTGGTTGAGCTCTTAGCTGTGTGTGCTTCTCAGGGACTTCTTAGAAACTGTGGACTGCTATTAGGTGCTTTCTAGTTGGTTCTAATCCTAATAGCCCAATGTATGAAAGAAGGGTCCTCATTGCCCAGGAATGTGCATAGCCTTGCCATCAGGCAAAATGCATTGGAGAGTGGATTCATGCTAATGTAGTTAGGGAAAACATATAATTTTTCTTCTTTGATACATTTTAAAATTATCCTAGTTTTATTATTTTCTACTGTCTCTTCAACTGAGCTTTTTCTGTATTTTATTTTGTTATTCTTATTGAATTTTTTATTTGCTTTTTGTTTTCATCTGCTTTTCTCTGTATGAAATCCTGGGTAGGTAAGTCTATAGTGACGATAACTGGATGAGTCGTCTCTTGGATCTATGGCAGGGGAAGTCGGGGAATGGAGAGCTAATAACAACATACCCAAGAACAAAGAAAATGTTATAAAGCTAATTGTAGTGGGAATGGTGGAACGCTGAGCAAACATTTTGCAGCAGTCCTTTTGTGT